>NC_051847.1:230873625-230943905 GCF_002237135.1 Teleopsis dalmanni | reverse complement strand
AACAGAAAACAGTTTTTTTTTGGTTCAAAATGGAGTTGCTGTCTTATCAACGTTTCATGGTTCAAGGGGAATGTGTATATGTAGAAAATATGGCGAGGTAAAATGGAAACCTTCTTGCTTAAGCTGCGTTTCAAGTCAAGCGACTCATGAATTTTAATTAAGAAGAACAATGCTGAGCTACAGTTTCTACGAAGCTGTGGAATGCTTATTCTATGTGTTGAGATACTGTAAATATCACTTTTAATAAAAATCACATTAAGAAACGTAGAAGAAAAAAACAATATATTATTCACAGATAGTCTTGGTATTAATAATATTTACAAAGGATTTGGAATTTTTTTTAAATTCTTAAAATTTTTTTTATATATATGTAAGCAGCTTGAGAAATATAAGAACTGAGAATTGCCCGTTTCTGCAAATCTCAGTGAATGTAAATTAACAGCTTTGTATCTTTTGTTGAATATTCATTACAATAAACTTCTCTGGGGGTGATCATTTCACTTTATTTCTCCTCTGACGTGCGCTATGGATTGTTTGTATTATTGCATTTTGAGTCATTTGATCGTTACCTTAATTTACGTCAATTAATCGCTTTCGACAAATATACAGATACGAGCAGGCAAACAGACAGACGATAAAGCCAATAACAAGCAATAATGACAGCAACAATTTGGCGTACATGCGGGCACGATGATTGAGTGCATCACTCGCAGCCGAGTCAAAGTCCCCACATATTTTTAAATATTATCACATACATGCATACATACATATATATGTACATATATTGTTGTTGCCGTTTTTATTATTGATCAAAATACCTTTCAGTGAAATAATATTTTACTGGTTTCAGTGCACTTATCTCTGTTGAAGTATGTGGTTGTGTGTGTTCAGTTATGCTGTATGTAAATACAAGTAACTTGCCAGGTTGTTGCGACTTATGTAAAGTGCTGCAATATGGCACATTTAGGCATTCGTGATTAAGGCAGTGCTGCGCTTGTAGTTGTGCTACGTTTCCAATTGAACTGCTGTTTCGCTTTGGCAGTGCCGTTTCATACAAAGCAACGAAACGAATTGGAATTTAAAAGTGCACATGTGACTGACTGTGTAGAAGCAACACAAGTAGTGAATGTATCTGCACTTCTGCACTTTTAATATAGTTTTGTACATGCCCCACATATAGATAGTATGTACTTTCATATCATGAAATATGAATTAATAAAAGTTCGTTGCACGATTCAATTACTTTCTTCAGTGAATTGGTAGACTTCTAACAACAGACTATTGGGTAAATAATTGGATTTAGTGAAGTATACACTTGCAGTCTCAAATACGGGTAACATCAATCAAGTTTCGGTAGAAGTGTGGTGGCGTACAAGGCAATTAATTAAACGGTTTTTATAAGTTTTGAATTTCTTCAAGAATTGGTGGCCAAAATTCCACTCACAATACGATGGATAGGCGGATTCGATGACGTTTGATGACGTCTTGAGAGTAATTTTGATTAAAATGATTTATGGCATTTACAGAATTTTAGATTTCTAGTGATAAAGAAACGCGTTAAGGCGTTTGCTTACAGCAAAAAGCACTTAAGTAATTAAAAAATTTTGTGCTTAGCATACGAAAGCACAGAAATTTGTAACAGAATAGCGAAATGTCAAAGCAATTTGACAACTATGACTGGCTGTCAATGTGTGCGTCTGTCGTCGAGGTACTAAAATGCTGTCGCATAGATTGACAGCGAAAAGAACTGAAAAATTGGCATTAATTTAAAAACTGAAAAACCAACAGGTCCAAATTTAAGTATCGGCGCGTGAAGGTGGTGCTGCTGCTAGCGCCGGAGATGTCAAGTCTCTGGTGGTCATACACCTGCCTCCGCATCACACGAGCACACCTGTTATTGTGACAGTTCTGGCAGTTTTGCATAAATTAGAAATTTATAAAAAAAAACTAAAAACTTTCAAAAATACGTTTTGGCGTGTATCTCATATTTTCATATATTCACTATATGTTTAGGCTATAATTGGAAAGGTTAATTGCTGCCACTCGAAAGCCCAGTCCGACGGATGAAGACGTTTCAAATATACATTAAATCGATCGTAAAAAATTTTATGCTTTAGAAAATTTATAAATTGTCACCTTAGAACGGCGGCAGGCATAAATTAAAAATTTTATTATCAAAATGAAACGAAAAGCAGTAAAACTTGCAAAAGCCCACATAAATCATAAAGGATTTCGCATTTCATTTTATATTTAATTAATTAGAAGCAAATTCCACTTTCCTAAAGTTTACAAATATTTAATTTTATGTTGCAACCCGCCATTAAAATTTGTTAAATTTGTTTATTTTATAAAAAATAAAATAATGAAACTAATGCTATAATACAGGTAAACAAATTGATATACTATCTATTATCTACTGCTCCACTATCCGGTAATAATACGTTCATGCATATAGTTTTTTTATATGAATATATCTAAATATTATTTTTTTATTAAATATTGTGATAATTATCGTTTTGATTGTTTATTTTTCTCTTTTGGCAAAAGAAACGCAAATAAAAATGAAATAAAAAATTATTAAAATTTATTAAAATGTCAAAAATATAAATAAAATACAGATTGTTTCACATTTTTTAGAAAGATGTTGTGTTTTATTGCTTGAAATGTGGTCGTTAAGGTGTCACTTTTCAATGGATTCCTTTATTTATATACATAATTCCTTTCAAATGGCACTGCTACCTCAAAATACCCCGCAATCAAAGTATTTAATGAGAAGCCAACTCTTCCGTTCCGACTATTCTTTACTCATACTTTATTAAATTCTAATCAATATGCCATTAATTCAATAAATTTTTTATTGATTTGCTGCAAAACAGTTCGTCAATTATTCAATTTTAACAATTCTTAATTAAAAATATAAATAAAATACTAAAAAACTATAAAACTTTCACATGTTCACGTGAAAATCAATTAAAATATTTACGGGCTCAGACTTGCTCATTCACATATTCACATATTTGTAGGCTTTCAATTCAAATTGATTGAACAAATGAGAGAATGACACACTTGTTGGGTATCATAAATTAAATGGAAATATATATAAAAATGATAAAAATTTAATTATACTAAAGCGTAGAATCAATGGAGTTCATTAAAAAATACATCAGCAGTGATAAAAAGTGAAATGCCTTGTCACATGAAAATATAATTTATGAACAATCCAAGCGAAAACATAATAAACTCAGATGAATTGTGTAACTGACTCATAGGAAGATTTTAGGACAGATCTCCACCATAAAACTGGACAATTTCAAATAGAAAGATTTGTAAAGACGCGAAACCTTTGAATGTACCATTAACAAAATTTACGGTCCTCAGAGCATTGCACAATTAACCCAAATCCATTTGCGAGTGGCAGTTCCTTACTTTACTAGAACCATTATAAATTTAAGATTAATAGAATTAAATATTTTCTAAATGAAATGTATTTTCTAATTTGTGTACACTTTATCTTCTTTATTCTCGCGTCAATTGGAACTCTATACACCACAACTCTATTTAACTACAAGTATATTAACAGTAAATATATAACATATATATGTATATATATATATATATCTATATATATATATATATATATATATACTTATTCTTAAAATCGTCTAAGTAGGTATTCCAAATGATCAGCTCAGAGAGGTCTCCCTGATTGAGTTTAATAGTGGTAATTTCATAACAGGAGAAATGAAATAGCAAAATGAATATCTTTTCTTAATTAATTTTTTAATTTTAATTTTTATAAGGACAAATTATTCATATTTACTAAAAATTTTTAAAGCTTAACAGTGGCACTATTATTTAACTGAAAACAAAACTAGGGCATATAACCTCTATGTTTTACCAAATATAATATTTACATTCATCCGACGTTCAGAATCAAAAGAGATTCTGGGTAAACTTAATTTAATAAAAATATAAATAATTCATTTTAAAAATGTTTTGTATTCTCTTTACTCTTTTACATCAGAAATACTACAATTGCATTTAATTAATAAGGATAATTAATATCTAAATGAAGATATTCCATAACAATAAATTTAAATATATATATATATATTCACATTATATTATGTATTAATACTTCCTTTATTAAATCATTCCGTTTCATTCAAAGAGTAAAGATTTCTTCGTCTATTTAATGTTTTTCTTTCTACCTTTTCGACTTCGTTTAATACTTTAAGTACTTTAATTAATTTCTTATATGCTATTGCTACTTACTCTTTTCTCACCACTTGAAACCTAGCTAGGTAAGAAAATATCTGAAAAGGCACATATGACGAGCACATGCTCTGAAATAATATCTTTCCCATGAAAACTGAAAACCAAATTGAACACAATAAGAATGATTAAATATCATCCCCCACTGTTCAACACTATTACTACTTGAAATACTAATTATACTTTTGCCTTTTGTCTCTTGTAATATTCTAAATTTAGTTACAGCACTTAAGTGCTTCATGTGAGCACCTTTACGCCACAAAAAGGTAGTGTAGTAGGTAATTGAAGCCTCGACCAACAACAAGATTCCTATTTGAATAATGTACTCGTATCGTTCAAACTCCGACACAGTAACTGTAAATACAGCAGAATTATGAGAATTATGTTAGATCTCGTAATTCGAAAATTTAGTGTTGTGGACTTAAAAACGTAGCGCAGAACACTTAACATTCTTCAGTCTTCTGGAGCGGCTGGCACATATGCAAAGGTGCAACACGTTGTGTGGAATGTTGGATGTGAGAGTGTGTCGGCATATGTGTTGGCAAGCATGCCTGGCCTTAATAAAATTACTAAATTTAGATTCTGCATTCATGACGTTATGCGTGTTGAGAAGTATGCAATTTTGTGCCCTTTTGCAATTGGAAGAAGTTGGCTATTAATTTCTTACTTCTCGGAATTTTGTGCTTCTGAGAGTGTGAAATTTTAATAGCCTCCTGCAGTTTTAATATGTTTCCTTAGTGTTTCATTGCATTTGTTTTACATTTTGTTTTTGGAGCGATGAGGCTTTAGTACTTATTTCTTTTAATGTCGCCAGAAAGTGTTTATGTTCATGTTTTTTCGCTCATCTTTTTCGTTTTCTGCTGGAATTACCTTGAGATGTCGAAATAAAGTCCAAAAATGCAAAACTGAACTCGAGTAAGTTGAAAAGCATGCAAGTAATAAAACTTAAAAAATATGGAAAACAGAATGTGAGTGTTTACTTGAAGGTTTTCTCTATTTCCACGTACCACAAATAGAACAGTTACAAAATAGTAGTAGATTTAGTAAGATTACACTACTATATTGCACTACTGGCTCCTGTCATTAGATGTAGGTATAGACTGTTACTAATGAATACTGATGAGAAGCCATGAATTTTAACTTCATACTCGTATGTACGGTAAAGTAGTATGCGCACAGAAGAAGTCGTTGTGATGAATTGTTATCAGAGAAGTTATTTTATTAAACCAAATACAAACTTCTGCAAGACTCTGTTTAACGTCGGTACCGAGAATTTCGGTTCTGTTCTTCTATTCGAATTATTTTAACTATTTCCGACAATATAAAAAACGCATCAATTTTAATTTTGCTGATGTTGTTTAAGCTTTTAACAATTATTTGTGCAATGTTATAGGAAATTCTACCACGAAACAAATACAACAACAAAAATAGAAACAAAAGGCCCTCTTTACATGTTAATCTTTTTGGAGTCGCTTGAGCCGCTCGTGGGCAAAGGGACAAAAAATCCATGTTGAACTGGCGGATAGACAATAAGTTTAAAGTATTTTAGTAATCGTTGTTCTCTTTTGTGTGCAATCCGCAATCCACAATACACAAAAATCGCAGTTTTGATTTTATTTTATTCGATTTATATATTATTTACTTTTTCGCTAAAAAAGGAGCAAAAGTAATAATTTTGTGTGGCATACAAAATCCACGAAAAAACGCTTCAACGACGGCCGCGTAGCAGTACCACGGCAAAAAATCAGCCTTTAGCTACCTTTTTTCGGCAGCCTTTGGTCTCCTTGCGTTTCGTACACGTTTTTTACTTTTATTTTGGATTCGAAATTGTTTTTGATGCTTTACGGTTGCATCTGTGAAACGTTACAGCGACAATGGAAACGGCAACGGCAACGGCACGGCAGCGGCAGCAGCAAATCGTGTCATGTGTGGCTTTGTTGGAACATAAAAAATTCCAAATTTTTTATTTTTGATGATTTCAATCTCTTTCTGTACTTTTTTGCAGTTAAAATTTTTTATTTTTATTTTCATTTTAATTTTTATTTAAAATATTTGCTTTAAGTATTTCTGCATATGCTTCAACACTCTAAAATGCTTTGAGTTTTGCAACACCATTGTGAGCGGGGGGACAGTGCAAAAATTAAAAGTATTGGCAAACAATTTACTTCTGCTGAAATAAAATGTGAATGCGAAGAACATAGGAAAAATGTCGAATAATTTGTACAAAGAACTTCGTACAGGCGGAGTTGAATCAAGCCACAAATGGTGAAAAGGAGGTGGACATTGGCAGTCCACACGCAGCGCATTCTTTCGACAATGGCTGAAATGGCTGAAATGGCAGCGGCCTACATGCAAATGAAGGCTTGGACACTGAAGAGTGCACGGAAGTGTAGTTTGCACATTGTGCCTTTTGTGGCCACAGTCGAGCTGATGAGAAGTACACGTACAATTGGAATTAACGTGCAACACAAATGTTGCAACTGTTCCCCATAACGGTGTGACCATCTTTCAGAAGCAAAGATCTGAAAAATACATTGATTTATGGTTTAACTGGTGCTTTTGTTGTTTCTGTTGTTGTTGTTGTTGTTTTTGTTAAAGTGTTTGAGTTACGAAACTACACAAACCAGATTCTACATTAGCTGAACCTACTTTTGTGGTTAGCACAGTTGGCTCTGATATAGGAACAGAATTATCTTTCTACATCACTGAGTAACATGTGAGGTAAGTCGAGGCTTAACAGTGGTCAGGACTTAAGTTCTAAAATTACAAAAACTGTGTTGATATACAGTGATTTTAAATTCTTAATTAATTTTATTCAATTTGCTTAATTCTCACTAGAATATTCATAAGAATAATAGAAGAAATAAAATATTCCAAAATTATTTTGTGAAACAATTTTATTTCTATCAGATATTTATATTTTTGCCAGATCTGTTCTCACGTGTATTGCAAATTTAACTGCTATAAGTATGCCCCCAAATGAAGGTTAGTATTCCGTACATACCATGGCGCAGTCACTGCACATTTTTTAATTGAATTTTGGAAGTTATCGATAATGCCAACATTAATTTTGAAATAACAGCCTTAGTTCCAGATTCTGTAGGCCCACCCAAATAGGTTTTAGAACTTGAAGGTGAAGTAATAATTGAATTTTCAATGACTTGAACTTTCATGGATAAGCCAATATATTGGTTTGAATTTAAACTCAGTTTCCTTCGATTTCGTTTTATTGAACGTTTCTGTTAGTGTGATTAAATATATACGTTTTTGTCTAAGTACTTTGTAGAGTTTGCTTAGGATGGTTTTCATCCCGTGTCCTTAGAAATGAGTCAATTTTTCAGTTCAAAGTGATTGGTATATCATTGGGTATAGCAAAAATAAGAACACGCATTGAATATTATATTTGGGCTCTTCTGCCATTAATTTTTTAAATCTGACCCGAAGTTGTCTGGTTTTATACGAAATTACTAGTTGTCCGGTATCTATCAAATAAGAAGAAATATATAGGATTGCAGTACTTTTCAACTATGGTCAATGTCGTAGTTTAGATTAAGTCCCAAAAATCACAATTAACTCAACAATTCTATAGAGTTGATCAATTATTGAGTAATTGCTTCTAAATTCAAATTAGTGTATTGGTGTTGGGTTTGACTCTTAAGTAATAAGTATCAAATGAATCATGCTTTTGATAATACTTCTAATAATCTCTGTCAGGCTTTTGTGTTATATTTACCAGCTACCTTTCAGTGATTGGGAACACATATATATGAAATATTTATTCATAAAGTCTGTGCAAGCTTTAATAATCTGCGCAAGCTTTTTTGAGGTAACTTCTGTAATAAATCGTAATAAAGTCAAAACGTACTACTTTTTTAGATTTTATAAAGTTTTTGACTTCTTGTGGTATAGTGTATAGAACCACATGATCGAGAATTGAAATATGAGACGTTATAATATCAGTTTAATTGCTGCAACTATTACTTGGTTGGAATGGTTTTTCGGGATGTTTTACAAATACCAGTGTAAAATCAGGATCTTTTGTTGTAGTTTTGGATGATCTACATGAGCACTTAATTAATAAATTGATTTATTTTATTAATTTGCATTACTTTTCCCAAATTATTAGCTCCATTTGCACACTTCTAATAGAGTATATAAATTTCTGTGTTCGTTGCCACATGAGTAGTAGTAATATATCTTATATATAATACTTTATATATAATACTTATGTATGATTTATATGTATTATATAGTTGTTAAAAATAAAGCAATAGACAAACCTAATTGAAGACAAATTTTTCGAAAAAAAGTTGCTCAAGGAATGCGTGAACCGTCATAAATCATTTCTGATAATATGCCCCAGTCTATAAAAGAATTTTTTCCATGCCCACTTTAACTATAAAACAAAAATAATATAAATACTGTATTTACAAGCTTGTCTATTAATTAGAGTAAACAATATATTTACAAATCTCGAATAAATCTTTCCGAATTACATGGCTGCATTCGTATTTTTCAAGACACTAGAAACATAATCGAACCGCATCATTGCCTACAAATTGGCAAGATTTCAAAAGTAAAAAACACCGTCAATTGTTCCTCTGAAAAATAATTAAAAAAATTTAATTTATTTCATTAGCAAATAGAATTCACCCAGTAAAGTTTAATCTTGAAATTCTTTTAGTTTTACCTTTTCTTTAATTAAAAATTTGATAAATTAATGGAAATGTTCGGGTAATGTTTCGAGCGAAACTGTTGAGGCTGTCGAAGAGTTAGGAAGGGTTCGCTTATCAATGTTGAGTAATTTGCGTAAATGATTAATTATCGCCATCTCTCGTATCTACATCACTACCGCCATTTTTCGCTAAAAAACGTTGAAAAAGTGCAAATCAATAGCACTTTAGTGAAGCTAAACAGGTATTATGTGGACCTTATATCAAAATACTTTGGAATGATCTATCCTTGGTGTTAAATGACATAGTTTTTGGCAAAATATTCATTGTAATGCAAAGTAATTGTATTTTAGGAAAATAGTAAGATTACTATATATAGAATCAGGTACTTGTTTTTAACAATTTTTAGAATTAGCTCACCTAAAAACAATAAAATGGTTTCACAGAGATAGTTTTGTAGAAATTAATTATTTACTATTTAAGAAAGCCCCATATTTTGTTGATATATAATACATTCAACTAACTATTTAAATTCGTAAAAAGATACAGTGAAGTCCCTGTAATATTTATATGAAATTCTTTATGTCTTTATTGTTCTACGAGCATATTGAGAAACTCAAAAAGGTCTTTTCATACCATTTGAGTGATAAGTGTAATATTAAATATGGAAGCATATGTGGGTCATTATTGTTTTTGAATAAGGTTAGAACAAAAGTTAATAAAAATTAAGCAACCGTGGAATGTACATTCTGACTCTATTAATTAATGTTTAGGAGTGTTTAGGAGTACTTTTACAAAAATATTGATTGCCATTCTATATATAGTTTCAAAAAAACATTTTTTTTACTTTAAATTTTTATTGAATGTTTGTATATAAATTGGCAAGGAATGGTTAGTAATAATAAAAAATGGTTGTGAAAACAAATGCAAATTATTAATTTTGCAGTTGAAGTTAAAAAGCAAATGCCTAAGCTTTTAAATTATAAATTCTTAAATTTAAAGAAATGATTATCCAGAACTCAGTATCTATCCTAACAATATATACCTTACAAAATAAAATATATTAAAATACAAATTATGAGGAGCTTAAGAAATTATGAAATGTTATGAAAAATGTCACTTTAATACATTTTGTTTTAATATTAAAAATATATAAACAATTTATGTTTGTTAAATTAAACATCTTTCATAATTTTTTCATATCAAAAAAAGCTTCCTTAAGCTTAAAATTTATTGAAATGTCTGGGATTTTTGTTTTGCTTCGAAAAGTATATTGAAAATATAAAACACACATGTCCACTTAAAAGCCTTTTAGCATTATCACACCGCCGGTAGCCCACGCCACCCGAAACAGCCAATATCAGTCAGCGCCCTGGCGTCAAAGTATACAACCGATACAGCCGATACAACCGACCAAAAGCAACGTCAAAAATACCTTTGCGTGTAGGTAACCACAGAACGCATTAAAATCGAAATAAAAATAAAAATAAAAAAATAAATTTAAAATTAAAAAGTATTTCTCATTTTGATTTATTGCTTTCGTTTGTTCACGTTTTGGAAAAATCGTTTTGAAATTATAAAGAGCAAAAATTAGTAGTAAAACAACAAGATTTTCAATGTAGAATCAATTAATATCTTTCCACTGATCAGTTTGCGTCGTCGCACGTCTATAAAGTGATTATGGCTAAGGCTGAGACACAGCTGCCTTCTAAAATCACAAATATGTATTTCGACTGCGACACACATATATAATTGCTAAAATGATGACAATAGTACAGACAACAGCACCACGACAACATCAACAAATCAGCTCTAACAGTTGGACATAAACCTATCGTTCGGAACTGAGAAATACAATGTTGACAGTCCCTTGAAACTTATTAGTGGTTCATACAGGAAGTTCAATTCGATTTTCTATCCAAATATTGATAATCTCTAAAATATTCATAAAACCCATATTAAAAGCAATAATCTTCCTGTTAAAGATATATACCGAAAAAGCTCACATATTTTACTTAGAATACTGAATGATCAGTCAAATTAATTATGAGCTAGAATGGATAATGTAGTTAAGATATTATTGTTTTCCTTTTATCGATAATATATTTTGTTATTTAAAGGCTTTGTTAGTTTGTTTTTAGTTTAGTTTAGTTTAGTTTAGTTTAGTTTAGTTTATGCACTATCTACATAAGTTTCAATAAAAAAACAGTTTCTAATTAAAATGCTACAAAAAGTAATTAAACCAAAAACATGACAAACATAATGTGTTTAATTATAAAGCGCCGGAGTCTCAGCACATATAGTTTGTTTCTATATTAATTGATGAGTGTATTGTTTTCAGATCTTCTAAAAGATTTTTAGGGCGGCACAAAAAGGAAACTAGTGAGCTTTTTGGATGTGATACAAAAATTCATTAACCAATATTTATAATTAATTTGAACCAAGGAACAGGAATGAAAAATATATATTTCATCAAAAAAATACTTAAAAGTCTTCTCAACCATAACTAGATCTATATGTAGTATATATCAAATTCCCACAATTTCTTTTTACTAGTTCTCTCTCGTACTCCTATGAAAGGTTAAATTTTAATACTGTTACCATTTGTGTATCTGTACGAAACTTAAAGAGTTTTAAACTCCTTTTGTCTGTAATAATTAAGATGTAAGTAGATATACAATAAAATAATAATATATTGTAGGAAGATTTCAGTTTTGCTTACAACCTTCGCAATGAATCCGTTCTACATATCTGTAGACCTGAGTTCGATGTGTTTAGCATCAAGCGTTTAAGTTCATATACTTCATACTAATAATACCTGCTGAAGGAATGTAGCGCCCACAAATAAAGTCAAAAATAAACTCTAATATTTGTAAATATTTTATTGGATTTTAAGTTGATCGATTACAGCAGCAGATTGCTTTGTTTGCAATTTGTGCACGACCATATCTGAATTATTTATGTTGTTGTTGCCATTGATGTTTCACCTACTTTCCCCGTAAAGCATTTATAAATTATGTATTTATAATCACGACATAACTTGGAAGTTTGTGTTGTTGTGGATTTTCTAAGGTGTATCGCCTGACATTAAATGCGGAGGCTGATGACTCTTGAAATAACAACGCAGCAGTGCCACCACCGTTTCCACCACAAAATGTTGTACGCACGCAGATGACGTTTTCCGTACCGTAGTACCACTAACAAAGTCATTAACACCACCAAGCGACCGTAGCTGTATCTGCATCTATATCTATATCTGTATCTGTGCTAGTGCTAGTGCCTCGTGCCTAGTGTCTATCAGAACTCAGAAACGAAGACATGTGCAATTAATCTGATATTTCGAATATAATTAATGTCAACGGATTAAAAAGTGTTTGCAGCACTTTTAAGCAGTAAAATTGTTGGGAAATTTGTTCCTATTAGCTTAACTAATGAGGGCTGACTAATAAAACTTAAATTAGATATCCATTTTAATACTCCCAATATATGTGATCTATTGTGTAAGTATAAGTAAGTAAGTGTGTAAGTAAGTATCATCTGAACATGTGAATGAGTATGTGCGGTGAAGAGCTTCACACCTTTGCGTGAAGAACTGGAATTCGTCTGAACCATATGACAGCGAAGTTTTAAATTAAAAATTTATTTTTATTGTTATGCGGCGTTGATGCGTGGTGCATTATATTAATTATTATATTCTTTTGTTATTAAATTTTTAATTAAAAGTAGTCATACGTACCGCACTACAAGAGCAAGACACTCACCCGTGCAGCACCGCGCCGCATCGCCTCGCACTGCGAAGCATCGAGTATCTCGATTAATGGCTGAGTATTTCATTCGCACCTTCAATTTGCGGAGAATGAGCATTAGCCATTGACAGCTTTATGCTTTGTTTACACTTAACATTTCTTTTAATTTTCTACGGTTCCAATTAATTTCACTTCGCTGCTTAATGGAATTGAAAAATTGTTTTAAATTTAAAATAAATATTGTATAAATCTAGTGTGAACCTCTGTTCGAGTGCCAGGGAAAAGGTATGTCTCATAAGGTAGCGGGTGTGAAAAACATAGCCATAATCTCACAGAACGAGTTATAAGGTCGTCTTCACGCAAAAAAACTAGTAATGTGAAGGAGAAGACTACTTGATGAAGAATTTGCAAATGTTGTTTAGAGTGTGAAATGATTTAGGGAGTTTTCGTTAGTAATATTATTGAAGTGGCTCTAATGGGTCAGCCTCTGTATTCATTATTTTCATTGTTTGTTATTTATACCTATATAATATAATTTATTTTATTTATCGTGTATAAAGTGTCCATTATAATCATCTTGTGATGAAATGAATCACTACTTAAGTGGTCTAAAAAGGTTCCAGAAACGTACAGACAGATTTACACGCAGTGTGTGTGGGTGCTTCACAGAAATGTTTTTTTTTTAATGTGGTTTATCTCTGTAAATTTGATACCATGAGTAGTGAGATTAGCTTATCAAAAAATGCAAACGATTGTAGCTTCAACGGTATATTTAGGTACAAGATATTGAAAATAACCCAAGCAATTTAGAACATCATCGCTGCCTTAGTTACCTATTGACAACCTACAGCGGAGTCGAAAATTTCTTATCAAGCAAATGCACTATGACAAGGTTCAATTAAAAATCGAGAAAGAAATGCATTACATCTGTGTTTACTTCGAACAGCTATTTGTGCATGTTATTCCCTCTTAAAAATTATTCCATATTAAAATATTATGTACTTTATTAATGTTATTATTCTTATCTCAATGTTATTTTTGAAAACCATTATCATAAATGTGCTCATGAGCATATTTCATTATCATTCCAGTCTTTATATAAGGAGGGTATGTATGACTTACTAACAACAGGTACCTTGCAACCTGTAATCGTGCCAGGTCTGTAGGGCTGATAGACCTACACCATACCATACTATACCACATCATTCATTTCTTTGGTTTCGTGGTTGTATTAGTTTGTTATTACGCTTAACAGCCATTGTTGAATTGATTCTACCTGTCTTTAGCATTTTGCTCTTCTTTAACATTTAACTTACAGCAATACTTTTCTGTAATAAGTGCTGCCATCTCCTTTTTTTAATATTTCATTCTTTTATAGTTTTTTTAATGTGATTCAGAGGTTACCGTATTCAACAATGAGATTTGTGTGTTGGCCTATCGTTGGCTCACGACAATTGCCTGCTATAAACCTGTTATTTGCATGACTGGTTTTCGTGTAGGCGCTGTTGTTGTTTAGCTTTCTTCATTGTTAAGGCACTTGTGGGTTTGGTTAACATTTGTACCTGTCGCGTGCGCATGTCAAGGTAAAGTCAAAATGCGGTGGTGTGTAATTAGGGGTTATCTGGTATTTTGTTGTTTATTGACAGTAATTTGTTGTTGACAAAGGCCGCACATTTAAACATGTGCTTTATTTATGTATTTGTTTGCTGTGCGGTTTATGCTGTAGCAGTTGTTATTGGTGTTGGTGTAGGCGTAGAGGGCACCTGAGTGACTCTTAATAGGTTGCATTACCTTTATTTTGTGGTTAGAAAAAGTGTTGAATGACAGTTGCGTTACGCTTATAAATAGACGTGTGTGAAGGGGGGTAGTGATTTCATTCTTAAAATTGTTTAAAATTATTTTTAATGTTGCAAGTGGTTGTAAATAAATCGTATATACACATACGCATTCCTGATTAATTAACTAAGCAAATGTAACTCTTTAGCTATGCAAATGTTTTATTTCATTTGTCGCTTAAGTAAATCACTAAAAGAAGAAAAAAACGAGGCGTTTCTAAAACGTTTTAGTATGTTTTTTCGTAATTCGCTCGTTGTTTACTTTTTGTGACAACACACGAAATTAACCAGACTGCTGCCAAATTTTGAACAATTTCTGTATAAATAAAATGAAATCTCACATTTCAATTGGCCAATTACACAAGCATAGATCGCAATTATATAAAGCATGCACACCATCCGTTGGTGCGTTCGTATGTATGTGTGTCCGCTTGTCTATATGAACTGACACGATCGTGCTTTCATATTTTATATCGTGAATGTTGTTATAAAAGTCATTTAAAAATTAGTGAGAATTTCGTAGCCAAATTTTACGCAAACAAAAAACGAGGCAAATGTAATTAGCAAAGCAAGAAAATGACCACAAAACTGGCGCAAAATTCGACTGTCTTCCCATGTGCCGTACCAGCATTTTTCTCCTTAAGCAAAACACTGAAATCAATACCTTTTCAATATCAGCAACAATAATCAAAATTCTGGGAAAAGGTGAAGACATCCCTTACAAAGCCTGCATCAGCATTCCGTCTCTTGTGCCGGTGCAGAGGAAAAGCTCCGTAGCTCCATGTTCATTGATGAGTTTCATGTAAAATTTTTGTTTTTTCAATTAGATTTTTAATCTGAAGTTCTTTTTATTATAAACAAATTTAACTTTGTCTGCTTAGGTAACCGTTTCAATTTGAAGACCCTCCGGAAAGCTATCGACACTCTGAGATAGCAGAACGATTTAAGTTTCTTACTTGCACTTCAAGGCAGCAAAAAGTGTCGTTTATTTACAAATAAAGCGACTTGAGGTGTTTACTTTCAAGCCGAGGTAATAAAACCCGAAGTTCTGTTGTGCGTTGTTTTTGTTTTTGCAGTCCGTAACCAAAACTCCTAGTGCTTGTGAGCTTCGTCTGTTCATAGCAGCCTCGGATCTGGACATGAAAAACGTTGGCTTGAAATTTGAGGCACAAGGAAAGAACAACAAATGTAAAAGCAAAGAAGAACAATAAACCAAAAAGAAAATTATGAACATTTTGGAAGCGTGGTTGTTCGTTTCAAATTTCTTTCATTCCCGCTTAAGGTGAATTTTTCTAAAGTTTGAAGAAAGACGTGAAGACATAAAGGCGTAAAGATTTGAGTTTGAGACCACACACTTGGAGTGATGGTTAGGCTTCATACCAATTTCCATTGTTAAATATAAAAAATATGAATTTTGCTTTACTTCAATAAATAAAATTTTTTCGAACGTGTTTAATTATTTTTAAATTATATTGATTTCTATAGAAATTAATTGATTTAAAAATAGATCTTTTTATATATGGATCTCTACATGTTATATATATCTGAGACAATTGCGGTTATAAATTACAATTCAATTGGACAAAGCAGAGAATAAAATCTCCGTGGTCGGGACTACGTGTGCTATTCTCTTTTAAATATTTATCTTTATTTAAATTAACGTATGGAATTATTTTTTTTTAGTGTAAATAGTGAAGTTTTTCTTAATATTTCCACTATATAAATAAAGAGTGTATGTGGATTGCCATGTATTTATTTATCCTGTACGCTAAAGATTAGAAAAATAATATATTTTCAAATATAAAATTTTAATTGAAACTATTAACAGAACTTGAGATATATATACATATATATTATTTGGGAATGCATTCTTCAGCAAAATCTTAACAGACTCGCTTCATACCACTGTGGGTCAATTCCCACTACAGAAAACAGACTTGTCTGGATAATTATATTATATGAATTGAATTAAATGAATTTCCTTTGTCAATTTTCTACAAATCACACGTGTGTATAAATAATAAAGTAAAAAGATAAACTATCTATTTAGCTAAATCTTTTTATAAATCGAAATCTATGACAATTTTATTTAAGTATAAGCAAATTTTGTTGCGAATGTGTTCACTTACAAAAATTTCGAACTAAGTACTGGGCTTTGGGTAATATTTTTACTTGATTTTTTCACACATATTTTTTTTTGCGTGTATATTTTTTATTAACAAGTATATTTTTTTATTAACGATTATATTTCTTTAAAAACACTACCCATACTTTCCACAAAACCTCATCTTTAAATTATAACTCTTCCATTAAACTTAAAAATCTCACTGGAATTTAGAAAAATTACCAAGCAAAACTAGAAAATACATATAGACAATTTTTAAATTAATGAAATAAATTACTATATTTGTAGATGATAAAAAAGGATAAAGTAGAGCGATGGTTTCAATATTTAGTGATGGTTAGATGTTCTACACTAAATACTATTAAAGTGATATGTTTATCATATATATAGTAAAAATTAATTAAATAAAATCTCTAAAGTATTTTTTCTTGATTAATTCCACTGACCAAATTAATTAATATATCTTATATAGATTTTATATGAATCTCTATCTTCATGACTAAAACTAGGAAAGTTTACGAAATAAGATTTTATTACTGTTTGAAAAAGTCTTTTTATTTAATTATAAAAAATGATACACTTTCAAATATATAAATCATAATATCATTATTCAAATCATTACTACTCTGGTCCTGAATTTCTGTAGAGGTTGAATTCGGCCAAAATTTAGCGCCTTTAGAAGTCATAATTTATTATAAACTTATAAGTTTATATTATTGTATATATATAATATATGAATCTGTAGCACTTGTGTTTGGATTATTAATTAATTTTTAAATTAAATAATAAAAATTAAAGAAATAAAAATTTATTTACAGAAAAAAGGAATGAATTTTTTTCATTGGTTATTATTGAATTCGTTTTATTATTAATTATATTTAATTATAAGTATAATAAAAATTGATTATGTAATTTGAAATTAAATAAATCAGAATTTTTAAAATAAATGGATACTTTAGTTCTTATACTGATCTATATATTAACACTATTACGTCTATTTTAGAGTAAGGAAGACTTCTTGGAGTGCGATCGTATTTGGTTCTGATTGAGTAGTCAAATCAAGCTAACTGATTTGAGATTCGTTTCTGAGAAGTGTTTACTCTTTAGTTTCTAGAAGAATTTCATGAATGAACTATAAGTTTTAAAGTAAAAAGCGTTTTTGTCTGCTTTGCAGTCTGAGATTCAAAATATTTTGATTATATTTCCGCGTAAAGTTCAGTTCGAGCTCACAGCTTCGCTGATAAGGGGCACAGACTCGACACGAAAAATTTTAAAATCAGAGATAAATTTAGTGAAAACCTCAGATCTGTTGTTATTCGGAATATTCACGTATTAACCCCACATTGAGTCACATTTCAGCAAATGTCCCCACTGTAGGGATTGAGACCAGTTGCAGTTGGAATTAGCCGCACTTGATTAAATTATTTTAATTCGAACGTAATCGAATTTATTGTTAATCGTTAATTATTAATTAAATGATCGATTTCGCACTTACATTGCATGGAGAAGGCTGGTGAAGATGGCATTCTTTGATTAATAATGTTATCCTCTTGGCCAAAACGTGACGACGGCACCAAACAAGACAACATTGGAATGAAGTTGCTTTGTTTTTGTTAAGCGGGTTAATAATATTATTTTATTTTAACTATTATTCCGTTTATATTCAAACAAAATTCTTAGGAAAGATTTTTTTTCAACATTTTAACAATTGAACTTGTCAATCGCCGCCATTTGTGGTAAGAGCTGCACTGCACAGTGGGATGGCTGTCTCAGTGTTGGTAGGCGATGTGCATGTTACACCTTCGATGGAAAACCTGTGACGCCAGCAACAACAATTCGTTTTCAAAGGTTTTAGGTGACTTGTTTATGACAAACTCAGAATATGTCAAAATGGCGCACGGTGCTTTCTTATGAGTCTTGCTTTTTAATTTGTGGTTATTGCAATTATTTGTAATTTTGATTAATTCATTTACATAAAAATTTGGTTTTATTTGCTGCCACATACAAATATTAACAAACAAAGCGCAACCGGTGTATTTTTAGTGTCACTTCTCGTAAAGTTTAAAATTTTCAATTGGGTTAATGGAATTTGGTATCACTTATGCTAAACATTTGTTATTTGTAAATATTTGTGGAAATTTTTTAAGCACATTTTTCAATTAGTTTTTATTAAAATATTTCGTTCCTCAATTGATTTTAAGGTTTATTATAATTTTTTTTTAATTTATTACTTTATATATTTCCTAGGAACAGCGCGCGTGTTTACACCGCGACGTTCTAGTCGCAACTACACGGAAATTTTTTGCCGTTCCTGTTATTCGACGACGAATAAGAACAACTGAACACGCAAGCAGCACAGTGGTTCTGATGAAACAAGCTGAGCAGCAGAGAAATTAACAAAATACAAACAAACACATTCATTCGCTTTGTGGCATAAGTATTGTATGTGTACTGTAAAGAAATAACATTTACCAAAAAAAAAAACGGCAATTTAAACGCAACGGTACATAGCGTGGATTACGTGTTGGATGTGTGTGAACTTTTGAGAAAGAGAGAAAAGCTGTTTATGTTGGTAAGGAGTCTTGCTCTTGTTTTAACATGCAACACCTTTACTAGTAAACAAACTGCTAAACTGTTAAATGTAGTGTAGTATGTTAAACTCAAGAGCAATAAAGAACTTGGTTAAGCGAATTCTGTTTTACAGTGAATGCATTCCGAAATCATAAAGGGGATGAATTCGGTAAAATTGCTCCGAAAATAAAATATATGAATTGAAATCTATTTTATAATTGTTAACATGTGCTGATAATGAAGTCAAGATTTCTTTTGGTTTTCAGAATCTGCCAATGATGATCATCGCTCAAAGTCAGCTATATTGGCGGTAAAGTACTGATATCGTAATTCTGTCTTCAGAATAGCTAACATTTTATTGTTTCGGAATTTTAACAGCCCTGATATCGTATATGTAATGTGTATTTGACAATGGCAAAAAAAAAATTATTGTAGTATGGTGGTTGTTTCTGAGAGTATGAATAAGTAACATAAAATGTAACGGTACTGTAAAGTATTGTACATATGAAATGTTATCTCCCAACATTGTTGATTTGTATTATATATTTTAAATATATTTTATGTCTGTAAGTCACATTTTTAAATAATTAATAAAATCGGAATATTTTTTAATTAAAAAAATTACTTATTGCAGATAATTATTTACTAATTCAAATATTTTGTATAGAAACATAATATAAATCATTCGCATTTCATTCATTTTAATTTATTTACTTAATAAAAATACAACAAATTTAATTAATTTCTAATTTTTTAAACTAAATTCAACTAAACTATCTTGTATGGAAATTATGCCATCACGTCATTAAAATTGTTTTTTAGTGGAACTATAGGAAATTATGTTTCATTGTTTGAAAACTGTTTAAACTGTCTAGTTCAAAGAACGAAAAATCTTTGCATTTAGTTTGTTTCTTGTTGTTTATAAAATTACAAAGAATTTCAATCAATTTTCGATTTTCTAATACAGTTTATATTTCATTAAAATTTTAATTTTAATTTTGAAAATTAAAGTTTCTGGCTCGTAAGTGACTACACTTACACAAAGCCCAAAATTACGTAGAAATTAGGAAATCGAAAATGGGGGAATGAGAATTGCGTTTTGTACATCAGCCATAACAGCAACAACGAAAAAATCAACAAATTTCTTATTAAAAATGTTAATTCCATTTTGATTTTTGAGTGTGTGTTCGTGTGGTGTTTCTGAGTTAAAACATTTGCGTGTGTGCGTTTGTATTACTCACTTTTGTGGCGAAAAGGTGGAGCTTATAAAATCAACTTGCCATAAACTTTAAAGCTAAGCAAATTCGAATATGTGTGAGTGTGAGTAAAAATTATTAATTGGCCGTGCAGGTAAGAGAGAAAAAACCTGTTGTACCTTTGCATTTGAAACGATGTCAATTTACATAGTGATGAACTAAAACTACTCCAACTGATACATAAAATGCGGAGCAAATAAAACATGCATACATGACCACAGACACAAAAAAAAATAATTAAATTAAAATCAATGGCTTCCATATAACAGTCCGTGTGTAATTCCACATTATAATTTTAATATTTTATATAGCATACACATATGGTTTTAGTTTTAGACAATTTAGAGTACATTTTCTTCACCAATTTAATTGAAATTTATGTAAAACACTGCTTGATTATCCTCCCAAATCTTTGAATTTCATCCTCTCGCCACTGCATCAGATTGAGGCTTGTCAATGTAAACTTTACTGCTAATTAAAATTTAGAAAAACAAGCGCAATCTCATATATACTTGGATTTTATTTTATTTTAATAACTCTTCTCGAACTACCCGAACACTCCAACAATCCGTTCAGCTACAATTGCATGGAGTTGCTCATAAAAACGGATATCGGATTGCGGTGCCACTGCATTTATGTTACGAACTGCATTTCAGCTAAATTGTGGCACCACATTTTTAAGGACTACAAGTAGCGAAAGATCCGAAATATGTTTTTATTGCCTTCATATAGTACGAGACTAATACCAACCGAACAGACACTCCAACCAAAATCTAGTCTCGTGTGAAAGGGAAATTTATGTGTGAAAAATGTACTGCGCAGTTGGATGAGGAAGGGATGAAGCCGCAACTGCAATGACAAAACATTTTAATTCCACAACTCCATTAGTTTTGTTGCGGCTTCCGAGGATTCGTCTCGTCTTAATTTAGCGTTTGCTTTCAAGATGCTGGTCCACTTAAGCACTGCGCTTGTAATTGGCATGCAATTGAGTTGTCCAGCAGGGAAACCCTTTAGTCGATGAAGTAGAAGTAGACCAATTTTAATGAAAAAAAAATAAAATTTTTCTCACGTTTCATAAATAAGTGGGAAACCTCACGAAAGTAGGAAAAAATTAAATTCATTAAGAGTTAATTTTAAAGAAATGTGTCGGCGCACTCGACGTTCAATTAAAATGAAATAAATTGATTTTCTGCAGCGCTTCGCTCTACTCTCGCCGAACTTCAATTAACGGCCATTGAGAAATCTCGGAGTATGTAGCACAATGGGCTTGCCTGAGAGTGATGACGGTACCAGTAGAATTGTATGCGTGTAAGTCGTTACCGTGACAGGATCTATTGAAGCTGAGATCAGTGTTCGATTGCTAGTACTTGAATTTCGTGTTCCTTCCGAACGTGTGTGTGATTGATAATTGCATTGAATTGGTTGAAATAGTCAAAATCAATGTAATCCAATACACGAGATGAAATCATCAATCGGTGGGAGTGTGGGAAATTATGTAAGAAGTTGCAAAATGTATTGGCAAAAGCGGGCATAGGGTGTGTGATGGTATTAAGTGCATACAATTAAACAATTCTGTAATTCTGCAATTCTGCAATTGTGAAAAGGCTGCTCTGTGCGACATTATTTCTGTGTAGAAAAGATCAGAGAGATTATCAATGAAAATTCAGTTAATAGGCTTATGTGTAGCATATTTGGGTGCTCAGCAGGTAATAAATTTCGAAAATGTAGGCACTGTGATCAAATCAATAGGAAAATAGGAAGCACTTAAGTGCCGTGGAAATTTTTGATATGTGAGATGAATGATGTGACAGTGTGAGAGGCTGATTAAGGAACAAAACAAATGAAATAACAATTATTAAAATCGATACGATGGTTACGCCAATGATCAATAATAGTTAATATCGCAAATTTTAAATGAAGTTGAGTGTTATCAGTCATTAGCATTCATTGAATGATATTTTTGAAAAATAATTTTAAAATAAATAGCGTAGTTTGAAAAGAAAAGCGAATTTTGGTGTGATCTTCTAAAAAATGAATTCACAGGATGATATACATTCGTTCGCCAAGTGAATACAGTCAATTGTGATATGCTATTTATTAATATATATTATGCTTTACTGTTCTGGTCTTAATAGTTACCAGTTTTTTAAGTTAAATACTTATAGAGAGGGATTGTAGTTTTAGTTAGACCTTGAAGAGACTTAACAAAATTGGCTTCAGTACTGCTCTATTTGTGAGTATCTTCATATTTTGGGTGGTAAATAGCCACCTAAATTATTTTCAATTAGTTTAAATTTCTACATTTCTTTAAAATTTGAGAATAAGCAATACCATGGAATTTAGGTGAGTAAATGAATTTAAGTGAGTTTTTGTGCACAAAGTTGACATTCTAAACTAACCTAATCTTATCCTTATTCCTATACAAATTCCCTTAAAGAATCTACAGTTAGTTCAAAAGATCTATTCTCATTCGATTAATGTTTAAAGGCTTTGTTAAGAAGTCTTAACATAATAGATTTTCAAACTTTTAATACAAGGTAACTCACTTGTTACATTCTTATTTAAATTTATTTCAATTTTGTGGAACCCTCAGAATCAAGAGAAAAGTAGAAAAAAATTACAGTTTTAGTGTATATTTCAGAATCAAGAGAAAAGTAGAAAAAAATTACAGTTTTAGTATATATTTCGAGTTTTCGATATGGATTCATTTAGTGTAAAAAATAAGCCGCACGCTCCCCGAAGGCGTGGAAGCCAATAACAAAAGGAATGACTTTCTTAAGCACATCAATAGTATAATATCTTTTAGTGCTAACTTTGGTCAGTGATCACTAAATGTTCATACTGACCTGTCAAACAGTCCATCTGGTGATCACAGTTCGCTGAAACAAAGTGTCAAACTTCGGTTCAAAGCACTTTTTTAAAATCTTTCTCAATAAAATAAGCATTTCCATTACTCCCGTCCAAAAAGTATGCTGTAAGTACATCTATCAACATTTCAACATTTTTGGGTTTTTGTTTATTCGAATTATTGATTTTATGGAGCGACATATAATATATGGATAAAAAATTATAGAAATAAATGGGTGTTAATAAAATAGTAACAGTCATTTCAAGAACAGATTCTGTTGAGAGAGATTTGAATATTTAGATAGCCACAAGTTTTACGAAGAAATTCACGTGTTCAAATGGGAGATTTTTGTTACCAGAAAAAACAAACAACCGACATTTGGTCGGGTTCATATAAGTGCTACTACTCGTTCGTTTCATCGAGTCTTGTTTTTTTAGGACTTGTTTTTAGGACTAGTCTTCACTTGAAGCATGTTTTTGGTATATGGGGTTTTCAAATTGAATGCTTGAATGTATCCAACTTGGCAGCCAATTTTTGATTCATTCGTGCGGACTCAGTTGAACTTTAGTTTCAACTCCGGAATCACAACTGTAATGGACGCTGCTTTTTCCGATCCTTATGTGTGCGTTTCTCAACATTGTCTACTTTGTCATGAGATGTACTGTTGAACATAATTTTTTCTAAAAAACGTAGTTGGAAATGCTTGTACAGAAATGTTGCTATCAATTTGAGAGTAGTAATACGTGTATTTTGAAGTTGGGTGTAGTTTATTTTGAAAATGTTCAGTGTTTTATAGGCGCTGCTATAGCCTGATCAACGATCTTTTTCAACAGTTTTTTTAGGGTACATTTTTTTAGGCTATAATAAGCTCTAAAAATGGAAGTACTGCAAATGCACTATTGGCAGTTAATGGATATATGGAATACATATGGAATATGGATGGAATACATGTAGTATATTGTGTATTTCTTGATATATAAAAATATATTGTTTCTGATATGTTTTCTTTCCAATTGTGGTTTTGTTCGAATTATGTCTCGTGCCATGTGCGCCTCGCTTTGCTTGATTTGGGCGCATACAAGGGACAACACACATCGATTTGGAACAATCAACCTTTAAACGAATGCTTAAAAGGTGCATAAAGTGTGACAACAGAACAGAAAAAACATCGGATATGGCATCGACTCGGCATCATCTGTTTTCAGAGATGTCAATCGTGCTGTCACTTTCTTCATCTGCATTCTGTAGGCATTGATAGAAACCTTATCCTTGCACAAATACGAATTTCATTCATAACAGGAATAACAGAAAAAATCCCGAAAAGTTGTTTGACTTTTGCAAAGAGGTCACGAAAAAAATGTTGTTGGTTGCATTATTGAGAACTGAGCTCAAAATATTGCAACCCTTAATTTGCGATGACGGGAAGGAACGACTAGAGTCGCGGCTACAAATGCACAACATTCAAATGTACCTGAACAAAAGGATCAGACTGCACATTTGCAGGGATTTTGTGGCAGGCTGTGCTTTTGGGAAGATAAATCGAAATGTATTAACTTTTGTGGAGAATCAAAACAGAAAGAGCAACATTTGATGGATGGATTGTTGGAAGAATGCAATCATTCAAATGAATTTGAGTTGCTGCTTTGGTATTGCATTTCATTAATTTCATTATTTTATTGGTTAATTTTAAAATTTTTTGAATTAATAATTGCATTGTATACTGAATAATAATTATTTCTCAAGCCTATGGTAAACCGTTGTCTGCCTTTAGCATTTTTTCAAAGGCCTATCGACATAAGTGGGTATGGAGTATTGATGAGATATCCAACTAAAGAAAGAATAGAGTGTTGAATAAATAGTGAGTGCCATAAATACAGGACCTCAACGACAGTTCTGCGCTGCTTCAAGGATAAACAACATATTGTTTGTGTAATAAACAAATTCATTTACCCAGTGAACAGTCATAAGTGCAATCTGGAAATCCGATATTTTCCGACTGATTATTGCTTTGTTTATTTAGCGGTGTAAGAAGCAGATACATTCAACAGAAAGGAGTACCGAAGAATAAAAATTGTAACAGGAATTTTCGTTAATTCAAAACGCTCAGCTGAACAAATAGCATACGTTCGAACTATTGGCTCGGGTTCCATGATTTTGTATTTACATAAGGAAAAAAACTGTTATGTAATAATGACAAAGTTAGTACATAAGTGTGAAGAAATGCAGTCGACGTAGGCACAATAGGAGTCGGTCCATTGTATTAATTGGAAGCAAATATAATGACGGAGTTAACTGATTCTGCAAAATCAAAATTTATGGTTTTCAATAAAAATTTATTTTTATTGAAAACTATAGTTTACGAGTATAATACGAGTATATAAAAACACATATATTGGTTTGGTTTATCAATTGTTCACTCATAGAAAGACATTAGAAACTCGCAGAAATTCTAAATTTTAAACATAATTTATCGACAAATTAAAGTGGGTGCATTTTAGTAATATAATGTTTATAAGAGAAGTTAATTGAAGACTATTACATTAACATTCCACTAACGGTTTAGTGAGTCCACTTAATTGTATATTGATGTTAAAGTTAGCATTGAATTTACTAGGGACTAAGCTGTTGTCTATTGCTGCTAGATTTAGTAAGCAAATCAAGGCTTGTATCAACAGATAATGTATACCTCTTTGATACTGCAGTAGAATCGCGAAGGGAATTTTATATTTGCTAAGGATTCTACAAAAGCAGTGTATTTTTCTTCCATTATTTTTATAAGGCACACGTTTCTGCCCAGCATATCTTCAGCATATCAAACAATTGAAGCTCATCTATTTTGGTGTTTTATTTTTGATTTCAGTCCAATGTAACTAATAAAAGAAAAAACAATATTTAAAGTATAAAAATAACAAATCTTCTTCCGCCCGCAGTTCAAGATAAACAATAATAGGAATGAAAAGTCGTCAAGGGAGAATATATTTTACCTTTAGCCTGCACTCGAAAGCGGTACTACCCAACCAAGAACGCTGAAGGATGCGTACGATACTGGCGTGGAAAAATCAAAACAAACAAAACTAAAGTTTGCCGAGCTAAATCAAAGCGGCACAAGGACAGCGAATGATATGCAAACACAAAGAGAAATCTGCTTGCGGTACCGGGGCAGCAGAAGAGCTGGAAAGCTCTATATAATCAACCACTACCACAACTTCAACTGCACTAATCGCTTTAAATTCGACTTCGTCAGTGGCACGCGTTGCAATTCCAATGATACCTGAACGCGCAAGGATAATGCCTTCGTGTGCTTTGCGTCATTGTGTGTGAGTATGAGTGACGTCATTGACTGTGCTGTTCCGTATACATGGCAATTTCACATAAAAAACGTAATCAAGCCGGCGTCACACGCACGCTTGCACATACACTGCAGAAAATGCCAAACAAAAGCGGAACATAAACAAAAATAATTTTTTTCACTGCAAGGCAAAAACGTTAATCACAAAAATCCGACAGAAGCGTCATCAACGTGTTCCGTACACCTTTCGATTCTTTCCCTGTGTCAGGGAAAGCGGCAGGGGCTGTATCTATTTAGCGTTGCTTCGTTTTTAGTGCTGGTGGTGGTAACGGTACCCTCATATCATGACGTCGAGCGTTCACCTTGCAATCTCACCTCAACTGAAGCTGTGAGTTCTCTGTATTAAACGTATTCCTTGTGGAAGTGAAGTGCTTAGTCCTGCGCTGCTTTTGGGGTGGTTTTACTGTGTCATTTTATACGTTATAAAAACAATCTTTATCGTCAACATCATCGGCATCATCAGATTAATTTACCTCTGAGACTGCACACATTTGATTTATCACAAACCGAAATATTCTTTTGTATTAAATTTTATACAAAATGTATGAAAATCATTTAATTATACTCTTTATTAATAAAGCGATGTAAAAATAATAATAAAACTTTTTGTGAAGCTTCCAAAAATATCGTGGTGACTCCTCGATCAGAATATATTAATTTTTTTTTAAGCAAATGTTTGGAAAAATACTAGAAATTATATTAAATCAAAAATATTTATTTTTATGCCAGGTATACTCGCAAGGAATTAGAAAAAGGGTAAATCACTGCAGAAAGACATAAATTGTTATTTTTGGGACATCACAAATCTGAGACGGGCTGTATATTACCTTGTAAACTTTTTTTTGTTTTTATTTTTTTTTTTATAGTAGAATGTGTTTTTATAAAGTCCATTAAGGATAGTTTATTCCAAAGAGGCTATTTTGTTTGAATGAATATCTTACCAGAATATCTTACCCTCACACAATATGACTATTAAACATGGAAAATGAATTTCATCAATAGTCTTTTATTTTGCTATCAGGGTTTTTATGTCGCATTCCGATCAATTTGAAATACTGGCATATTCGTGATTGTTAAAAATGTCAGACGTTAAAAACAGACGCACTACCAGTACTACGATACCAGTATAATATCTTTGACGTAAGGAATTGGTATTAAACTATAGTTATAGTCTAACAATAAATATTCTAA
Organism: Teleopsis dalmanni; assembly: GCF_002237135.1. Taxonomy (NCBI): domain Eukaryota; kingdom Metazoa; phylum Arthropoda; class Insecta; order Diptera; family Diopsidae; genus Teleopsis; species Teleopsis dalmanni. Next base: position 230,916,036 of record NC_051847.1, on the reverse strand, counting down.
AGAAACTAATGAGAGCTAATATTCTACAATAAAACTATATTCTACTACAATAAAAATTTTTCAAAGGAAGAAAAATATTTGTATCATAAGAATGATAAAGATTTTTATTATTTCTGAGCTTATAATTGCATTTATTTGCATTTTATGTCATTAGTATATTAATTCGTAATGAGCTTAGATTAATGTATAATATTATGACAGTAGCTAATGGGTAATTTGTTTACCACTGTTAACAATGCCTAATAGATTTTACTTATGAAACCATTTTAAAGACCTAAAAAAGAGTGTGGTCTTAATCTGAGAGAATGTTTTTCAAATAGCTTAGAACCGATTATACATGAAACCTATTATTTTGGGAGGTTGAGCAATTCCAATGTCTTCTTACTGATGAGTTTCGGTCACATTAGCTTAGATGTTAAACAAGTTCTGTCATTTGTCTAATCACTATCGCTAACTTAAGTGATACTATTCGTCCATAATAATTTATGGGAGATAATAAGTATCACAGGGAAAGGTTTATAAGAAAATTTTTTAGCTTCAAAATATAGTGTTGAAGGATCTTCTACATTTTCTCTGATAATTTTAAATAGTTACTGATTAAGGTGTGCTAATGAACAAAGTCAGTCCGTTCAATTTGAAAATGTAAAACAAAAAAATCAATAATTCTTATAGCTTACGGACTCCTTTTAACTAAAATACTTCCCGTGTGCAGAATTGCAGTTTCCATTGAAATTTACCTTTCTTTGTTATTTCAGCATGTCGATGTTATAGTCACGGTCACACAGCACACATGTAATTAAATTCAAGTTCATAAAAGCATCCTCCCCGTTCGAAATTAAGGGATGCAATTGAAGCCGAAAATTTCTCTTATACTGAAATGAAAGGTGACTTAAGAAACGCTACCGTTTCAACGAAAATCACGATGTCAAAGCGAATTTGGCACTGTTGAAACCTGTAATCAAGGACAGCTGATGCCAGTTCCCACATGAAATGCTGACTGAGGGTGCTAGGGCTGAGGCTGATGTTAATGTCCTTCACAACAAACATTCGGTGTTGCAGTGTGAATTCCTAGTTTGATTGGGTGGTTTAAAGTCACCACTTGGTTGAAATTAATAATTTATATTATTATAGAATTATACATTTTGATTTTTTCTCAAATATATTATAAAATTTTCTTATCATCTTCTACGATTTCTAATTATACAATATAGCAATATTTACTACATACCAACCATATTATCCAAAATTATGTAATTAATAGCTTTTTTTATTAATACGAAAATTCAAATTAAAATGTATCGAATATCACAAATATCTAGTCGCAACTTCATTATTCATTACATTGGATGTCTTCTTAGTGCTCTCAAAAATACCCGTATGGTCACATTTTTCCTCATCAAATTGTATATAAACTTAGCAGCCTAGCTTTTCTATATAAATTATTTTTTTTTTTTGATTAATTGAGTTACCTGTTATTTTCAATTCACTGCCTTCAAATATCAGAAATGCCAGTATTTCAAGATTCTCCCTTTGTTTGCTAGTTTCTCATTGATGTGAGGTGAAGAGTTTTTAATCTAAAATTATCCCCCGAAATGCAATTGTTTGTACTGCTACCTTATGAAATTGCAATTTAGGGTTGGAAGCAAAAAGAGAATTTCGGAAACGACACCTTTTCTTTCACGTAAGTGAGTCAAGCGCCAGACTGGCTCATGCCACTGAGCTCATATTTCTTACCAACACTAATCCTTCCATTATTCGATTCTTGCTTTTTGGCAGAATTGTTGAAATACAAACATTTTGTACTCATTGTGTGCGATTATGAGTGTTAGGTTTCATAAATTTTGAAGAATTTCATACATAATCGAAAAGGTTTTAGTTTCCATAATTTTTTAAATTGTTTACCAATTATGAAAAAAGTTCTGATGATCTTATGTTGGGTTATATAATGTTTATTGCACAATAATTGCAGAAGGATAGAAAGAAACACACTTAGAAACTATGTATCACAGAGTCCGAAGATAAGCTGCTGATATTAAAAAGTATCACATAATAGCCCTACAAATGAAGATCTTTTAAAAATCCTCTAAATTTCCTATTTTTCAATCTTTATGATTTTGACTCTGAATAATATGAGAAATATCACGGATTTGCCTTACAATATGATCTTTACAATTGTAATAGATCTATTGCTCAAAAGTGAGCATAGGTTTCTCTGACCTTTGCAAAGATCGAGGTTATAATTTGTAGAGTAATAGTATTTGAGTATATGTTATGTTGTTCTGATAATATAGTTATGTATGCTAAGAATATCAATATGCTATTTAGAATGATCTAGCAATCAAGATGCATTGAGCTAGAGGTGTTTCTTTGGACCAGGAAATCAAACAAGCTTAAACTTAAGAAAGTCATGGATGGAGATTAATATCTTTGAAGAAATGCATTTAGGGTTCGATGTGTGCATAAGTTTTTGTGCATAGTATTGAATATGTTCCCATAATGGTAATGGTAATGGTAATGGTTTATGGGTTCGGCTTAGCTTAGGTCTTGACCAGCTTGATCTATTGTGCACCCCTTTGTATTTAGACATTTGGTATCTCTAGGAATCGAACCAGCGCCTTCGGAGGGAGTTTTTGAAAGTCTTCATCCTCTACTTGTATGCACCTAAAATTTTGTTTCTTCTGTGGCCTAGTTCATTACAGTTTGTTATCTGATGTTTCATAGACTCTTCCTTATTACAGCAGAATCTGCAAATATTTATGTCGGATACACCTATTTTGTGTAGGTGTTTATTATAGGTAATGTGGTCTGTTAGTACACCAGAGAATGACTTTAGACTCTTCTTATTATTTTTTGAAATGATTTAGGTCAATCCAATTTTCAATGACACTTTGTTGGGTCCATTTTTTGGTCTCCTGTTTTATGTGCTTTTTATTGAAGCTAAAGAAGGGAGTTGGGCCGATGAATGGTTTTTTTGCCCCTTTTTTGGCATAAAGGTCCGCCTTTTCGTTGCCTTCATGTCCTTTATGTTCTTATACTCAAATCGGAGAGACCTGGTTGTAGGTGGTCAGTTGATTGAGTACATTGTTATACTCTATAAGGACTTCTGATGTGTACCCGTAATTACCTACATATGTTATAGGTATATTGACATCCTCCTGAAGCTTAGGAATTGAAATGCCGAAACATATCCATTAAAAAACACTGTTCAGTGTACTGAATAAAGTATTACAATGAAATAACATTTTATAACTCATCTGGTTTCTGTCTGGTTAAAGATTTCTTTCAATATTGATTAGTTTTGTCATTTATGTATTAGAGCTCCACATCTCTAATATACTTTATATTTTCTTAATATCAGAAAATCACTTTAGTTTATTCTTATTGATACATTTAAATAATGAAATTTTATAAGAATTCACTTATATCTTCATGACTTTTGAATATATCTTAAGGCTTATGTGCGAAAATGACAATTAGTTCTCATTTTCTTTTATTATTGCTTTCTGGTAAGTTTTTTTTAAGTTTGTATAGATAACATATTAGTTATTTTCTGATTACTTTGCCTTGCATCTAACCAAATTTCAGTTGAATCCTGTACAAGTAACGTTTCCAATTTCGTATTCCACACATGTTTGTCATCACACTTATGCACAGGTAATTAAAAATCTAAATGTCCTGTCACAATCACAGATGATTCGAGCTTTGTTTTTTGTCACATCGACTTGTAGTTTTTTAAAACCATAAGCTTTTTGTTGTTATTTGCTCCAGGGTGCATAACCAACAATCCAAAAAAGTTGCATTTGTCAGTTACACCGGTTAACTAAAGAAACAACAAAGAAGCTGCCAGTATCAACCCTTTCCCGGCTGAGCTGCAAAGCCAATGGCAATTCCGAAGCTGACAGATGGCTTGTCTCGCGGGCTTCTGTGAGTGAGTAAATCAAAATCGCTGATACTGCAATTCCAGCAGTTCCTGTTGTTGCTGCCCTTATATTTCGTGCTCTGCCCCTGGTTCTCGTTAGTCACTCTTCGATGCTGCAACGGCTGAAACTGGCGCACGTTGCGATTGATTTCACCTTTTTGGATGTTAATCCTTTGCGTTTGGCAGTAGGATACATGATGCTCATGTCAGATTGGAATTCGATACTAAAACATATCAGTATTGCTACGGGAGAAATGAAATGGAAATAAAAGTCCGACTTTGTAGCTTGCAATGACCTAACAAAAAATTAATAAAAAAGACCCAAAATGCTGAAGTTGGGATTCGTCAACAACATTTTCGGTGCAATTTTCGGAAGCAATTTTTTGACTGCTTCATACACTTTTGCAGTTTTGGTTATTGTTTTAGTGTTTCGAATTGTAATTTTTTTGATGCTTGGATGCGGTTTGCTTACATTTATGAGATTTGCAATTCTTTTTTCGGCTTCACATTTCGGCTTTGCCAGACAAAATGCCTGATTGCACTTTCACTACACAAAATGCCATTTAAGCCACATTTCCGCTTGAAGTTTAGCTACAGTTTGCTGAGTTTCGGCTTTACTCCTTTACTCCTTTAGTCCTTCACTTCTGTCCTCTGTTTTCTGTTCTCCGCAGTTTAACATCAGAAAATCTGCAAATGGGGTGAAGACGCGCGGTGCATGAATAGCTCAATTCGCACAAATTAAAAATGGAAACATTTTGCCGTTAAAGGTAAACACTTTCTAAACTGATTTTTCTACTTTTTTGATGGTATGTAAAGGGTGAAGGGATGTTGTTCTACGTGCAATGGAAAATAAAACCGGATTTACTCAAACACTTTAATGTAAAATCCAAAAATCCGTTGTCATTTTATTACAGCCCTTATTTCAGAGTTGGCAGCTTTTCATTATGCTAAAATATGCCTGATCAACCTGGAAAAAGTGATTATGCATAATCGTTTCCACTTGTGCCATGGAAAAACATCGAATTTGATGAGCTTAAAGATTTAAAAGCGAACATTTGTTGCACGTATAGAGTTCCTGGCATGCATGGAACTTCATACACGTCCAGCTAACCCGCAGTGGTTGCAGTTATAGCATTGAAATCCAATTCAGAAAGCACGAATATTTAAATTAGATTAATTAATTGAATCCACTGCACAGCGGTTGGAGGTAGTAGGACATTTTTATTGGTCTTAAATAAATTATTCCTAAAAACCGATACCAAGGTGGTGGATGCGATGATGCGAAAATAGTGTTGATGCTATTATTAAAATTCTGTAACTGTGATTCTGTCACATAATGGATTACAATTTGTTAAGAGCATATTATTTTCTATAAAAGGTGCAAACATATTTAAAATTATGAACTGAAAAGGAAGACTTTTCGAAAGGCAACTCAAGTCATTGATGATTTCCGAAGCAGAAGAGGATCTATGTGTTTTTTGACTTTTATATAAAATTAGATTGGGTTCTTATTTTTAGATAGTGAAATCATAATGGTACAGTTCAAAAAACAATTGGCAAAACAAAACAAACTTATCTAAAACAAGACAGTTATATATTTGAAGAAAAATATGTGTTCTCCCACAGAACTGATATAAAAACTATACCTAATATATCGTTCCTCCTTTTAAAAAATGTTTGGGTTTATTAATATATTTCTGAACAAAATTATGCTGTATATTAGTATAACAATATAACCGGAGATATAGATCAATAATACCTTTTTTAATCACATAACGATTAAATGGAAAAGTTATATTAATATTTTTATGTATTGATATATTAAGAAAGTGCATTGGAGAGGACGAATACATTTCTTAAATTAATTATGATTATATAGTCTTAATAAAGCCGATTATTGATACGGCAAGATCAAACTATGATGGATTGATGCAAGTGCTATAGAATATAAGTAAGAGATTAGACTTGGATACACTGGATTGCCTGATTTTTGAGAATTAGTTTTTGCTTGAGGAACAAAATGTTTCCAAATCCGGTTTCTCATCAAGGAAATAAATGTGTTGAGTTCGATAATATTCCTATTTAGAAACTTATTAATCTATTACCAAAGACGTCTTAATTATGTGTAGACGTACCTAAAGACTAACTGATCCAAATAAGTAGAATGTGTTCAATGATGTCTTGCTCTGAAGACTGAATAGATTCATGTTTTGTACGTGATCCCTATTGAGTCAAAATATGCGCCTGCTAAAAGCAATGTCATCAAAGACAATTTATGCAAAAGGGTGTGAAGAAAGGAGACTCAAATTGCAGTAGAAAAATACTTTAAATATAAGATAGGTTGTGTTTTTGAATTTCGTGTTTGAAAAATTGGGTAACAAGTACATACATTTATAAATTTTATATATAATATGAATAAACCACATAAATATATTGCAGGTTAAAATAGGTAAACACATGATTAATGTTCTTGTTTATTACAACAGAGATCTTTTATAGATCTCTACTCTTTTCAATTAGTGGGACGTGTAGAACCAGAATACATGTAGGCAACATGTGTATTTGTTATATGTCACAACAGGCAAACTTATTAATTGTGGGCACGCAAAAATAACACTGAGAAGTGTAATCACTTGAGGTCTATTTTTAGTCTTATGACGCCATCTAAGTGCATGTGGAAGAGCAGTAAAGCAGTGAAGCCGTGAAGCAGCAGTAAATTCCACAGTTCGTGCTTCCAGCTGAACGGTTAAAATGCGATTTAAAGTGTCAAACGTACAGTTTAATTAAGTCGCCGTTTGAAAGGACATTGACTTGGGCCGAGGCTGAAAAACTGTGAAATGAGCCCGTAAAAGTAGTAGTGGCTGCCTAAGAACAAAAACAAACAACAACGAAAATTGAAATTAATCATTTTATTTGTAAATGTATTTAATTTACATCTGCTCAGTGCACATATGCGTATTTTCATGTGCTTTAAGCTGGCAACGACACTGCGGCGCAGCTTTACCCGGTGGCTCAGCTAGCGTTTCGTTTGATTGCCACGGAAAGCTGGACCAATTCATATACCCTTTGTGTGTGTTTGGTTTTTGTTTGACTACTTCCCTGGAAATGCTCTAGTAAAAGCACTGCCGAATGTGTCAGTTGTTTTTTTTTGCTTAATTATTTGTTTTAATTTTATTTGTTGTAAGTTTTTTGTTTAATTCTGTTTTTATTTTATGTGTGGAAATGAGTGCCAGACACATGATGTGGTTGGGCTGGCGACAAGGCTTAAACACTTCATCAATTTGATCGTTATTATCATTAGCTCCGACATATGCATGACATATCCATTATATGCGAATGAGTTAAATTTAACTTAACGATCTTAGGTTAAATGAAGTGGCTTAACGAGGCATCATTGAAATGCTTGGGAAACAGCCGTGACAGCCAATACGGAAGAGACTTCATAGAAATTGTATGAAAGTACATTCTTATATACAATGAAGAAATTTAGTAAGCCCTTTCCAGAATTCTGTGGATACCTTTCATGAAACAATGTATTTATATATTTTTGAATTTCTGTAAGGTATGGAAGTGTAGTTCCAAACTTAATTATTAAGTATACTTTATGTTTAAATAAATATTTTAATTTTTGACAGTATGTAATTGATTATGTAATGAAATACACATATGTTATATTATTAAGCTTTTGTAGTTTATATAAATAATAATTCCACTCTATTATGTGGATACTCTATTATGCTGGAGTTACATAAAATAAAGAAATGTTACTTCAGAAAAATTTTTCTAATAGAAACATATCATCTCATCGGAAAGTTTAGCGGCTTATCACATAGAGTTATATACATACGTACATTTAGAGGTTGAGACAATGTTGAATACTAGAAAGCAAATGAACAATCCAAATAATTATTGAACTAGAGCAAATTAATAAATAATGCATTAGAGTCAACTAATTTCATTGCTTTGGTACTATATGGGAGAGATTGTCAGTTTGTAGGCACTTGTGCAAGCGTTGCCCTCTCTTAAGTTCCAGATGATCTGATGTTTTTAAAAAAACTTATGGTTTAAAAGTTGATCTTATTATGATCTTGCCAATATTTTATTGTGGCTAGAAGTAAGCGTGCAAAACGGTTTCGCTTATCTTCCTGATATGTATGTTATAGTTGCGATGCAGATAAGGAATGTTCACGCGCATCCGAGATATATCCACCTTTTTTAATATTAACAGTGAATTACATAACTTTCATACAAGCATATTTTTTAATTTGTTTAAAAGGTCAAAATGGTTTAATCAATACATCAATTCATGTATGTTACTTAAGTAAGTTAATAATGCATTCACACTGCGTCATTTACGTTCACGTTATAATGAGCTGACAGACCTTTTGTAAACTTTTATAAACTTCACATGAAAAAATTAAATATATAATTGATATATTTAATATATCAATTTATATGCATTTGATATATCAATTACATATTCAATCAATGAAAACAATGATTCTATTAAATACTTACTTTTCCAATATGTTTATTTACAGCACAGCTGTTGTCTGTTTACATTTCACATATAAAACATATGACACATATTTCAAATTTTGGAAATGTCACTTTTGGGAAATTTATTTTTAAGGGTTGTGTTTAACATTTTTAAACGAGATGATTTATAAATAATGAGGTCATTTATATGAAAGCTCTTTGTATGGTACATCTTCCTCATTAGTGGCTATATAGAGCAAAACCGCATAAATGAAACAGTGTGAGTATGCTATAAGCTTATCATATTTATCATATAATCATCATATAAGCTTAAGATATTTTGTTAAAATTCGTATCTTAGTGATGAACGGTCGATTAAAGCGTATATCTTTCTTTTAGTGACATATCTATCTCGAGGAGCGTTTGACAGGGCATTTATTCAATGACATTCGGATAAATGAAAGTTTAAAATCGATGTTAGTCCCACTGAGTAAAGAATGTAACATAGTAACAGAATGAATTGAAGACAAATATTTTTGGGACTTTGAGAACATCGTATGGAACCAATATATATATATATATTAACAACGTTTAAGATCAGAACGGGAAGTTGAAATTAATTAAAATTCGTGTGTATGCGTGTATACGTATATATTAATTTAGGTAAATGCCAAGTTTGTTAAGAAATAAATTTAGTATTTTAAAATAAATTTAATCTTTTAATACTGTAAAAAATAAATAAGAATAAAGTAGAAAGAATTGGGAACTTGGGTTATATTCATAATTATTAAATTGTTTAGAATTAAGTTCAGTGTTTGATTAATAATATTTGAATTGAGTATTAATTTATTTTCAAAGTTTGACTTACTGAACAAATTAAGTAAATCATATTAAAAACTTTTGAATTTATGATAAACATATACAAAATATTTGAAAGTGAAAGATAATATTTATTTATTGTTAATAAATTTATGTGGAAAGTTTAAGTTAAAAATCATTCCTAAGTTTGGCAACTTCGCAACACCTGCAAGAAGGTGTTCAGTGAATCTAGTGAACTTTTGTTCGGTACTCTCAGCGACCACCCACAGAGTGCGAAATTCTACAAATCCGAGCCGGCAAAAATAATTTAAACAAAATATCTGGAACGTCACTTCTGTCTGCAGTTCAATGCTGCGCTAAATATTTCGCTGCACTAGCGAAATCGGCAAAATAAAAAATTGTTTGTTTTGGCAGAACTTGAAATGTTGTTCGAAAACACCTCAAGAAAACAAATTAGAATTAACAAATGCAAATTTAAAAAATTTATGAAAATATAAATAAAGACGAAAATATGCCGCCTCGTCGACTCTGGTGTGAGCACGACTGCGAAGGAATTAATTTTAATTTTAACTTTCGCATCAACTTGCGGTTATCTAAACAATATTTGAACTCTGAACGGGAAAGCCACAGAAAAGTGTGCACCTTACAGGCTGAAATTGATTAAAATTTATGGGGACGAACGAACCAACTTGGACAGATTGTTTGAGACCAAAATCCACTCGGAAACTTCTACTCCATTGCTTCAGTATTGGTGAGTAAGTTGATGTGAGCAATTAAACTGATAAGAAATTTTCAAAAAGGAAATAGAAAGGAGAAGTGAGGAGCTATTAATTGTGCTTTTAACTGCGGAATCTACAGCAATGAAATCAAGGGCTCACACATGGATGCTAACAATTAATAGGACACAATAAAATTCTTGGCTTTAATATGATTCATTAAGGACCATATAAAACACTGCACCCTTTACTTGAGGAACGTTTTAAAATCTTGTGGTCTCCTTAAAGTGTTCCGAGAAATTTGTCTTCCTTTTGTTGGACTACACCTCAAGAGCTTAATTCATTTACCTACTTAAGCTATTAGGTGGAATAAAGTTAGATATGGCATAGATAGCTGGCACATGTGTCGAGTGATTGTTGTGCTACTTCAGCTGCAGCAAGACAATTCCTTTGTTTGTGTGCTTATGTAGTCATTTGAAATATTAACAGCACATGTGTGTGATTTTGAGATAAAATTTTCTATTTTTCACATCAACGAATTGAGAAGTGCAATTTACAATGCCCATACTGAGACGGGACGAGCACTCACCTCTGTGTTGTTCTCTGATAACGCAATGGCGACGAAGGGGTAAGAAATTGTGTAATCCGGAGTTTTACTTTTGGGAATTATATCTGCTGTTGTTGTTCTATAAATGTAAACTCTTGAAAACCACATAATATTTCTTAAGAACAATGTAAGCAGTAAAATAGATACAAATAATGTAGTGCTTCAGAACTCGGTATGCGATGGTATGATGTAGATTACACTGTAGGTGTAGGTGTGTGTATTGACGTGTGGATAGTTTCGAAGGACAAGCGTCAGCACATGGCGCACATCAAATACAAGATTTAATTTTGAATCCTTTTCATGAAGTTTGTTAAATGTTCAGCTACTGAAGTTGTTGCGCTAAGAAATTAGTTCATTTGTGCTGATATCATACGTTTTGGAAGATTGCATTTCTGTCAGTTAAGTTTTTAAAATATTCAGTTTGATAAATATATTTTTTTAGTATGCAAACTATCAAATCTTCATTAAGTTTACAAAGTGCATAATTTTGATCAATTGAAATGAATGTCCCATGAAGATGTAAATGAATTTATTATAAATCCACTTTACGCTTTTTTAATTACTAATGTAGGTTAATGATCCAGTCAGCATTGCAGCTTCTTTTCAAGTTAGAGAACTATAATAATTTCTGGAGGGATGTTTTGCTTGCACTTGAGAATGGTTTAAAGTTTTCCACAATAAATACTCATAAATGATATCATTTCAGTTATATAAAATAAATATCCAAGATTAAGAGAAATAATTGCTAAGCACTATAGGACGCAGCGCTAAAAGGTACACAAATGGCAGTTGATTGACTTCATAAGTCTGCAGCACGAATGGACGATTGTCATCATTTGCATAAACTTGATTTTGTTACAGTAACAATGTTGGGACTGCTTCACGAAATTAATACTGTTTCACGGCGATGTGCTGTTTAAATTGAGCATTAATATCCTAAGCACAACATAAAACTACTTCTGGTGATTTAATAGTGTTTCAGAGCTTCATAAATGGGTGAAAAACTTTTATTTCCCTATCTCTGCGTTAACCCATACAACTAAATTGAAATTTTGCACTAAAACTATTAAAATGAATGAGTCAACCTAACATTTAATGAAGCTAATTTATATCTTCCAATAAAAGGAGTAACTTTAACCATGTTTTCAATACATATTTAGAACAATGACATTATGAGTTGGTCTTCCGAAGCAGTCAATGTTGATTCAAGTAGAGACTATTAGTAAGATTATTACTGGGACGAACGTAATTAAAAACTTTTCAATTTAAATATTTTTTGAAAATTTAATGGTTAAAATTATTGATATTGAGTTTCATGTTATACCAATATTCATCCACAAAATACGATGAACTTATAATTAAATATAAGGCTTATCCAAAAAAGACGCTCTTATTTTATACTATACAGTAAGCTTATTATTAATATTAGAATATAATTATTTAAACAGTTAACTCAATATCTAACTACAAACCTTTTACGATTGGAAGGTTATTGATTTGTCGTAGTAAACTGCAGGTACTTAACAACGGACACGTTAAAGTATACTACACTACGGAGCCGATCTCGAAACTTATAGACTCTGTTATGATGTTGATATGGTTCTACCAATGAAAACAAATTCCTATTATATCTACCATATACTTAGTAAGTTTTTGGAAACAAAAAATAATTTAAATTTTCTTTAATTCTAACAAAATAACATTTTTCTCAAATGAAGATGTTAAATGTAGCTTGTAAATTGCTGATATCTCGATGGCTCTTCTGCCTTAAATTAAAATCAGACCAGTTTCATGCAGCGAACATAAAGTAAAAATGGTTTTATATGGAATCCTATTAAATGACATATAAAAAGAAACCTAATACCACCTCAAATGCCATAAACAGAAAAAATAACATCAACAGAGCGAAAACACTTTTCATTCCATATTAAAACATTTTACTTGAGTTCATTTTTCTTTTCGGTTGCATTTTTATTTCTTAAGAAATAATCTTCAACCAAAACTAATCTTCATTTAATTTCATTTTATTTTTACAATTCCAGCAGAATGAAGATTTGAAGGAGACTATCTTTGTACGCAGCTTAGTACTCGTAGCATTCGTACAGTCGTAGAACACATTCGCATGAATACCTTTTCATTTGTTTTTAACAACAAGGACGAGATAAAGCGCAAATGACAGAATCAGGACGAAAGTGGCACTTGGAAGGATGCGTTCGCATGATGATATTTGCTGGAGCAGCGGCAATACACAGAAGCACAGAGCGCAGATACAAAGGACAATTTAAAATAATATTGCAACATTTCATTGGCTCTGAATTAGCGCAAGAGAAGCCAGACGTAAACAGATTCATGTACGTAAATAGATGCAGCGGACGACGCTGCGACGTATGCCTTTATCCTACTGTCTGGCTCTATTCAGTCTCCTTTTGTGAGCAAAGCACTGAATCAGTTGTTTACTTCAATCTGGTTATGTTGTCTAATACTGTCGAATCTGACGTAGTGAATTCACTTGGTTCAATAATTGGCTGAAACATTCTACAGCTCCTGTCGACCTGTGAGCAAGGCGTGCCACCAATGATACAACTGTCATCTGATTACCAATAAAAATCAAATTCCTAAGTGCAATATAATTTTTAGTTGAGAAAATGCCCAGCACAAATCGAAGTAACTCGGTTGCTTCTCCTTAAGTTCAATTTGTATGCAGCGTTTTATTGCCTTCCACTCGTATTGCGTAGTCTTTCGCAATAAGCGTTTCTGCGGAAAACTCTTTAATTCAAATTAGAGGTGTTGTCTGCTTTTCAAGCACAAAGTCAGATGCTTACTTCTTAAGCAGAATTTAAGTATCTGCCATTTGTGATTCTTTTATCGGTTTAATCTTTTTTATGTGTTTCTGTGATTACGTTGAGATGTATCTTAGGACCGTTGCTCTGTTTTGTTAATACACATTTTTTCGTAAATGATTTTTGTAGATTTTTCTGCGCAAATTACGAACGCATACAGGCTGCTGTAATAATTTCAGTGGAAATTTATTGAGCGAAATAATTATATAAGCTTGTTTTTTATTTAATTCAATTTGTACCGTTGCTGAAATTATCATATGTAATCGTACAGGGGCGAACGGAATTACCCACTCTGAGTTCTCTTTATTTTATAATTAAATTTCTTATTTATGCCAAAGGATACATTTGTGGGATTACCTAGAGCAAATAGAACTTTTAACAGAATTTCAACAAAAAAAATTTCATTCCAATTTCGTAACTTTTGTAAGTCAAATGAAATATCACGAAGTATTCTTGTATATCACGAAAAGAATAGAAGGTCCATGGAAGGTCTTTATGTTTAGTAAAAGTGCAACTAATAAGTAATCTCTAGTATCTTCGGAAGCAGAAGTATATTTGTTCTTGTTTTTCTATTTAAAACTCAGAGTTAAGTCGAAGAGAAACAAAATAGGCAATTAATTTACGAATTAAATAAATTATTTCACATTATTCGGTAATATATTTTGTTAATTCATAATGCTGAAATATTAACGATAGCATTTTCATAAAGGTAGATAACTCAGACTGACTTTTAACAATAAGTAATAATAATCTTTAAATTGGAATAGACTTTAAGTAATAAGTCCTCGATATTTGATATTTAATTAATTTTATATTGGTAATAAGAGCTTCGGGGCTTGTTCTTGACAGATATTATCGTAGCCACATTAGATTCAAAATTTGTGCTTACACACGTGCGGGCTGAAGTAAATTTTGGTTTCTTGCTTTCAATCCATTCAGAATTTCGAACTCATTTCAATTATCGCCTTTTGATGGATGAATTGAAATCAAAACACACAGAGTCCTTGAATGTCTTTTGTTTTGCTAAAAGAGCAACCCGCCCACTTTGTTTACTTTAAAGGTCTGCATGCGTTTGTGACATTAGCCCTTATAATACAGTAGATATATGTAAGCTGCAAAACAATAATAAACCGAAAATTAAATTTACCTAAGCAAAATGTTCACATTTTTCTCAAAAAAAAAATAAAGGCGAACAGAGCAAAACATAACAATAGCTCGGATGTACTGCAGGGCGATTAACGAATAGCCCATATGTGTGTACATAGTCAGTTTTACTACTTTTTCAGAAATCCTGTACGTAGTGTTCATGAAATCTATAAACATTTCAGAACCTGAAGAAAGAAGCAATAACGATTCACACCTCTGCACCGTTGTGGCATTTCAAAGTCCATTGGCAATACATAAACGCATTGAGCTGGTGAGCATCTTGCAGTTTCGACAATTTAGCAAACAAAATAAATTTAAGTACATGAGATATAACAATCGCCATCAGCAATAGTCTGGAGATAACCGACTACAAGCTGTAGAAGGCACATTTGGTAACCATATGTCGACATAATGCGTACATGCCAACTAATCATAATTGTGAGTACAATCAGAAGCAACATCCTAAGGTATTTTACACAGACGAATTAAGGCATGGGCACAACGTGGACAACATGGAGAACTGTGCCGATACTTTGGTGTGATCCTTTAAGCATGTAAAAAACTAACATCACATACTTTTGAGATACAAATACATGCAGCAGGCGCCGAAATTCAAGCCAACCACCCGATGTGAAAAATTTGCCACTTTGAGACCGACTTGATTTATGGATTTAATTATATTAGTTCCTAAGAATAAAGGTGAAGTTTTTGTTTTTATCGTCCATATTTCCACACCATTTAGGGTTATTGAAATGAGTTCGCATTTTAAAATATTTTTAAGTTACTATTTACTTCAAAATTCTACTGATTTGAGTAACTTTATTATATTTAAGTTTATTCTTTTTTTACCTTAAAGATAATAAATAAAACGCTTCCTCTTTAAGATATACACTTTTTTTGAAATTTCTTTATATTTTTAACAAATTTTAGAAGCAAAAAATGTGAACTACGTTGCTGATATGCAAAAGTTCTTTATGCGGTTATGAACTGCTTCAGAATTCCGAAAAGAGCAACGCACCGGAAGTTCATTTTAACCCGTTGAAGGATACTGGATAAGAAAAACGTAAAGTTACAAATTTATCAACGTTCAACTTTTCTACTTTCTTTGAGTATCCAATATAAAAATAGAAGAAATTCACATTACTTGAAACAAACGAAACGCCAAGAAAAATGGCTGAACTTGTTTGAAAACAAATATGCAAATATATGAGCCCGTACGACAGGATGAGGGGATATGAGCATAGTTAACGTTAAAATCCTTGAAAGTCGTATTTGTTAAAGTAGTTTTACTAGTACGACAAACTTTTGCATATCCTTACAAAGAATTCCTCACATGCAACCGCTTCTCGCTTTAAACCACTTCAAGCCCCATCTTTGCTCAAGCAAGAGTAGTAGAGACCAAGAAAAGCGCCAACTCTCCCAGCAAACTGTCTCCATAAGGGAAAGGGAACACAAAAGTAAACTATTTGCACAACGATTGAGAATGAAGAAAATTGAGTACATTAAAATATGAAGAAAAAGCAAATATAATAATAAAAAGTAGAATTTATAGTTTTATTGTTTACACAATTATGTTGCTGAAGGAAAAGGTGGGGCAGGGGCCTTAGTGAAGTAGTAAACCACTACGTCGTGAAAGCATGACGGAAATGCAATTCACAAATCGTTAACTGGCATAATCGTAAAATAAATCGAAAGGATTCAAATAGTTTAAGTTTATTTAAGAGCAGACGTCAACAGTGGCGAATTCAAATTTTAAAGGTTAGTTTTTGGAAGCTGCACTGCTATAACGCATTCATATCAAATTTTGTTTTAACGATTCAAAGATAATTGCATAAGTATACCTTTAAAAACTAACAATGATCATGAAAACTTTCCCTTAAGAAACTTGTACTCTATAACTCCTTCTCTTATATAACTAATAATGGTTATGAAAACTTCCCCGTAAAGAACTTGTACTCTATAATTCCTTCTCTTATATAGAAGCAATGGCCATGGCATTTTCCTACAAACAGTAACAGGTTAAATTTGTGATTTCTATCACAATTCTGATTCACTGCTATATGTAAGTCACAACCGATCAAAATGAACACACATTCAATTTCAATCAAGTAGTTTTGTACATATTAAGAAAAGTTAGAACTAGTGTTTGCGTTATGAGGCAGTTGGAGAATATAGTCATTAGAAAGCTCATATGGAAGACTTCATTCACTGCAATCTTTCATTGGATAAGATATAAGGTTGTACAAAAATAGATACACAAATAGAAGGATGTAAACTCTGCATTCTTTTGAAAGCCTTCAAGATAACACGTCGTTCAATAATGTGTGTGACTGACACATAGATGGCGGCACTAATACTAAATACAAAGTAATTCCGCGTGCTGTTTTATCATTGTTTTTTAATGAAAAAAAATACGGTTCAATGCCAGGAGTGGCTTGAAAAACATTATTCGGACTCTGCTCTATCAAAAAGAAGCATTTGTTATTGGTATGCCGAATTGAAATGTGGTCGTACAGACACCGATGACATTCCATCTACTGGACGGCCAAATGACGCTGTTATTCCGGAAAACGTTGAAAAAACACTGAAAATCATTATGTCCGACCGTAAAGTAAAAGTGAGGGAGATTGCTGACATTCTACAGATATCAGCAGGCAGTGTACACACCATAATACACGAACATTTGAGTATGAAAAAAGTGTTTTCCAAATGGGTGCCGCGTTTGCTAACACCGGAGCAAAAACAACAACGAATCGATGATTCAAAGAGCTGTTTGGACATGTTTACGCACAATAAGTCGGAGTTTTTGCGTCGGTACATCACGATGGATGAAACATGGATCCACTATTTCACTCCAGAGTCAAATCGGCAGTCTGCTGAGTGGCATGCATCCGGTGAAAGCCGCCCAAAGCGACCAAAGACGCAGCAGTTGACTGGCAAGGTTATGGCGTCTGTATTTTGGGATGCGCATGGAATAATATTCATCGACTATCTCCAGAGGGGGAAGACCATCAACAGCGACTATTATATAGCGTTATTGGAGCATTTGAAAGACGAAATCGCAAAGAAACGGCCTCATATGGCAAAGAAAACAGTTTTGTTCCACCAAGATAATGCACCGTGTCTTGCCTCATATGGTAAAGAAAACAGTTTTGTTCCACCAAGACAATGCACAAGTCGATGAAAACGATGGCAAAATTGAACGAATTGAGCTACGAATTACTGCCGCACCCACCGTATTCTCCAGATCTGGCCCCCAGCGACTACTGGCTCTTCGCAGACCTCAAAAAGATGCTCCGTGGTAGGAGATTTGGCTCAAATGATGAAGTAATCGCCGAAACTAACGGCTATTTTGAAGGCAAAGAAAAATCGTTTTACAAAGGCGGTATCGAAAGATTGCAAAAGCGTTGGAATGATTGTATCTCCCTAAAAGGGGACTATGTTGATGAATAAAAACGAATTTTGGCAAAAAAATGTGTTTTAATTAGTTAGTCACACACATTATTGAACGACGTGTTATATGGATGCTTGTCGTCTTTTGTGAGTTTGAATCTGGAAGCCATTAAATATTACTTTGGGTTAAAAAGTTTTATAGTAGAAAATCGCTACTTACACATTAGTATTTAATCGATGAAAGCGAATAAGTTTGGAGGAAAAATGGAAACGTGATGCGCTACTGTTCTGTTCACTGAAAGAGATGCCCTATTGTTTGCTTTTGGATCTGGCGTTACCTTTAAAAGCTTTATTTCTTTGTTTTTTTTTAGTAAAAGGATTCATAAAATATTTTTCTTTCATGCAAACATTTTACACTGAAACAGTTTTTAAGTGGCCTCGTCAGTTTTGCAAAGCGTAAAATTTGTTTGCTTTATTTTCGCTATTGGCGAAGGCAGATCATTCCTACTTCCGCTTGGCGTGCGCCATATTTAAATTTTTGGAGTGCCATAGAACGGTGCAGTCCTCGTGTATGTGCGAAATCCGCACGCTTTCTGGTGCTTTGTTAAGATAAAAAATTGGAATTGGAATTGAAGTGCAGTTTGTACGAATTTTTGAAATCCTTTCGCATACTTTAGAATTCGACAACGTTTTGCTGTTTTTGTAGTTGTTGTTTTCCCAAGTTTGTATCTTAAAGTTGAAGTTGTGAAACGGATGCATTGACAAGCGAATTTGTTAGCGGAAGTGATTGTGATATTGTTTGTATAAGTAATATTTAAGCAAGGATCAAGTTGAATAAATATATTTATTGATATGCAAGCATAACGACAAACACTGATTGAAAGGATATGGAACCAAATGAAAACAGAAAGTTTTCAAGAAATTGCAATATTCAACTGGAGTTTGGCAAGGTATGAAACTCTTAAGGACGTTGTCGTTAGAATGTGTGAGTGGTTTGGGCACTCAACATAGAGTATTGCGTTATGAAACTATACTCTTCCGAGCTACTGAACAAATCTTCTAAGGTGGTTTCGTTCATTTACTGTCTTGTAGTAACAACGATATGTGGGTGTTTCGGTGTGTGGAATTGCGTATTTCAAGTTTGCCACCAAATTGTCTTTTTCATTTCCCAAAGCAATTTGTGGATTTGAAGTAAAAGTTTCACATGTTGAAAATTGAAATTAATGTGAAGTTGCAGCAAAAGTGGCTTAAGAATACTCACGGGCTTTACTTTTGGCAAATGTACTTGTACCTTCCTCAGTAGACGTTCAAGAATTGCAGCTCCGACAAAAGAAAACGACAACAGCAGTGGCAGCAGCAGCGGCAACGTAAGTTGCTGTTGATTTGTTAGCGCTTCGGATTATTTAATTTCTTTTGTAGTTTAGAATAAAGTTAGATTCAGTATTTCAGTTGCTTTAGCAAACAGATGTGTAACTTTGCTCAATGCAAAGTATAGAAAAGTTTTTATCTGTTTGAATAGATCTACGAGCATTTCTGGTAGTGAACTATTGAAGAAGGTTAAAGTTTGGTTGAATTCTTGATATGTTATGAAGTTATCGCAGATTTAAATGTGATTATCCATATTTGTTTTTCTTGTGAATTTTGTGATTACGTTGAAAGCAATTTCGATTGAATATTCAATTAAATTCTTCTTTACCCCAAAAAACAGAACTTTTGTTAATACCCGAACTGCAATGTTCTCCAGAGATGCACTTAGAGCATGCAGTGCTGTAAATTAATATTTTTAAATGCAAAATCAGCAGAACTAACTTCAATGACTACTTATGTTAGAAGACCACCCAGACTATGCAGTTGTATTTTGAAGACGTGCTTTCAATTAGAATTAAAACTCATTCATTACCTTTAGCGAAGTCTTTCTCGAAAAATAACGCCTACACCCAAGTATGTTTTCCTTTTTTTGGAAAAATATGTAAGTGTAAATAAAATTGTGTTTTTTTATACAATAAATATTCGTGACAATATTAAAATTAAACAAAATTTAAATTAAATTAAAATTAAATATTTGTTTATGTACTTCGACTGCATTGAATTACGATATTGAAGAATTAATATAAAGAAGGTTATTAAGAAGTATTAAGTAATAAACTGTATATTAATATACCTCTAAATCTATCTATTAGATCTAAATCTATTTCAAAGCAAAAGTATGCGGTCATATTATTATTTAAGTTTTGTGACGTAATGGGATAGTGACTCCCATCTGTAGTTATATGGACAATAGTGATCTTATTATGGCTTTAAGTGATCCTGTCAATATAATAACAATGTAAACTGTCTAAATTAAAGAAAAACTTGAAAAATTGAACTAATTAGATGAGAAAATGCAAAATTAAAATAAACTATTTTATGAGCTGTTAGATTTCTGATAATAATATTATGACGTATTTTTGAATGCTATATGTAAAATTTAACAACAAATACTTAAATTTTATTTCTGATCATTTCTAAATTGATTTCTTCTATTTATATTCATTATAAATCAAATATAAAAGTCCATTTATAAAATGATAAATTTGATGTAAAAATATAAAGAACTCAAGTTACTTAGTAAAAATATTGTGTTTGATTCGTGCTCATTAGGTTCTATATTGCTTTTTTTTTTCTTCATCTTCTAGAGTGTATGCAGTTGTTTCTATTCAGGAAATGAGTATCATTTCTTTATTAAAAAACGGGTAACATAGCAGTTGTTGACCTGAGAAATATCTGATTTCGCTGGTGTCGAATGGATAAAATATTGCTGTGATTATAAAAGGCAACAAATCTAATCAATTATGTTCTTAAGTTAAGTAAAAATTTTAAATGGTACTCTATTGCTTTCCCTTCTTGTTAGCCGTCCAAAATTAGTACAGCAAGTTTGATTTACTTAACTCGATTAAATTTGTTTATGCAAATTAATAACTTTTTAATAATTTTTTTTCGTTTCCAGAGATACGAAAGGCAAATAAAAAATGTACCTTTTTGGTGCGCTTCACACGGGTTTCCTCCTCTAGAAAGTCGCTGAAGTGTGAGTAATTATTTCGTAAGGACTCGTGCTGAGGACGCTTTCTTAAGTTATTTTTATTTGTTTTCCTTTGTATAGAACTGACATTTTATGCATATTAATTTATAATTTTTTTGTTATATTTTTGCTTCTTGCATGAAGTTACTCAATGATTTTTCCATAATATATGCAAGAAACTTGGTGACCATTACTCTAAGCCCTTAGCAAACAACCCTCCTCATAATTTGTGGTAAGTTCATTAAGTAATAAAATATCTTTTTTAATTTCTTTAGTACTCTGTATTTGCAGAAAAAAGTGATGAATTAATTTTGTTATGCATTTTTTTACAATATTAAAAAATTCAATACATACTATATTACACTACAGCCAGTAAAATTTGCTTTCTTTTTAATTTACCCAATTATTAGATTTATATTGAAACCAGAAACAATTCATCACTTAAACTAATCATAACTACCGTAAAGGATAGCCGTTAGTACTTCTTTTTTGATTATTGATATTTTTAATTCAATCTTAAAGTGGTTTTTTTATATGTGGGAACAGAAATCTGTTCACTAGCCACTCTTCCCATTCACTCTTAAACCAGTTTATAATTGAAATGAATTATTTTATTACAGCAATTTTAGAATATTTTCTCTTCAGTAAAATGTTTGTCTTCAAAATTTACTTAAATGTCTTGAATTTTTTTAAGTAAACTGTGTGGTCGTATTTGGATTTCACTGGCACTGAAGCGGAGCAAGAAGATCAGACGGATACAGTAGTCAGAGTGTAACCTATTACAATTGTTTCAAGTAGAAGATATGCTTTCATATTTTATATTACAGATACATGTTGAATATAAAGTAGATGGAAACCTGCTAAAAAAATTGTGGTCTGGTTAAAAAAAGCCATATATTGTCATTATACTTGCTTATAGAAGCAATCCCAGGGAAAAGGTTTGCAAATACTAAAGTATCGATTTCAAAAAATGTTCATTTAACAGACCAATTATCATTTCATGAAACAGATATAATTTTAGTTCATATATTGTATATAAAAAGGTCTTAACTTCAGAAAAACTAAACTACCGATTTTTAAGTGTAGCGCACCTGAAATGGTAATCAGTGTGAGTTTTTAAACGTGCGGAAAACTTGCTTTTTACTATACTTTTGTTAATTTTTACTTGTTAATTAAGCCACTGTTAATTTTCTATCAATTTGTGGTTAAAAAGTGGAATACGAAGGATTTTTCCGGTTTTGTGTTTCAGATACTTTTTATTAATTTTGCAGCATATTTTCGGGGCGAAAAACATGTTTTGAATAAGAAAATACAGGACGCTGCCTCAAAGTCCTTAGGGTAAGATAAAATTTTCAAAATTACTATAGCATTAATTCAAACTTAAGTTGTTTGCGGGTTGCAAAAGTTTAGCAATTAAAAGTTTGGAAATATGGAATTTGTCAACTAATTATAATTTATAAATATTGCTTATTTAATATTTTTAAAAAAAGTGAGTATATGACAATGTTTGAAATCTAAAGATCCTAAGTTCAAAGTTAAATTTGTTAAATTACTGATTGGTTCTCACTCTACTTAAGCAATCGAAGCTGTTGATATTGCTAGCAAATGAGGCATGCCACCAAGCATGTAATCAGAATCGGCGCACAACTGCGCATCGTGCTCACCCGGGAGACCTGACTGAAGGAACGCCAGTTGGGAAGAATGCGGTGCACTTCTAAGTAAGCCGCGCGTCTGCCTGGGCTCAAGTGTCATACAGGCACAATTGATGCATTATGTAAAATTGTAAGGCGAAGTATGACTGACAACTTGCGACGTTGCTTGTCTGATTTGACAAATATTCGTCTTTTTGGCTATTCGAATGTCCGTCTGTACTTTCGTTGTAAACAACGATATGATATGAACTTCTTCAAATGCTCGAAGAACGACGGCCGTATGGGAGCACGTCAAATTGTCAACAAGATGTTCTGTGCTGTTCTAATGACAAGTAAAATCTCAAGGCAGTAACATAGATCTCTGTACGTTTCCTAGAAGGTGACATGTGTAACAATTAGTTTTTTGTGTCATGTTCTTTCTTTGCAATAAAATAATTAGCTTGAAATTAAAAATATTATTTGCTTGTTTGCATGTAATAATCAGAGATAAGAAAAAAGTTGAAAGTGAGTCATAATTAAATTATTTTGTTTAATTTTAATTTATAATATTTGACTGGCAATTATTAATATTACTTGTTATTAATGCGGGGTTTTTTTGAAAATCACCTTAATGAAATACCTTATACTATACGTCGAGATGTGCATTTAAGCCATCTATTAAGTCGAACGCTCGTCTATATAAGAACTAAGATAGATTTTAAACACTTATCGGCATTCAGAAGATGGATCTTTTTATCTTCTTATTTAGTTGCACCATTGCTTGTATTAGTAAGAACCATATTTTAAGTTATGAGCTTGGTATGCAGTTACGCAGAATCCTTGAATTTAAATATAAGGCATATAATTATATAGTTCCATATAATTTTATACAAGTTTTTACTAGAACAAAACTTAATCATTTACGATAAACTGTGATTGAAATTTTTTAATTATTCACGATTCTTGGTATAGTTAGCATTTTTATTTTTGAATTACCGCTTCAAGTCCGATAAATGTCTTATCGTTATTTAATTGTGTTTACTAATCTTAAGCCAGGATGAGATATATGTGGCTTTATCAATACGGGCACTCAAACTCTTACTTACTCAATGCACATTAGTCTCAAATCACCCAAAGAAGTAAGTCTTATCAGTTCATTTAAAATTTATGTGAACCTGCATGAATATTCCTAAACATTTGCTGAGTATTTATAGCATCTCATTTTGCTTATCAGAAGAATTCGAGGCACTTATCAGTGCATGACCGAAAGAGGTTAACATGCTGATTTGACGACACTATACAGCGCAGACAGTACATCAAATAAATTGAGTAGGAATTCTGTCAATATTTTATAATAGAATATTGACTGCTGTGTTAATTTAGTAAGTCAAGTGTTTTTAAGCGAGCAGTACACGCGAAAAGACCTGCGGTAATTTCGACAATAAAATATGCATTCTTCTAAGATTGTACTCTTAAAGTGCCTGGTGCTTTTGACAGTGCTCATATTTGGCTTAGCTGAAGTAGTCGACTATAAGCTATGTCCCGGTTCCGATCACGAAGAGTGCATTATAAATGAGGTGCGCATCAATCCCTGTCCACAGGCCGCTCAGCATATAGCGTGCAAATTGCGACGCGGTAAGCCCTCAAATATGTCATTCGATTACACGCCAAAGTTTGATTCCGATTCCTTCGAGGGTTCCTTGACCTGGGTTAAGAGCGAAACAGAGGAACCTCCACTATTAGGATTTGATAGGGAGGCCTGCAAGTACACAACATGTCCTATACGTAAAGATCAACCGAACAATTATGAAATAATTGTGCCCATACAGAATAAGTTTCCTATGGGATCCTATACTATTCGATGGAATCTGAAGGCACCAAGCGGAAAGAGTTGCTGTTTTACTACTGACATCAAATTGGTGCGTTGATGAGTACTAAAAAAGTTGTGAAAAACAAAATTTTAAATAAAAATTGTTATTGCGTTGCAGAGGGAAAACAATAAAATAAAATAAAAATGAAATAAATGTTTTTAATTTAAAATTGTTTAATCACAGCTATATGCAAATTTTCAGTAAACAGGTCAAACCTCAATAGTCCCCTACGGCGTATTCATTCTGTTCCAGAGCTTGGCAGTTTAACTACTTTAAATTTCTTTTAAATGCGAAGTTGTTAAAACCGCAAGAAATCTATAAAAATCCTTACGAAATTGCCTTTTTAATGAATTTACCACAAAAACTGCCAGCAGCACAACCTGCTTTCTGACGCTCGGCGGTAATTTTGCTGCTAATAACACTTCGCTATAACATCAACTTCCGAGCAGATTGTCAAGGTTCAGCGAGTAAACTTCAACGGACCAATGGTCTAGCGGCGGAATCGCATTGTTTATTCAATTTTTCATTTATTTTTTTACAGAAAATAAACATTAAGAATTCAACATCATTCCGAGAATATAAAAATTGATGTTTTGTTTTTTTAGAAAAACTCTACAATTTCTATTTGTTGACATGTAGCTCATCTTTCATTATACCCCTCATCGCTATCAGAAACAATGGCAAGCAATTAAAATTCGAGTATCTCGAGATTGGGCCACGAAATCGCTTCATTTTTCTGAGTTTTTTCGGCATTCATTTACTTTTTTAGTAATAAAAAGTGATTTACTTTTTGGAATTTTATTCAACAAAATTTATAAAACAATATCAACAAATATTAAATATTTACATTACTTTTATTTATACAAAATTTTTAAATTTATTTCAAAAAGTTTCAGGTCTTCATAATATTTTTGAGTAGGAACAGGAACAACTGATTCTCGGAAAAGTTGATTTTCATCCAAAATTAGTTTCTGGAGTACGTCAAAATGCGTTCTGAAGTTACTTGTGAGTAGAGACTACTCAACATTTCACGACCGAAATGTTGAGTATTTTGGAGATATGAGAATAAGAATTTTTTATCTAAAATTTTATAGTGACAGCGGTGTTTTAAAGGAGCCTTATTCATGTCGAACCTTAAATTTAAAAAGACTTACTCTATAAATCGAGTGCCAGGATGTAAAATTTCTCTTTTTGATGAATTTTTATCCTTTATACTGTTTCAATTTTTTAATAACTCTTTCGCGATTTTTCATGATTTTCATATTACAAATAAATCACATGACATCAAACATTTTAATTACATTACATAAAGTGAAACATCTACCACAGATTCTTCCTTCCTCGCCCCAGAACATTAAAAATGTCACACTTTTTGTCGAAAATTATGTTGCAGAACGTCAAAAGAAAAAAGTTTTTAATTAAAGTCTTCCTCAGCTTTTGTGCCACAAAAGAAGCGATGCCATGCAAATTACATTTCATCATTTTTAATTTGTTTTTGTCGCAAAATTTTTTGCAGTAAACTGAATCCTATTCCTTTTTAATGTGAAAAACACACAAAATGGTCGGTGGTGCTAAGAAAAAACACTTAATAAAAAAATAAATAAAATGAAACCGCATTCACTTCGACTGCGGTTCTGTGTGCAGAAGGAAGCAGCGAACCATTTTCTTATCAGCGAAAAACGTCAACGGTTTTTGTGGCGTTCAACAGCCTTATTCATTCATTGCAATGGTTCCACTCAGTCTTTGCTGAGATCAACATACTTGGCAAACAAATTCTCCATTCATTTTTGGTGGACATGTTGTGCCGTCAACATCAACGTCAACGTCGCCGTAGCAGGGTTCAACAAGTACGTCCATCGCAACTGTGTCCAAAGTACTTGCGTTTTAGTTCTTGTTGATTAAATGCGTTGATTGAGTTATGGATGCTCCTCGAATGAGATGCTCTTAATAAGCGTAAAACCAAACGAAATTCTTTACGTTTTACCGCTTTTGATATGCAGAGCGTATCTTTGCTTTGAGAAAAATAATTGTTGTTGATTGTTGTTGCGTCCGGCGGCTTTAAACTAAGCCACACAGTGCAGTAATTATGATCAATAATATTGACGATAAAACAATGATTACCTACTATAGTCAGTATTATTTAATTATTATTTGTTTTCGATTTTTTGAAAGCAACTAAGCTAAGCATCTCCATCGCAATTATATTTTAAGGATAATATTTCCATATTGTTCTTACGTATTTAGGTTAAAAAAATAATAAATAAAATATTAAGATGATGTAAGTATGGTTATTGTCGAGAGATACTCAAGTATAGACAAGCCTGTCTAAGTAGGGTTTCTAATATTATGATTATTTATATATTTAGTTTCACCATTTGGAAATGACAATAAAAGAATGCTGACTTTAACAATAAATGTTAGTTTGTTTTTAATATATTACTATTATTAACATAACGAAGGAAATGAAAGGAAGAAATTTTTTAATTCTTTGTCAATGAAAAAGTAATATATAACAATGAGAATTACTAATTACTTTAATACTTAATTAGAGTCTGAAGCATTTTTCTTATTCTACTAACAGATATACGACATTTCATATTTAAAGTACAAAAAATGTTATGTAAAAGTTCCAAAACTAAACTAACTAAAACTAAGAAAATTCGAAAAGTAGGTCTTTGCTCAATGAGAGAACAAAGCTGAATATGTGGGTTATCTAATAGGTGACTTTGGTTTTCGTTACCATCTCAATAAGATGAGTATGCATAAGAAGATATACGCGGACTCTATTTGAAAATGAATGCAATGTCTACTCAAATTCCTTATAATAATTTGAAGAGTTGATAATTTTTTATTCGGTTAGAGTCGTTTGGGAGGACATGAGATCTAATTAGTCGCAAAGTTCTACGCCGTTTAGAGACAGTCCACTGTATATTTCTAATTCTGTATAGAAGTTATTTCTTTTCTTTTTTCCTATAAAAGTTGATGCCCTATTGTATATGGTAATTTTATTAGATATAATAGTCAATAATTAATCTGATCTTGTGGTATGATAGTTCAACAGCTAAATATAGACCTGCTCAAACTTTTGTATACAATTTTAAGTCATCATTATCGTCATTTACTTTGAAAAAATAATATATTTGCACTCCAATGAATTTTTGCTATTAAAAAGGTGTAGATCGTAAGAAGACTACTTAAATGCTTACCCTGATAGGCTTTATTTATACAAAAAAAAAAATAAAAAATTATTATATTGTATACCTTCGCATCTCTGACTTTTGACTTAAACCTGCAAGAATTTAATCAGCGGATATTAAGTGTACTGCAGTAATCACAAAACATTATTACTCTACAAAATTCAAAAAAAAAAAAAAAATGAAAATAAAAATATTTTAAAAAGTGCAACAAATATGAACAACGTAAATACTGAAAATACGAAAAGTGAATGCAGATAAAAAGTTTCGTCGCTTTACGAGATTCTCAAAGTGAATTTTGTTTGCAGCGATAGCGCGGCAGTTTGAGTTTTGCTGTTCGTGGATGTTGTTTTTTAAGTGAGTTGATAAGGCTGAGCTGAGCGTACTGCAGTTACACAGCTAAAATACCCAACACAACAACACAAAGAAGAGCGATAGTTCTGATGACGCTGCTTGGGACGACATTTCTTCGGAGGTTAATCAACAGTACCAGAACCGTCGCAGTTCCAAAGGCAGGACAGCCGGGCGGAGACTTCATTTAGCACGATTGGTGGTGTTCTATACTTACAATAGTAATTATCGTACTGAGTATATCTCTGCAGCCTAGTACCGCTGGTGTATAGACGCACAAAATCAAAGCAAATGAAAAAGTTTTGATATTTAAAATTGCAGGAAATGCAAAAGATGAATGGGCGCTGCGCACAATCAGATTGTCCGTCCGTTCATCCGTCCGTTTAACACGAAACTGCAAGTATCTAAACTGAAAAAGAAACGCGCACAGACTGAATACAAAGGAAACTGATAAAAACCTAATTAAAACATGATTTTCTGCTGCTTTGTCACAAAAAACAAAAAAAAATTATCAAAAAAACTGACCACCTCAAACAAAAATTCATAGAATGAATAACAAATTTTGAGCATTTATGGAATGAAATCATAATTAGGACTCAAATTTAAAATTCTTCATTAACGATATGTACCAGCAATATATAAATGCACCGAGATGATGATCAAAACCTACATTATACTGAAAATAGTTGCGTCTTAGTGTATAGATGAATTTTATCTATATAAAAAACTGATAGGAGTTATGATATATAGTACTTTAACGATTATTTGTTTCTGAAAGAACTCGGAAAAATAAAAAAAAATATCATATACTATATGAATGCTTCAGTAAATCACTCTATAGATTAAGAATGGTTATACTGGTGATCCTAAAGATCTACATAGGCCTATTGACTTGTATCAGTCGCTTAAACCAACTTGAACCTTTAGCAAATCCTAAAATCCTCTTTAAATATCATTCCTAGAGCTTGGCAAGTCCCTCAAAAAGGTAAGAAGGTAAAAGGTAAAAAGGCGACACAGTAATAAAGAGAATGCGAGGCATTCTCATCGTCCTTCTCACAAATACGACAGAACTGATTTAGCGGGAGATTCAATCATCTCGTATGGCCCTATATGGCTGTGACCTGTCAACAAACCTAACACAGTACTAATAGCTTTATAGGACATCTCAGAGATTGGTATATTTATTTTTAAATAATCGGGACTAACTTGCATACATATGGCTGCAGATTGTTGAGTCTTTCCATCTTGTATTAAACTTGTTAACACAGGTAGATTTAAACAATTGTTTGCATGATGTCACAATTTGCCCAGATATTTTAGATGTTTGAAGTGATTACCTGTATTATACCGTCTGGTCATACAGTATAATATACTGTCCATAATAGCAGTTTTTCCGGTAGACAATAAAGGGCAGATGTGTTTAGTTTATGATTTGCCATTTTATATGTATAACAACTACGTAATGTTTAACAATACCTCAGAATTACTACAGAAATGGTAATGATTGATTATCATATGCTAAATGCATTTGATGCAAAAGTAAAGATATGGGCATAGAAGTTATGTGTTCTAAAGCTGGAAATACCATAAACTACAAGACATACTATATTATGTGATTATGTGATACCAAGATCATTTGACTGGAATTTATATTTACGAAAAGGATTTGGAAAATATGCGATAAATTTTTAAGTTTCCGAGTTGGCACTAGCCAAGTTATTGCCTGATATGCGCAAATTATATATAAAAAAATACCTCACATGGAAGATATTGGAATGATGTTGTATTTCACACATAATGGTAAGGTAATATATTTTTTGTATATTAAAATATACAGAAAGTAAAAATATGATTTGAATAGCAGTTTAAAATTAAATTATTTAAGGGATAGCATAACCACTTGTCAAAAAGTAAAATAGTTAAGATTATAATATTACAATAATAAAAAACACCAATGAATTCGGGAAAATTTTTTCCCTGCCACTATCTTCAGTATCTCCGTAATTATTTGTAATTACGAATATTATGACAAAGCTGTATTTTTTATAATATATAAATGTGGGTAGGAGGAGACTTGATATATTTCATTATTGCTAGTAATATCCTTTCTAAATTTTCATTTTATTAGTATAACAAAATTTGTTGGAGCGCATTTCTTTGCTCTGTCGTAATTCGAGCCCACAAAATAATTTTGCAGGAAGTTGTTTTTCAACCAAGTAAGTAGTTTCAAGTTTTGCTGCAACTAACTCAAGAAATACCATAAAACACTCCTACAACTGCTACAGTGGACAACAGAAACGACCGGAGTCACACACAACTTTTATCCTCAGTATCAGTATCCTCAGTATGCAAAGCAGAGCAAGGCTAGATGTAGCAAGTCAAGGCGAGCTGGCCATCAGTTGGATACGCAACACTTGAGAAATGAAAAATTGTAGCAATTTGGCAGCACTTTTAAAACAGTTAACAATAAAAGAAATTGCTGCTGACAATGTGTGAGTGTAGGGCTTTCGCTACGAAGGCATGCCTTCGACATGTTGCACAAGTTTTGGCAGTTTTCTTAGAAAAACTGTTAATGCACACAAATATTCGTAATAATAATAAAAACAAAGGATGAGCGGCAAATTGTCATAATCTGACAAAATTATGAACAGTTTTAGTGCTAACACATTAGCAATTTTATTAGATTGTTTGTTGTTGGGCGTCATTGGTGATGTCGCAGTAACATTTGGCACTGGTGCTCGTTGTAAATTTATGCATTTTGTCGTATGCACATTTCAACGGATCTGGGCCTTTGAAGGCGAAACGGAACTAAGCGTAATTTGGTTTCATGCAACGGAAGTCATTATAATGATTGCTGTAAAAAGGATATTCAAGTTCCTTTCAACTTAGCTTTTAATTATTGTTGCACTTTACTCAATAAGTATAAACAATATAATATTATTAATTTACTAATGTTTTTGCTATTATTACAGAACTAACAGAATAAAAGGCAGAATAAAATGTTTTTCATATTGTATAAGTTCAAATTTTGAAATTTTATGTCATTGTTTGACAATTGTGTCCGTATGAATATGAATAAAATTAAAAATTACAATTGACAATATAAATTACAAACATTTGTCGACATATTGTAACAATATGAAAGAATTACCAAACCTCATATCTTCCCCGGCGACAATCAGATAAGTCGCCCTCATCTCATTTCAAATATTGCAGTAATTTTTATCGCATTTTGTTGTTTTCGTTTCCGACCCAAAGCCATGTTTTTTAACAATTTTAATCTGTGGCAGCGAAACACGTGTAAAACCACAACAACTTTTACCTAAGTACTTCTGTCAGAAATTTTATTGAAAATTAATTTTTGTTTTATCTTGACCAATGGTTGTATCGTCTTAAAAATATATAGACTATATATATATGGTTTGTAGCACAATATTACCGGTGTTCACGATTTTGTGTAACTGTATATTTATGAAAATTGAAAGAAAAAAATCTTAATGGTGTTATTTTCAGTTAATAATCTATAGACCGATGTTGTTCCGGAACAGCATTAATGATTACGACTAATGATTATTTGACAATCTCATTAATGCAGAAAAAAGAACTACTGCATATAATTCTCGTCTATTTTTTCCGAATTTGAACTAGTGGTGTTTCATGAATATATAAAGAAGAATAAAAGATTGGTTTGTGCTACAAAGTTACTCAAAAATCTTAAGTTCAACTAAACCAGCTTTTTATTTGGTTTTTAAATTCAAAATAGAATTCGTTCAGCTCCATGGACATTCCGACAGTTATTCAAAAAACTAGCGCAGAAACAGCAATTCAAATAACAGATAGCAAACCTAAAAAAAAAAAATAATAACAATAAAGTTAAGGAGAAAAAAGTGAAAGCAACACGAGCGGCAATTAAAAATCATTTTTCACTTTGGTCGACCGTTTTACTCAATTTGCAGGAGGGCGCTTCTGGCAACATCCAATGTTTTGAAGCATCCACACATATACACGCTCATTTGCATGCATTTGCATAATATTTGAATGTACTCGTGCACTTGTATAACCAAAGCGTTCATAGTATACAATACCTCAAAAGCATAACCACACATCAACATCGTCATTTTTTACGCCCCAACTGCACTCATCAAGGCCAAAGATGGTTTTGAGGTGTTGCCACTGTTGCGCTCTTCATTGTTTTGCCACTAAGGGCATCTCACATATTAAGGCCCACATATGCACTCAATACGTGTGCATTTCCATCAATAAAAAACAGCACAAACAAGCAATTTTATGGTAGAAGTATGAGCTGCTTTCACACCTTTGCTCACAGGCGTCAATTATTCACCAATTGAAAAATTACTCAACTGTGCAGTTTTCTTTTTCTTCTATCATTCGTTCGATTTGCTGTTGCTGTGTGCAAATTGTGAAAACGCTTGTTTGTGCATTTGTAGCCAATGTAGCCATATGAGTATAACTGAAAAAGTGAAGTGAAATGCAAGGGAGGTGTTGTGTGTTTGATGCAAGGATATTGCTTGGTTATATGAACCGTTACAAATTGGAATTTTTGGATTTCCTCTTTTTATTTTCATGTGAGCTCCTGACGTTAATTCAATTCTTTTCCTTTTTTTCATTTTTCCACTTTTTCATTGTTTCTGCATTGCCGGTGTGTAGCAAAACTTTTTTGTCACTTTTCATGTTTTTGCTGTGTGTCATGTTTTTCTATTTGGCAACATTTTTTCACAGCAAATTGACTTTGGTTATGTTCGTCGATAAGTTCGGTGTGAATTTGTGTGCCATGGGTATTGATAATTTTTTATTATTATTGCTTGGCGTGAAAAATTGGTGCGATTGGATAAAAGAAATTTGTGGTTTTCTGAAAATAAAAAGTGTATGAGAAATTAATTGAGGATTTTGTTTAAATGCAGCTAAATCGTTTAGAGATATAAATTTTTCAATGAACCTAAACCGCACAAGAATTATGAAATTTTCACCAGTAAATTCCGATTTTAGTTTTTACTTAATAGCACAATGTGGGAAAATTTAAATGGGGATAATGTGAACTCTTCTAAAATATTTTATATTTTACATTGAATGTTTACACAGACGTTCAATTTTAATTGTGTATAGATTTATTTTATTTCAAGGACATATATTAGGTTTGTCTTCTTCTTGTGTGTTTTACTGACACTTTGTCGTTGCTGCATCTATTCTTTCCGGTTGCAGTTATAATGTATACATCTGAGTTCAGTTGAGCACTGACTTCATGAGTGTATGATTGTGGAGATTGAAGGGGTTTATGTTATAATGTCTCCTATCACTAATATTGAGGTGATTGTTTATGTAGTACAATATAAGTACATAAAAAATTTATATTACAAAGTAGAAAGGAATAGAATAGAAATAAACAGGGTATCGACTCCTAACGGAGCGGAGCACTGCGACCATAACTGATACTTTGTGTTGCTACAGACTCTTGAATACAGATACGGGCGCCATTTCACCCATTACAAATATTGATTCGAGCGCAGATCTCAATGGCATGAACCTCCACTTGGGCAGTGGGCCATATACTCAGCGCGAGCAAGATTCTTGTCTTGACCAAATATCCATGCGCCAACTTCTTCTTTAGTTTTTGAACCGTCGTGAATCCTTTTTGCACTCAATGGTTCTGTCTTTTTAAGAAAGAGATGCAGAGGGATAACACATACTATGGACTCCAGTGCTCCAGTAGATTCTGCACAAGGTGGCTGATGCTCCTCTGGTATGACGCAAATTTTCCTGAAACACTCTGAGAGTGTTCATTTAATCTCGTTACGAGACTTTCGGACAAGACTGCCACGTTTATACCATCAAGAACCTTTGTCCCTGGCACCATTAGAATTCTTCGATAAAATTTACTGATTACAGGTGGTGTTATGGTAGCGGTTTTTGGTTTTATCTGCTACGATTAATGTGTCTGTGGTGGACATTGTGGGCATTGTTCCTGAGGTAGGAATCTGGACTATGCTCCCACTAGCCGCGCTAACAGCTTCACTAGTAGAAGGACGTGTGTCTGGTTCCTCATCGTCAGAAGTAACCATTGTTTGGCAGTTACCGAATGGGATATTGCCGGAGCCGAGGATGACTGGATTATTTTGTCAACCTGAACCACATTTACAGCATTTTTTATGGGGTGAGAGAGAGCAGGGGTGTTACCTTTAATCATCAATCTCAAGTGTCCGAACCGGTATGCAATGTTACCTTTTAGTACAACTTCCTCATGATTTCGTTATCAATGACGAGAACCAAGTGCTGAATTTGATTCTGTGTCAGTCTGCGTATTACTTTTTTCAGGTTGGCGGAGAGTTTGTTCTGTTTACCAAGAGTAGCCAGAACTTTTTCGTTTAACAAAGTCGAACTTTGAGAAAATTAGCCACAATTGACATGAGTTCGTGGGAAATCCTTTTCCTCTACCACGTTTAAACCGAGTCCGCATTTGGCCTCTATGTAATCTGAAAATTGCTTGATCCATCTCGCGGATTTTGCATAACTGCAGACGATAAGTAGCCACTCCGTTCTAGGTAAGCACCCTTCAAACTCCGACTGTTAGTGATTGCTTTGTTGCTGGAAAGCAACATGAATGATTGCTTCTTGGAGAGCATTACTTGCTCTGCAGGGAGCGAAGTGCCAGTCAGGTCAGCTGACGTGAAGTCTGAACGTACGCTCTTAACAACTAGGCTGGTAAGTCCCACATGAGCCATCTTAGGTTTTTTAGCGGAAATTATACCGGGATATTGCTCCTTCGATCTGACCCACTTATGACTCCATTCCATTATGATATAATTCCAGGAACATGATAATAACAAATGTGTACTCTTTTAAAGTACAGCTTTTAATGTAACAAAATTGATTATGCATTAACGCTATTTAGAACACAATATAATTAATCGAAAACTCATTTGAAAGTTTCAAAAATTTATGTACTTTTTAAATTTTCATTAAAATGCAATCTTGTTGATACTTTTAATGTTGGCTGTCCTTTACGTTACACCTTTAATTCAATAAATTTACATCCTTTAAGGGAAATAATCCCTCTTCAGTAATTACATGAGTTGAGCTTTGTAAATATCCGGAATATCATGTCAATTAGTAGGTATTTATATATAATCTCAGTATTTTCCATGCCTTATTTTAACTGTGTTGTGCATTAATCTGCGCATATTAGGATGAAATCAACTTACTACCTTATATGGCCATTCCATCACCCAAAGGCATCCCTCCAGCTAAACGCCACTCAGTAAACTTTCAGTATCAAAATGTTGTTTTTTAGGGTTAAGTCCATGTCAAAGTGTCAGTTTAGTATCGGTGTCATGTCATGTGCGACTATAACAGCCAGGCCAGCAGATAGGCAGCAAAATGTGCTTCTGTAAAAGCGGGGGATTTAATTTCGAACACAACAAACACGTCGAAATTTGTGTAAGCGACACGTGGTGTTTTGGTGCTACTCTTGTTATGGGTGTCGGCTTGAAGAGCATAACAGACAATCAGTGTGCACAAAAAGGCACTAATGAATTTGCAAGGATTTAGATTTCGGAGGCACATGTGGACACTGGACGCGTATTAGCGCGGATTTAAAATGCTATTGTAAAACATACGATGAAACATAGAACAAAACACGCACAACGTCAGCATGTCAAGAGATCAGCGCAATTTGATACATTCTCAACGCACCAGGTTGAGCGAAGCGGTTAGCAGTTTCGGTTCCTGTTCCTCTTCCAGCGTACAGACATGGTGTGCTATGCCGTACTGTTTGCTGTAGTGATAAAGTTGATGAATGTCGCTGATATGGCTTAGCAGAAAATTTAAATTTGTTTTCAACCAAATGCAGTAGAAAATTTGAAATTAAGGTGGATTTTGGCACAGAAATTGTTGTCGGTAAAAATAAATTAATTTCGCCTGTAACATATTGTGGCAGTAAACATTGCGCCTATTTGTTTTCGCTATCAAAGTGTCAAATGCGGGCCTACAACAAGTGATGGACTTAAAGTTTATTGGGTAAAACATCGCATCAGCCACCTTCGAGCACAAACTCGGAACTTCGATAGGTGAGTGCTTGCACATCTGTGTATATCGGAAAATGCATATATTTAAGATATGTAAATAGTAGAAGTAAGGATAACGAGGATATTCCAAGTTGAAAAGGATGTTATTTTATGGTGTGGTCTGTCGCAAATGCGCTTACAATGGCGCAAATTGTTGCAAATACTTTCGCACAAACAACTGCGCTCGTTTTTGCTGCGGCAGACGTGCAGCATATTTAAATTAATTTTTTGCTGCTGCTTGTTGTTGTTCCTCTGCATCGTAATTCAGCTCAGCGGTGTTAGATTGGTTTCGCTGCATCGGTCCTCTGACTATGCTGGCCAAACGTTTGCGGTAGGCGTGGGTCCTTACAGACCAAAGCTTGTCGGTTGGCACGTTTGATACCACCAAGCGCACATAATCCAATAAAGTGTGTAATTAAATTTTCAGTTCATTTGAATGTGTCACTTTGCTTGGAAAATTAAAACCTGTTGTTCCACTGCGGTATTTTGGCATCATATTTATTTCATTCCATTTTATTTAACTCGATTTTATTTTGGCTTCATCATAATTTGTGTGTTTTAACGAGCAAAACAGTGGGTGAAGTGAACTCCTTTCCAAACACAATTTAGCTCAAACACTCAACGCTGAAACATTCTAACATTAAAATAAGTCTTGAAGCTCTGCTAGTGCTTAATTGAAAGTTGGGTGTACCTTATGCTGAATACTAGTCAGGATACGTGGTGCACATCCATTAACACAAAATTAAATTAAATTTGAATATTTGGTTCAGAATTATTTTGATAATGCAACGAAAGCGAAATGACGGCTTGAGAAAAAATGTTTATAGCTAAATCGTGAGATTTTCTTCGAATGACAGATTTGTTAGTCATTCACCAGGCTATGATGGGTAGTGATATATTCCAATGGAAAAGAGCATATATATAAGTGAAAATTTCGAACTTCGTTCACGATATAATCACCTAAAAGAGCAATAAAAATTCTTGCACAAATATAATTTTTACTATTTTTAACATCTGCAAGAATTTATGTATTTCACTAAAATCGCCGCAGAAGTGAATATGAGAGCTACTATCTTTTGAATACGAAATGAGTGAAACAAAAATATGACAACGGCTGCAGATGAAGTATTCAGAAGCGAAAAAATTATAAAATATTTCACATAAAGTACCTTTGATGAGGCGTTAGTTATTTTTGGTATTTTAACTGCGTTCTTTTATGGATGATTTGGACTTATAAAGTTGTCAATAGGCGAAGATAATAATGTCAGAAACACTTTTAGCAATACAGCTAAGTGTTCGGGGGGTGAGTTGAGGTTTGTTACAGCAATAACTACATCAACAATTATATTATTGAAAAGGGTGCAGCGACACTTCCAATAACTTTTATTTATTGCAGCAATAAAACGTAAATGGAATTCATTAAATTTTATATGTAATATAAGTAAAAAACCATTCATTGTATATTTATAATATTGTATGCAATATTATAGCTGGAATATGAACTTGCATTCACTGCGCCGTCTACGTATTGAAGAAATGGCTCAAGTTACTCTCAAAACACATTCACTGACGCATTGATTAGCTTATGATGGATACGTAAAAGTGTTGAAGTGGGCGCTGCTCTAAGATTACAAAATACTTACTAGAGTGTATCTTTAATTGTTTGAACCCGACAATAAATACATCCAGTATATAGGACATGTGACAAATAATACAAAGAATACTAAATGTCGAATACCGAAAGCCGAAAAAAGTAAAGAACACACATGTTTTTTCCATGTTCAGAAGTAAAAACTCAAACGATATGTTACTTTCACACTTTAACATGTTCTCATATTTATTTATCGAAAAAACTTAAAAGACTGAAAAGTCATTATGTGACTTAAGAGTTTCGTAATCAAACACATTAGCCCCTGGGCGTTTGTGTTCTTTTTTAAAGAAAATAAACATTTCTCAAGTCAGTTTTGGAATAAATCGGCAACCGGATGACAGCACAAATTGTTGTGGAACTTCAAATTTCGAAAGCTACAAATTTGTATCTTAAGAGGCACAAATACTAATTTATGTAAATAATTTCTTCTCGTTTTTAGCAAAGAGCTCCGCCCGTCAATTCAGCCCTGATCACTTGCTCACTGCCATATTTAAATGATTCAAATTCTTAAATGATTTTGACAGCTGAATGATCTTTTCTGTTCGGTTCGCTACCCCAAAAGCATCTTCACTGTTGAAGACTCGTTTGTCTCCATTTCGAAAAATATTTCTTTACGCAAGTAGAGGCGCAGCTCCTGATTTCGTTATGCTTCTTACTTATGCACGCAGCTGAGTCCAACTGCGCAGTTACCGATCGTCTACACAATGTTTATTTTAGTATGCTTCCATTTTTTTTCGGGGTTTACAGATTAAAGCGTATCTCGGGAATTTGTTTCGACATCATTCACTGTCGTTTCCAAATTAAGTACATTGTTTACTTTTCAATTTCGGCTTAATTATATGCGCAGTGCACATTGATGCATAACAGGCATTTTGTCGTAATCGTGTTGGTCTTTCCTAACGCGGTGCAGTCCGCTTTTGGGGCATTTGCCAGAGATGTTTGTGGGTAAACACTGATTTATGTTCGCCGACAAATATTTTTGATTATTATTAATTAGAAATTTGGCGAGAGGGCTGTGGGACAATCTGGTTTTTTAAGCGGTATATTGGTTCCAATAACTTCACTGTAAAGAAAAGAAGTAAATAATAGAAGGCTTTAATTACTCATCTCGAATTTGTAATGTTATTACAGTTTTTTTTGAAGAATGTATTGGCCTATTGATTAGTGCTAAACGATTTAAAATAATTTCCCATTTGAGGTTTTCCGATAATTTCTTTGATATAAGCATGTTTCATATGAGTTCCAAAAAATATAAATATAGGAAACACACTTAGCAGCATTCTTTAAAATCCGTTTATACAAGAAGAGAACCTTAACAAAAATTGAAAACGTGTTTGAGAACCAACTACTGACAAAAGCCGGTATATCAATGGCAAGAAGTTAGGAAATAACTAACTTAATATGAAATAAAACCGCAACTACTGAGATATACGTTTCTGGGACTTATAGAGAAGTATAGTCAAATACCTTGTTAGGAACTGTTTGCAAAATTATTTTGACGCTTTAATCTATTGATAGGTCAATAAATTTAAATATAAAATAGATGAGTTGAAGTTGTAGTTGTAGTTGCTAGTAGCAGTTTTTACCGCTTTGCATTTTTTGCTGTCACGCAATTTCTTGATTCAACTGCATATGCACCTTTTTATTTAGTTGTACACTTAAAGTAATTGCATTGTGTTCGTAAAGTATATATCATATATTATACACGCTCAGAAGTAGCTGCTTCTCTGTGGCCATTTATCTACAACAATTTACCAAGTTAACAAGTCACAAAATAAAAAAAACGATTGAAAATCTTTGTGCTGATAGCAGTTAACTGAGTTGATTTTTTGTTTTCAACTTTCAACTTCCCAGTCGTGGTCTAGAGCACCACCTTCTTTCCCATCCACCTTTCCAGCGCTCAAGTCTAATTGATCCCAACAGATATTTTCAATTAGCAGAAAAACATTTTTTATCAGTGCTTAAAAAATTTGTGAAAGTTTTTGTGCGCTTTTGCCACCTTAAGCAAAATTCCTGTGGGCAGCGGTGAAGCAGTGTCTCGGGCTCTGAATGTGCCACTAACATGAAGCAAAAGGAAGCCAATAAAAAGGTAAAAAAATGGCTGAAACTTTTTAATTCTATTAAAAAAAGGAGCGGAAGCAGCAAAAGTTTCTTAGACCGGCTAAAAGCAAGGAAAAAATTAGGCATCTTAGCAACATTACAGGAGCCAAGGCGCGTTGTTCGAAGGTAGAATGAAGTTCCACGTTTATGTGCAGGAGTGTGAGAAAAAAATTGTGATTTTTTTTTGTAAGTGCTTAGGGATATAAGTATAGAAAAACTTTCGCAAACTTAAGCAGACTGGACAATAAAAAAAATCCATTCAAAAAATATGAAAACATGAAATTCGTGACAGTTTACGAGCAGTGTTTCCAGATAAGAGCTACAGTACTCGAGTTTATGACAGCAATTTTACTTTAATTTACAATTTTGTCAAACAAATTATAAAATGTGCTCTGGTTTATGTTTTGCATAAATTTAATTGAATATTTCAGAACGTTTCGATGAGATACGAAAACGCAACAGCGCTTAAATTGCACTAACCCCACTTAGATTATTGACAGCCACTGCCAGAGTTGGTGAAGCAGTCAGTGCACACTACCCATTTCCACCTACTTTTTTACGCAGTTTCCTATATGGACACGTAATTGCAGAAGCGGTCGTTCTAGTTGTAGTTGTAGTTGCCAGTAGCTAAAATCAACAGAGAACAAGCTACTAACACAAATTCTACAACTTGAGATAACCGAAAAGTTCAAACATGCTAATCCGTGCACAAAATTTTAAATTCCATTCCCAATTGACAGAAGGACACAGTGGCAGCGCCAAAAATCGCATCCAACATGGAGTCAACAAAGTTTTACAACAAGCAAACAGCACTGCAAATGTCGCAAATGTCGCAAAATGAGGCAGCACCATGCAGCGAGTGGCCAAACAGGAGCAACAGCTACAAATCATTGCCATTAAACGGCGATATCCTGTGCCTCAATTTCAATATTTCTAATTAATTTATTATCGCTTATCTGGCACGATAAATCGCGTTTGTCCTTTTGTCCGTTTGTCGGTTTGTCGCTTTGTGAGTGCATTAAGTACGTAACTTGGCGTGTGCAATACTGCCATTGTTTGTGACGAAGCAGTTGGCAAATTTTAAGTATTAGGCCGCAACGTAGGTTCTAAAGACAGTAGCGGACTAGGCTGGGACACGGTTTCAAAGAGATTTAAAAATTATTAAACATTTTTTAGGTTTAAAGTGTAACTTAAAAATTCATTGTTTCTTCTTGAATTATTTATTTTAATAATGCATGTTTCTATTTTTTTTGTATATTCTTCATGAATGCCAAATAAATTAAATAAATTTATCTATAATAATTCGAAAAATATACTTCTGCTGTTGATATTTGTTAAATTGAATGGACTTAATACATAGTACGAAAACATTATCATTGCTTCAAATGACTGTAAGGAGCTATTACGATTTAGGTTTGCTGTTAATTTATTATTTAAGTCCGACACTGATTTTCTCTATATGCAACTTTCAATTGGTTGTTGTTGTTGTTGTTATTTAGTAGTGATTTGTTGACTCTATCTACGACATTGTATGTTTTAAGTTTTGGTCACTTGGAATCCACCGTTGGAGTTCGCAGTACCTCGTGTAAGGCCTCCAGGCGTATTTACTAAATATGAAATGTAAATTTTATGCATTTAAACATTAAAATGCGCACAAAAATATCTCCGCACGCATTAGCCTCGGAAGAGGACATTTATCGAACAATGTAAAAACAGAAACTTGATAAACTAGAAGTAAATACTGTTCTGCTGTTTACATACAATATATAGTATGTGGAAATATAATATAATTGGGTGAAAGCATTAGTTCGTAGTCATGAACACTAGTTGTGATTTGGAAAAAATTGATTTAAGATCTAATGGATGTCTATTTGCTTTTGTGGTTCAATTGCTATTTTAAGGTATCAGTATAATATTTTACAGCATTTCATTATTGTAAAGTAAATCAAGACGTATTTTAAAGGCTTTGTCGATCAGATTATTGTAATTTCGAAGGATAATTTGTTCTAATTTATTTATTACATATAAAGATTTGTTTAAGACCACAGTATAAACACTTAGCAGAGGATTTTTTTTGGAATTTGAAGAGTCTTTTTTAGTAATCAAAAGTATACTTGAGGCTAAACTTGTTACATTGTTCGAAAATAACGCGGTTTTTTCTGAGGACAGATTAAACAATGACTATATTTCATCGCCAATAGATACCAGACCTTATTCTGGTATTAAGTTATTTCTATAAGATTATTGGTTATTGATTATTGTTATCTGCATTGAAAAAGTTATGTAGTCGGTTTTGTATTTTTTTTTAATTCTAAACTTTATTGTTGTTAATTTGGATAAATATCTGATATTGAATAAACATTTTACGGTTATATTTATTTTAGCAGATTTGATTAAGGGAACATACCCGTCAATCGTAATATCTATTGTGATTCAAAGTTTTGTCTTATATAGTAAGTTAAAAATTCTATTCTATTATGGCTGTGGAATATACTAAAACAAATCTAAATTTATATGCTGCATCTACTGAATGAATACAAATGACCACTTAAGAAGAG
>NC_051847.1:230816679-230873525 GCF_002237135.1 Teleopsis dalmanni | reverse complement strand
CACTTTTAAATAAATTTTTACTAACCTTCTACTCGGTCTTGTCGGTCGATCATTTCTTGTTCTGGCACATCTGAAAATATAATTGTTTTTAATACAAAATTATTAAAATACAATTATAAATAATAAATTAAAATAGCCAAAATTTACCAAAAGCCAAAATTACAGTAGTTCAGACAGATGACGATAATGAACATTATTTAGTCAAATTTAAAAATAAAAAAGTTAGAAAATACAAGAATCAATTTAAAAGAAAAAAATAAAAAAAAAGGGGAAAAATTCTAATAACATTAATAATTTCAGAAACCCGCCAACGGATAACAAGAAAAACTACTTCAATAAATACTTCTACTCAATGTTTTTAACAATATTCATCATGTTTACTATAATTCATAAGTCGTATAGCCAATCTATTCAAATTACAGAAGTTAACAGTGAAAACGGGTATATCCTAACAGAACAAGGACAATTTTATTTACCAACAAACTTTACATTTGAGGTTTTATCCATTAATAAAACTGAATTACTTGAAGCATATTTTCAGTTAGAACTCGAATACAAGAGAAATGAATACTTACAAACAAATTTAATTACTAATTACATGAATGAAGCCAGATTAGAAAAAGAAATGTTTCACAGTAGACACAAGAAAGGACTCGTTAATTTGGTAGGCAGCGGATTAAAATTTTTATTCGGAACATTAGATGAAAATGATAAAGAAGAAATTTTTGATACTTTAAAAAATATTAAAGAAAATCAAATTAATGTAAAAGACTTGAATCCAATAATAAAACATATTAATGAAGAAAATAAATTGATAAAAGAACTTAGAATGTATTACAATGCATTACAAAATCAACTTACAAAAAAATCGCAATTGATACCTTTTTAAATAACGTAAAATGTTATATTGATCATGTTCAAGATATACAGCTTGCATTACAATTAACTAAAGTAGGAATAATTAATCCAAAATTGTTAAATTTGAATCTAATAAGTAAATTAACGTCTGATCAATTTGAAGAAATAAAATCATCAGTTTGGAAAGATAATGATATTTTATATTTTGTTTTATCCATACCACAAGAAATTATTGTAATTCCTAAAATAAAAATATATCCAATGCCAAATAAAGATAAAATTGAATTAATTGTAAATCCAAACGAAGAATATGTGCTCCTTAAAAATGTATTGCATAAAGTAAAAAATAAAAAACTTGAAATTGTAAAAGACGAATGTATTAAAAATATATTAAATGATGTAAAAACTGAATGTAAATATAGCAAATTTAGTGAGCCATTAATTCAATATTTTCCTCCAAATATTATTATCACAAAAAATATAAATACATCATATATTAATCAAAATTGTAATACTTTAGAAATTAAAATTAAAAAAAATTATATCATTACTTTCAATAATTGCAAAGTTCAAATAAATAATTTTAGTATTGAAATTAAGAAAACACATCAACCAATCAATATGTTGTATTTTACTAAAAATAATGAAATAAATTTTGAAAATATTACTTTAACAGAATTAAAAGAACATGTAGAAAAAGTAAATTCTAATTTTAAACTTAACTTGTCAATAACTTATATGACTATAACTCTTAGTTTCATTATAATTATATTTATAATTTATTTACGTACATTAAAAAAAACATATTGTAAACAGTGAGGACACTGTAATTTCAAGGGATGGGAGGAGTAACATATTCACTTAATATTCACATATTCACTACACTTTTAAATAAATTTTTACTAACCTTCTACTCGGTCTTGTCGGTCGATAATTTCTTGTTCTGGCACATCTGAAAATATAATTGTTTTTAATACAAAATTATTAAAATACAATTATAAATAATAAATTAAAATAGCCAAAATTTACCAAAAGCCAAAATTACAGTAGTTCAGACAGATGACGATAATGAACATTATTTAGTCAAATTTAAAAATAAAAAAGTTAGAAAATACAAGAATCAATTTAAAAGAAAAAAATAAAAAAAA
Source organism: Teleopsis dalmanni (assembly GCF_002237135.1). Lineage (NCBI taxonomy): Eukaryota > Metazoa > Arthropoda > Insecta > Diptera > Diopsidae > Teleopsis > Teleopsis dalmanni. The sequence goes on along the minus strand of NC_051847.1, from coordinate 230,871,519 downwards.
AAGGGGAAAAATTCTAATAACATTAATAATTTCAGAAACCCGCCAACGGATAACAAGAAAAACTACTTCAATAAATACTTCTACTCAATGTTTTTAACAATATTCATCATGTTTACTATAATTCATAAGTCGTATAGCCAATCTATTCAAATTACAGAAGTTAACAGTGAAAACGGGTATATCCTAACAGAACAAGGACAATTTTATTTACCAACAAACTTTACATTTGAGGTTTTATCCATTAATAAAACTGAATTACTTGAAGCATATTTTCAGTTAGAACTCGAATACAAGAGAAATGAATACTTACAAACAAATTTAATTACTAATTACATGAATGAAGCCAGATTAGAAAAAGAAATGTTTCACAGTAGACACAAGAAAGGACTCGTTAATTTGGTAGGCAGCGGATTAAAATTTTTATTCGGAACATTAGATGAAAATGATAAAGAAGAAATTTTTGATACTTTAAAAAATATTAAAGAAAATCAAATTAATGTAAAAGACTTGAATCCAATAATAAAACATATTAATGAAGAAAATAAATTGATAAAAGAACTTAGAATGTATTACAATGCATTACAAAATCAACTTACAAAAAAATCGCAATTGATACCTTTTTAAATAACGTAAAATGTTATATTGATCATGTTCAAGATATACAGCTTGCATTACAATTAACTAAAGTAGGAATAATTAATCCAAAATTGTTAAATTTGAATCTAATAAGTAAATTAACGTCTGATCAATTTGAAGAAATAAAATCATCAGTTTGGAAAGATAATGATATTTTATATTTTGTTTTATCCATACCACAAGAAATTATTGTAATTCCTAAAATAAAAATATATCCAATGCCAAATAAAGATAAAATTGAATTAATTGTAAATCCAAACGAAGAATATGTGCTCCTTAAAAATGTATTGCATAAAGTAAAAAATAAAAAACTTGAAATTGTAAAAGACGAATGTATTAAAAATATATTAAATGATGTAAAAACTGAATGTAAATATAGCAAATTTAGTGAGCCATTAATTCAATATTTTCCTCCAAATATTATTATCACAAAAAATATAAATACATCATATATTAATCAAAATTGTAATACTTTAGAAATTAAAATTAAAAAAAATTATATCATTACTTTCAATAATTGCAAAGTTCAAATAAATAATTTTAGTATTGAAATTAAGAAAACACATCAACCAATCAATATGTTGTATTTTACTAAAAATAATGAAATAAATTTTGAAAATATTACTTTAACAGAATTAAAAGAACATGTAGAAAAAGTAAATTCTAATTTTAAACTTAACTTGTCAATAACTTATATGACTATAACTCTTAGTTTCATTATAATTATATTTATAATTTATTTACGTACATTAAAAAAAACATATTGTAAACAGTGAGGACACTGTAATTTCAAGGGATGGGAGGAGTAACATATTCACTTAATATTCACATATTCACTACACTTTTAAATAAATTTTTACTAACCTTCTACTCGGTCTTGGCGGTCGATCATTTCTTGTTCTGGCACATCTGAAAATATAATTGTTTTTAATACAAAATTATTAAAATACAATTATAAATAATAAATTAAAATAGCCAAAATTTACTTACTTTTGAATGATTCCATTTTTATTTTGATTTTGATTTTAATAGAATTTTTTTGGGTAATTTTTGATTTTAATTTTATAAAGACGTGTTGTGTTTATATAAATTGTTGTTTTAGAATTTATACAGCCGATAGAGACAGCAAATTAAGCTCTAAAGCTTAAAATAAAAAACAAGAAAAGTGTTGGAAGTAGAAAAAAAATCTGTACAAATTGCATCTCACAATATCGTGTAATTGTGTAAATTGTGTAGTTAACTTGTTAACTTATGCTAAATAAATAAAATTAATAAATACTTATAGCATTGACAGACGAGCGCACTAAATTATCATTAAGCAGCCTTAAATGATCATTTTAAAAATACCCTGACAGATGGTATAAATTATCATTAAGAAATTGCTGTATCATATGTTTTTTGTTATTGAAAAAGCAAAAGAAAGAATTTTATATTCAAAATGGATAAGCAAGAAAAATTAAAGAAACTTGCTTTAATTAAATATAAAATATATAAAAAAAATATAAAATATATAAAAATATATCGAGTATTTACATTTACAAATGTTTCCAAATATGTTTTGTTTACATTTTGACAACCAAATAGCTTGAAATTTGTTTCATTTTTTATTTCGTTTCACTTGCATATGCAGCATTACCATTTCTAAAAACCTAAATGACGAATAAATTGGGTTAAATTCGGTCATTTAAAGACCATAAATGATCATTCAAAACTGCTAAATGAGCAAATAAATTATAATTTAGTCCCTTAATGATAATTTAGCTCCCGTCTGTCAATGCTATTATATATAAATCAAAAAGACAGCAACAGCAAGAGCAGCAACATAAAACACAAAAGCAAACTTTACAAAGTCAGCAGCAACAGGAACAAAAATCGAAATTATGTCCAAATTCATTGACTTCTGTACCATCTCTATCACTTCAACCCTGGAGTGTTCAATGTAGAACTCCTAATTCCGGGAAAAATGTCGGACTTCCAAATAAACCAATCAAAGTACAAACAGGAATTGAACGATATACTGAAATAGTTAAGCGAAAATTTAGCCCACAAAAAAAACGCAAACAATCGTGACAAAATTGAAAAAGTTAACAACAATAATTATAACAACAGATTTAAAGTACTGAGTGATGAAAGTGAAAACATAGAAGAAATCAAAGAAAAAATTGTTAAACCACCGCCTATCTATGTAAGAGAAAATAACTCTCTAGTGATTTAGTTAATTTACTTTCAAATTTAATAGGTAAAAAAAATTTCTTTGTTGTACCTATTAAAAAGGGCATGATTAATGAAACAAAGGTACAAGTTTCAAGTGAAGATCATTTTCGAAAAGTAATTGCTGAATTAGAGATAAAATCGAAACATAAAGGGCATAGAAGCAGGAGTTGATATAAAAGAAATTCATGATGCGCTTAAAGAAAAAAACTTCGAAGCAAAAAGAGTATTTAATATCTTAAATAGAGACCGAAAACCCCAACCAATGTACAAAGTTGAGCTGTATCCGGACAGAAACAAGTTGAAAAGTGGCGGAGTCCATCCTATTTATTTGCTTCGCTTTCTTTTAAACAGAAAAATTATTATAGAGGAGCTACATAAACGTAATTCTCCAGTACAGTGCTTCAACTGTCAGGAATATGGACACACTAAGTCATTCTGTAAACTTGCCATGGTTTGTGTCATTTGTGCCATAATCCATAGCTCAGATAAATGTCCTGAAAGCAAAGAAAACCCAGCAGTTAGAAAATGCTCAAACTGCGGTGATAGCCACACAGCAAATTACAGAGGATGTCCAGTTTTCGCTGCCCTAAGACAAAAATTAAACGTTGCCCAAAGACAGCGTACCCCACAGCTTAATCTGTCAAATTTCCCAACATCTCATTTCCCTCCCCTTCCATAGAATACTGGTCCCGCATTGCAACCACCGGCTCCACCAATCCAGCAAATGACGTACGCAAATGCCACCAAACAAATCCCACTTCTTATCAATAGCTCCACTGTCGTTTCAGGCTTTGAAGCAATGCTCGCAAGTTTTACCCAAAAAAATGAACACTTCATGGACTTCATGCAAAATATGATAAATAGCTTGATGCAAAGCATGATACAAAACCAAAGTTTGATTGCTGAGGTGGTAAAACCCAAATGAATGCAATCACAATATGCCATTGGAATGCAAACGGCTTAAGCCAACATTTATTGAAAGTAACTAGATTTCTGGTAAGTAACAATATCGATATACTGTTTATATCCGACACACATTTAACCTTCAAAAACTGTTTTCGAGTTTATGAATATAAGTTTTATGACACTAAACATCCAGATTGTAAAGCATGTGGCGGTTCTGGAGTACTTGTTAGAAACACAATTCAACATTATGAAATCCAAAAGCATTGTTTTAAATACCTACAGTCTACATCAATTTGTGTAATTTCTGGTCTAACTAAAACCGTCGTCTCAGAATCTATTGTCCACCCAAATTTGCTATTACTTCTGATCAATTCCGGAAATTTTTTACTGATCTCGGTCCTAACTTTCTAGTTGCTGGGGATTTTAATGCTAAACACACCTTTTGGGGTTCTAGACTGATATCTTGGCAACAGCCTTGATGTTGTGTCCTCAGGCCACCCAACATACTGGCCATCAGACAATCGAAAAACACCAGACTTAATCGAATTCGCAGTCATTAATTTTATGAAACGTGAAGATATTGCTGTTAAATCATCTTATGACTTGTCCTCTGACCATTCTCCGGTTATTTTAACTCTGACAAAATTTAATACTAATTCAAATGAGCAGAATAAGAAAACTCTAATAAACTGGAGGATTTATAGAAATATTATTAATGAGGAAATAAGTTATAATTCAAATTTAAGTTCACCCAAGGAAATTGATAAAGCAGTTGATCACTTTACCAAGACATTAAATAATGCTGTAATTAAAGCCTCTCAACCAAAAAGATTAGTCCAGTCAAATATAGTATTTCAATCACACATTGATTATCTTATTTCTCGAGCCAGGCGAGAATGGCAAAGATTTCGATCACCCACCTCAAAACAAAGATTAAATAAAGCTTCAAAAGATCTTAAAAAAGCCCTATCTGATGACAAAAACCGCTCTTAAAGAAAACAACTATTCTCTGTGGAAAGCAACGAAGAAATTTAAAACGCCAATAGAAAATGACCCACCGCTTAGAAAACCGGATGGTTCTTGGACTCGCAATGACGAAGAAAAATGTTGTATTTTAGCAGAACACCTAAATGGCGTTTTTCAGCTAAACCCACAATTATCAGATTTCTAACCTAACATCGAATCTCCTTCTATTGTTGAAACTCCCCTTACGTTGTGTTTGGATAACTTAAAGGAAATTATTCCTTGGATACGACAAAATTACGAGTAAAATGATACAACAATTGCCTGATTCAGCAATAACTTTTCTAACGGTGATATTTAACAGCATCCTCGCTTTTGGCTACTACCCGAAGCAATGGAAAGTTTCAGAAATAAAAATGATTCCAAAAGCAGGAAAGGACCTAACTTTCGCATCATCATATAGACCAATTAGTCTTTTGCCCCAGTTATCCAAAATTTTTGAGGAAATGCTCCTGTCATATATTATGCCAATAATAATTCAAAACAATGGGATCCCAAACCATCAATTTGGATTTCGAACAGGACATGGCACTATTGAGCAAGTTCACAGAATTGCTAAAGAAATACATACTGCCTTTCAACACAAAGAATACTGTTCCGCCGTTTTTTTGGACGTAGCCCAAGCTTTTGATAAGGTTTGGCACGAAGGTCTTATGTATAAAATAAAACGTATTCATATATATCTTCTAGAAAATTTAGATTGAAATAAAATACCTTTATTTCAAGAGAAATCGACATATTAGGTGTACCGGTATGAAATGAGCGTTTTTTGGTGAAAATAAAACACTAATTATTAATAGGAAAGTAAAAAACATTTTATTCAAAGTATTGGCCATTGCTTTCTACTCATTTTGACCACCTTTCTGGCAATTTGTGGATACCACGCCAAAAAAATTGTTTGTCTTTTGAAGCAAACCAACCAGACACCCAATTTTCGACCTCCTCGTAGGAATCAAAGTGCTGATCAGCCAATGCGTGTCCCATCGGATGAAAACGAAATGGTAGTCGGAAAGGGAGCCAAGTCTGGTGAATACGGGCGGGTGGGGTAGCAGCTCCAGCCAAGTGTTTCTTGATTGGCATCCTGAACCCGTTTTTGCTTTGTGTGCAGGTGCTTGTCATTGGACCAGAATTACCTTTGCCGTGTCTTCTGGCCCATTCTGGTCGTTTCTCGATCAATGCATGGTTCAAATTTATCAGTTTGTTGTTCATAGCGACCAGCATTGATGGTATTCACCAGGTTTTAGGAGCTCGTGGTAAAACCACACAGCATTGTCTTTCTTGCCGAATCGCATCTTCGGTTTTTGCAGTCGATGTTGATGGTTGTCCCGGATTAACCCATGATTTTTTCCGTTTAGGATTCTTAAAATAAATCCATTTTTCATCGCCAGTAACAATCCGATGCAAAACCGATATTCTTTCGTGTCTTTGAAGCAAAATTTCACAAGTGTTTTTTTTTAGTTTTCCATCTGTCTTTCATTCAATTCATGTGGCACCCATTTTCCACACTTTTGGATCTTTCCCATAACTTTTAAACGGTCAGAAATTGTTTGTTGTGCAACATTTAACATTTCTGCCATTTGCTTTTGACCCAAAGTGTCATCTCCATCCAATATCGTTTGCAATTCGGCGTCTTCAAACTTTTTTGGCGGTCTTTCACGTTCTTCATTTCTCACATCAAAATCATTATTTCTGAACCGTTGATACCATCTTTTGCATGTTGCTTCTGATAGAGCATGATCACCATATGCCTCGACAATCATTCGATGCGACTCTGCACCACTTTTCTTCAAATGAAAACAAAAAATTAATGTTTTCCGCAAATCATCATTTTCTGGTACAAAATTCGACATTTTTAACACGATGAAAAAATATGATGTTGTCTGTTCAATGACTTGATGTATACTAAATATATTTCACACATGTCATAGCAAACAAACAAAAAAAAATAAAGGCTCGTTCACAACAAATGTTCCCTGTCGGAACATTTGTATCTTTACACTCACTTCATACCGGTACACCGGTAATGGCTGGTATTCCTCTAATAAAGATTTCATTGCAGAGCCTTTGCATAAAATGCAAAGCAAAGCGTTGCACCAAAAAATTAGATCGCTTTCATTTTATATTGGTCATATTCAAGGGGGACAAAAAACTGGTTTCTTTGCACTTTCTGTTGCACCAATACTTTTTACTTTGCGCTTTGCAAAAGTAAACTGCAAAACTTTACAAAAAAATTGCAAATGATTAATTCACCCTGCAAATTTTGCAAATAATTGCTTCACACATAAGAAATGATGCTTATGTATATTAATAATAGACAAAATACGTAAAATGAAAGAAATAGTTAATAAATAAATAAAAATAGTTTTAAAAAAATAGAAATAGAAAATTAGTTTAAGCAAATATTATTGCTGTTTTTGAAATAAATTTAGTTGCAGTAATTAAAGGGATATATTACCGGACAATACTTTTAAATTGTGAATTAAAGAGTTCCGTTTCTAAAAAAACTTTATAATACATTTAATATAAATATTTTATGTGAGTTATTGTTCAAGCATGAACACTTATTTATTATAATGATCAGTTTATTATTATTATAAGTCTGTTATCGTTCAAATTCTCCGAATTATGAACTAAGAAAAAACATGGGTAAAAAATATTCTATAATAGCTAACATTGTAACATTTTTAAATATCTAATTATTCGTATCTAATTATGATAATAAAAATATATTTCTAAAGACAATAGAAGAAAAAATCACAAGTGCCTGGACTTGCGTAGTTTTTTGAACCTTGTTTGAAATGTAATTAAAAATAATACAGTCCACTAAAATTAGTGATAACAGACAACATATTATTTTAACGTTGATAGTAAAATTAGTTAAGTTAGTTTTAAGGTAATTTAGGCCCTTTATGCGTAGGTTTCTTTTGTATTAGGATAATACACAGCGACAAGTAAACAATACTTTAATAACTTATAATATTTTAAAATTAAATAATAATGACAGATTTTTAACTAAATTTTTATATAAAAGCAACTTATTATATTTGTTAACTTTGTTTTTCAATATAATTGTTGTTAAAACACCTCATACCCATACTCTTTACATATAAATTCTTTTTCTATAACTTTTCAAACAGCAAAATAAATTAAAAGCATAAAAATTGTCTCTATGGATATACACAACCTCTTTATCTACGATTCAATACAAAAAATCTTATACAAAAATTTTGTGTTTTTTATTAATGTATAACATATAATTGTACTAAAATTATACAAATATTACAAATTGTAATAATATAAATTATTAAAATAAAATATTATTTTAAAAACTTTTATTTTAAACAAAAATTAAACGCATAAGTACATACTATGCATAAATCATTTACTCATAACATCAAAATATCAAACAAACAAAAAAAAAATATACAAACAGAAACGAAATGCTTTCAAAAACCAATACAAAATGAAAGTGATCTAATTTTTTGGTGCAACGCTTTGCTTTGCATTTTATGCAAAGACTGCAATGAAATTTTTATTTGCAAAGTGTAAAGTAAAACATGTTAAGTCTTTGGTATAAATATTATAGAGTAGAAATCTGAAAACAAACTCAATTTGCTAAGTAGACCTGTGGGGGCGCGGGTAACAATGTTACATGAAATAGAGAGCACAATGAATTTCTCTACAGCGCTCTATAACATAGTGAGCACGTGCATGTAAGTTTTTTGTTATGATTTTGTTTCCTTGTACTCTATTTTGTACCCTTGTGTATTTTTATTTCATTGAAACTAAATATCACTTTTCAGCACCAAATTTAAATAGAGGAATATATTCTATTTTATGGTCATAGGCATAGGCATATGAACATATTATTATTTTTGTTTCAGAACTTTCTAGAAATAAAGGGTACTCATGTTTTTTTTAATGAATTTTATTAGTTTTGGGTTTATTCTCATATATTCCTTACATTCCCATATATATATATACATATATACGTATATATAATATACGTAGAGAAATAGATTTTTGGCCCCAAATACGGAAAGATGAGGTTGTAACTGCACCATCAGAATTGGTTAAACATTTTTATAATTATTCTTTTTATTTATTTATTTATTAACACATGAAGCTCATAATATATACATACATATGTGTATACTGAAGCAATTAGTAAGCCTTTACATATACATAGATATTTTTAAAAACAGTTTTAAATCAGAATCAAAACAATAAAAATAATAGTAGCATTGTTTCTGATATGAAACAAAAAAAAACCAATCTTCTTTTTACGCTTACAATTTCTTAATATTGGATGCAAAATTAATACAAACATACCTACTTGCTGAGAAATAGAAAAGAAATATGTAAACATATACAGTGATGAACAAAATTATTGGCACAGCAAGCAAATTGAACTTTTGCACTATTTTTATCCTGTTAATAATGCGATTTTTAATAGTTCAATTTGCTTACTGTGCCAATAATTTTGTTCGTTACTGTATGTATGCTAGTAAAGTGCACATGCAATATGAAAGCACACAAAAAGACTAGAGTAATATTTTTTTCCTACATATACCTTCCTAATAAATTCGCAGAAGCACTGATCAATATAACAAACGACGAAAAGAGTTATTTGAGAGAATCGTTTTGCCCTTTACTTTAATTTCCAAAGCAATTCAGAAAACAAGACATGAAGAGAATGGAGTGTTTTTTGAGTGCAAAAAGGTTGCCAGCAGCAGCAGCCTCATACAAAAATTTGCTTGTACGAGATTGCTACTCTATAATATTTATACTCAATGGTGCAACGCTTCTCACTTTTACTTTGCAAAAAAAAGTCACTCATAAGTTTTGCAAAGTGCAAAGTGAAAAGTGTTGGTGCAACAGGGCCCTGTTTGCGCCATCACAAAGTTTTTTCAATGTTTCTTTTGTAAACATTTCGAGGTTTTTGAACACGTATTCAAAAACAAAACAGATGCAATTGGCATTAAGAGTTTAATAATAGAAATGTGCAATAAAGAAACCCCTCAGTGGTTTAATGGGCCCTGTAATGAACATCTAATCCAGCTTCTTGATTTTTTAATTCTTCTTTTACTTCGTAAGCTTTACTTGTGGGCCTTAGAGAAGTCTAAAATCAACAAACATTTCAAAATGAATAAAAAATATGTTAGCTTTACAATTTAAGTTAGCACTTAATATAAGATCAATTAAGACAACTCTTTTTAACAATAATATAGAAGAACTCAGCCAGAATTTAGTTGTAATATATAGTGAATTAATATTTTTCAAATGTTCAGAATAAGAACATTCCTTAAAATAATTAAAATGAGGGAATATTATATAAGTACATATTTTACATTTTTTCTTAGAATTAAATTTAATTGTAATATCGCAAATATTAGAAAAATAATAAAGAACAAAACATACAAAACAGTTTAATAAACGAAATATAAACATATTTAAATATACATACACATTAAAGAAAACAAATACATATTTTAATTTTTTTAGCGAAGTTTATTTACATTTTTTAATGAAATAAAATATAATGAAATTACGCCTATTTTTTATTAAAAAGAAATTAAAAAAAATTATGAAAAAAGTTTTGTCAGGTGTGGGGTTCGAACCCACGCTCCCTCTCGGGAACCAGAGCTTAAATCTGGCGCCTTAGACCGCTCGGCCAACCTGACTACATGCCGTTGGACGACATAACGTACAATATAAATTATAAGCAGTGATAATTTATTATATTTAGATATTTAATAATTTATTAGTTTTAATAAAAAACATTTTTTAATAATAATTTTATTTTTAAGAAGAGCTAATTGTTAAACTTAATAACAGTCAATAGTTAAACAACACACATTTTTAATAAATAAATAAGAAACGAAAAAATTTGGTTTGTAAAAGTTTTTTTATTTAAACTAATATTTGGACTATATTCTATAATCATTTTCAAGGCACTATAATGTTCTTATAATGTAGCAATAATTTAATAATAAATAACAAAGAAATAATCACGCAACACATTAACAATTAAACATAAATACATGTGTACATAAAGATGCTAAAAAATAAGAAGGAAATAATTATACAATACATTAAAAATAAAACATAAAATATACCCATATACATAAAATATACAGGGTGGCTGACGAAAATTGCAAAAAACTTCGCATAGATCTAGGTGTCAAACCAATAATGAGAGAAAGCACAAATTAATTCATTTGACAGTCTTGTTTATAAATGAATGAAGGCATTTTGAGATTTGTGTTGTAATGTAATGGAGTTAAAACGTGATAGTGTGATTGATATATATTTGGCTAGAAAAACTCAAGTGGCTATCGTTTGAGCCCTCCAACATCCAAATGTGAAAAATCAATTGTCTCTTGCACCATAGCTGGATACCGATATACTGGTATCGTTGCCCTACGCCCAGGAAGTGGACCAAAGAAAACAAAATGCAATCAAATCGCAAAGGTGCTTAACATATCGCAAGAAAGAATACAACACATTTTGAAAATGAGCTCGGTCTAAAGCCGAAGTTGAACAAAGTGCATGATCTCAGCGATGAACAAAAAAATCAAAAGAACTAAAGTGTTGGTTCGTTTGGTCGAAATGGTGGGTTGCCGAATGTAGTTTTTTTGATGAGTCATAATTCGTAATTGCGCAGTCCGTAAACAAGCAAAATGTCGGGTTTACTTGTCAAAGAGTTCAGCTGAAAGTTTAAATATACGATTGGCACTAGAAATCAAGCGGTGATGGTGTGGGCCGCCGTAATGGTTAATGGTTGCTCTCCGCTCGTGTTCATAGACCATGGGGTAAAAATAAACGCCTAAATCTATCGGGAAATCATTTTGGAGGGAGAACTAAAGATCTGGGTAAATGAGAATTTCGGTCGCAAGCGTTGGACATTCCAATGCGTCAATCAAGAATCAACGTTTCCTGTTTTTTTCCATCAACACAATGGTCATCGTGTTCACCTGATATAAATCATTTATATTTCTCGGTCTGGGGTATTCTAAAAAATAAATTTGGTGCTAAAAAATATCAAAATATCGATCATCTGACGCAAACGCTAAACCGAGAATGGACCAAAATACCGCAAAGCCGTTTGTAGCAGTGGCGACGTGTGCCTTATCTGGAAGGGTGTGCGCAGAGTTCGGAATGTGGTGCACAAAATCGCACACTGCACTGTGCGAGTGGAAATTATTTTTAAAATATACACACGCACATTTGTGGTGTTAAGAAAAAAAATGCACGCACTCAAATTTGTTGTGCGATTTCAAATTTCACATCGCACAAAGCAATGATTCTGCACACAGATTCGTGCACACACATTTGTGCTGTGCGACTGATTTACAAAAATGTGCACAATCAGATGTGCGAGAAAATTTTATGCTCGCACCGCACTGTGCGACAAACAATTCTCTCTGCACACGAGTGTGTTGCTCATATTACGATTGCACAAATGTGCACAAATGTGCGATTGCTCAAACGTGCACAAATGTGCACAAATGTGCGATGCACAAACGTGCACAAATCTGCGATTTTGCGTTTGCACCCAAGGGTGGAAAAAATTACAGGAACTTCACAATTTTGTTTGAAATAGAAATATTATTCTGTTGCAAATTTTGAAAAAATTGATATTTGCGTTCGTTGGGATTGTAACTTATATTAAAAATTGCATAAATTAACAAATATTTAAAATAATTATTTTTGTTAAGTAATGTTAACTAAAAATTATAACTGTCTTAACCTTATTTGTATTTTAACTTAAAATATTAGTTTTTTGTATATTACTTTGTGCATTTTTAAATGCAAATATAGTAAGTGAACTTAAAGTATTTGTTTGGAAAGTTTTGCACCAGTTTAAAAGAAATAAAAACATATTTTAGGAAGATGTTTTTATGCCCAAAAAATATGTATTCACTTAGGTAGAGTATCTAACATTCATTAAAAAACGCGAAAGATTAGGAAAATATTTTCTTGAACAGGTAGCAGGATTTTAGCGCCCTTTCTACTGTGCTAAGTAACCAAAGATATAATTTAAGTGAAAAAAATATTTCAGCAATGTTATTAATAAGATTAAATGAAAATTTATTTCAAAAAATATGTAATTAAAATTAAATATTTTTTAATAAGAAATTAAGATATTAAATTATTTCAATAACTTCGTTAAATTTAAGCTGTAATTAAAGATAAAAAATTAAGTGAAATCTAATAACAAAATTAATTTATGTTGTTGTAAAAAATATTTAATTTGCTTTTTATAACCTTACTAACGAATCTTAGTGTACAACTTACTATTAAATAAAATTTTATGAAGTAGTCCAAAATTGATATATTTAATTTTTTCAAAGTACGATCCGTAGAACCGATCCTCTTTACTTATAACATTTCGAAACAAATACTCTTTCTCTATTAAATTCATGTACCTATTTAATTTAACAAAGTTTTCAAGTACATTGTGAAATTAACTTTATTCTCATGTTTTAAATTAATAAACCTTAAAATAATAAGTAATATAAGCAATAAATGTAAATCTAATAATAAATTCAAAATTAAAATATAAATACAAAATTATTTCTTCAATAAAATATTTCGCATTAAGACCAAAATTAAAACAAATCAGTTTTATGTACTATTTTGCTGCGATATTTGTCATAATATTGTGCGCTTTTAAATCATCATTTCACACAAATGTGCAGTAGACATTTCGTCTCCGCACATTTGGGTGCATTTTTATTTTCGAGTCTGCACACAAAATGTGCTCCTCGTATTCTTTTCTGCACACGTTGTGTGCGAGGGCAAGTTGGCTGCCGCACACACAATGTGCTGTGCGAAATAACTTCGGCACAAACACCGAATGCGTGTGCGAGTTTTATTTCACTCCACCACACTCGTGTGAAATGTGCGTTTTGTTTGTGCACACAAGATGTGGCACTTAAGATGTGCACAAAAATTTTCGCACATCACATTTGTGGTGTGAAATTTTATTTAGAATCGCACAACATTTGTGCGTGGTGTTTTGCATTTTTGTGCACAGCACAGTGTTTTTCTGAACCCTGGGTGTGCGGTATTTTCGGTGTTCCACAATAGAATTGCTTTTTTTGCTATTTTATTTTTAAAATTTTTGGAGTAAAAAGAGTTAAAACAAATAAACAAAATACAAACGTTGAAAACTGCATTATTATTTTTTCATTTTTTTGTTTGGTTTTGTTGTTATTACAAATTTCGTAAAAATTTAGTTAATGACGAATACTTTTTTTGAGCGCTGTAAATTAACTTAAAAATTTGAAGTTCTTTTTGCATGTTTTCATTTATCTCTCATTGAATTCAACAAAAATAAACAAAATAGAGCATTTTAGACTGTTACAATTTTCGTCAGCCACCCTGTATACCTATATAGAAATAATATATTTATCCTCTTTAGGATTTGTTGAAGATGTTTTTATACACATGAGCACCGTTTTGTATATCAGTTTTATAATTGAGCCTGGTGCTGTAGCAAGGAGATTTTAAAATATAAATCATTTCAAAGAAAAAGCGTTTTTGTTGGTTATTTTCTTGTGAGTTCCAAGATGTCATAGGCAACTGGGTTGGGGAAGTCATTTTTATTTAAAACTCTTTTGATGTTAATCCTTATTTCCTCATGGTTTATTCAAAATTGTGTCATTCATCTTGCGTTTAACAAAAAGATATTTAAAAAAATATTGTGGGATGGAAAAGTTATTAACGAAATATTGGCAATAGATAAATATTTTTTAAGCATCATAACAAAATATCCAGACCAGCTATCACAATAAATCTACATTAAAGTATTGCTCAAATATTTCTGTAACATAGATAGATGACTATAAAATATTGTCGAAATATTGGTTTAAATAAAAAAATTTTGAGGAAACTAAATTTTATTTTGTTTTTAAATTGTGTTATTTAACTATAGCCTGTCCTTATATCAAATTTATTAATATATATTTAATTAATGGCTTGGTCATGTCGTGCGAATGGAAGAAAGTGCTCCGGCTAGAAAGGTATTTGATTCGATACCCGCAGGTGGAAAACGCGGTAGAGGACGTCCGCATCTTCGGTGGAAGGACCAGGTGACCAACGATTTGGGGCGCTCGGTACTACCAACTGGCTTCAGAAGGCAACTAATCGGGCTGACTGGCGGAGGCTACTCGACGCGGCCAAGGACGACACACGTCTGTAATGGCCAACTAAGTAAGTAAGTATATTTAATTAATTATATTAAAATTTAAAAGCCACGTAGATATACATATTGCAGTTTATCCTGTCTCATGGTAAATTTAATAAAAAACTATTGTTCTTAAATTTTGAATTACTGAAACACGAATTGGTTTTATCTAAAATAATTGAAAACTGTTCAATTTATTTACTTGAGAAATGTTGCACTTTTGCCGTTTCATTTAGCACATTTGTGTCGGATGTGCCAGAGGTATGAAAACATATGCAAATGTTTATTTGATGATGGTATATCACGGCTGCTATCGAAAGAATTTCTTAAATAAATCTTTATGGATATTTGTTTATTGAATTTTTTATAGTAAATAGATAGGACGTACACTTAAGAAGAGTAGCTTTCAAATAAGTAATGTAATAAGACCAGCAAGTTATTCCTCCTTTTCCATAATAATAAAATAAGAGCCCGACAAAAATACTAGTCTTTTGCTCAATTATAGTAATAATTATTCTGTATTGACGACAGCAGTTTCATTTGAACTTTTGCTGTTATTATAAGTAGAAAATTATCTTCCCTAGATAAATGTCCTTTCAAATACAACATGTGCTTTTCTCGTATACGAATTGCAAACCCATTTCGGTTACATGTTGCAGTAATTTTATTATTTCCTTAAATGTTTGTGTATAGAATTATTAGTTAGATTTATAAATAGATATTTTAAATAAATTTTTTTATCAATAAATTTAATAATACATTCAAATACATAAAAATATTTAATATTAATAATAGTTAAAAACAATTGTAAACATTTCTAAATGATAATCTGGCCACATGCCAATGTAATTTTAAACTTGTTTTTAAGTCGTTAAATTCATATAATTTAGAAAAACATATTTGAAAACATTAGATATAAATAAATTTACTTTAGTTATTTTAATTTTAGGAAGTTCATACTTTTTCATAGTTTTTTATGTTTATATTTGTACGGCTCAATAATAGGACACTAATATTTCTCTGGGATTCATTTAAGTATATTTCATTTTAATTATTTCATATAATTAATAAATATTATAGACTTTTATTATTAAAGTAAAAGTATTACTACATTTTATTTGGGCTTGAAGTCGCTAAATTTTTTTCCAAATAGTGTACGCTAAAGATGATCTACGGACGTAGACCAGTAAATAAAATTTAATATAGTTAAGTAATGAAAAGTTTTTTATTTAATAAAATAAAATTTAATTATTATAAACTGAACATAAAGCCCTGTTAAAATAGAGTAATAATTACTTTTTGTACATGCTGTAATGAATAAAATATTGGACATTGATACGTTTTATTTAAAATACTGTTTCAGACAATACATTTAAATTTTAGTAATTTTATAAGAACTCCATAATTTGGAATGAGTTTCGTTCCTGTTTTTAAATATATTTTAACATTGAAATTTATAAGTTCCAAGCACAAAGGCACTTTTAAATCGAAAAGTAAATCATCTGTTGACAGTTGTTTGGAAATTTTTATATCAAAAAAGTTATAAAAATATTTTCGATTATATTTCACTATTGAATTTTTAGTAAATTTTTCAATACTAAATATTATATTTTAAATTTTATAGTTTCAATTATTTTAACGCCTTTTGTTTCCTGGAAGTGTTTATATGTTCATTTTTATAATATTTGAGAGCCAAGATTTTTGTATGGTTTGCCTCCATTCTTCTCCCACTCACGATTAAACTCAATTTCTAAAATTTCTGCACCACGCTTACGAGTCAGACCAGTTTCCTCCAAACTCAATTCACACATCTGCATGTCATCAATGCCTGAAAGAAAAAATAATATCTTAGTTTTATAAGACAAAATTGTGAAACAACAAAGAATAGTTACCTGCTATTAGAAGAATTGGAGGTTTATCTGCATGTAATTCCATTTGCCTCGCTATCCACTGACCATCAAAATGTGCATACCATAAACCACGTTTAGCTATTTAATCATAGATTATTATTGAACAATTTATTTATTATATGAAGTATAAAAAAATTTCTTACTATTTTCAGGTGCGTTTGCTCTCATAAACGGTATCCGGAAATAACGATGTTGGGCTGTTGTGATTTCATGTTTCGGTTGTATTAATGGTGGTGCCTTGGTTGCTATTGAACCAGTAGGTAATCATTAAATTTTTTATTTTTTAATAATAAAATCAATCAATTTTAAAATATTTACCCGCTTCCATTACACTTTTAGGGGCACGTTCATTTTCATCCATGGTAGTGCGTTTACGATTCTTTGCTTTCCAAGCATGGTAAACCTTTAGACGACGGTGAAATTCTTGACGACAAGCCTAATAAGATACAAACATGCTTTTTTAAAAATGTTTTCATAATAATTGCAATATACATACCTCAAGTAATTCAATATCACAGGAAGTATTAATTGCATCTCGTAGTTCAGAATATTTCCATTTTGACAGATCGTATTTCTGTTTGCCCAAAGCTTGTTGTTGCGCCCTTACGTTCTCTGATCTAAATGTAAATAAAAGTATTTTTTTATTGTGTTAAATAAATTGCATTGCAAAGAGTCCCGTTTTATAAAATAATTGTGATAAGCATGATTTATATACAGAATTTACTACATACAGTGACTCCATCACATAATCGGACAAGCATTTGTTCGATATAAATGTGTTCTAAACATTAAAATTGATTTTTTTGCTTTAATTAATACTTGACATACTTATCTATATAAATTATAAAAAAAAATAAAATATTTCTCATATTAACTGTTAATTAAAAGTAAAAAACAGAACCAACACAATTTTTTGGGCTCAACTTATAATCGGACAAAATTAAGCATCCATGTTAAAAATGCAGAAATGTGGCATTTAATATTTTGTTGCATATCCTTTGTTATCCAGAACGTCCTGAAGACGATTTGGAACTGATTTTAACAATTTTTGACACACATCTGGCTCAATTGAGTACCATGCTCCTTTAGCTGTACTATTGTGTTTAATTTTTTTTGGTACACTCTCTTAGCTAATTCCTCCCAAAAACTCTCAATCACATTAAGGTCTGGGCTCTGTGCAGGTGTGTCTATGAGTTTGGGGCAGTTATGGACCAACTAAAGCTTTGCTACGCCTGACCTATGGTTGGGATCGTTGTCCTGATAAAAATTAAAATTTTCTGCAATACTCAATTTCTCTGCACTTTGCTTTACATTCTGTTCCAGAATGTCGAGGTATCCAGATTTGTCCATTTTACTATCTATAAAATGCAAATTACCTACTCCAACACTCGAGATACAACCCCAAACTATAACAGAGCCTCCTCCATGTGGTTTTTGTATTGTGATGATTGAATTCTGCATTTGGTTTTTTTTTACGCCATAAAAACATCTTACCATCAGATCTATTCAGATTAAATTTACTCTTATCAGTGAACAAAACCTTAAAAAAATAAAAATTATCAATGAAAATGTATTTAAGATGATTTACCATCAATTTACTTGATTCCAAAAGGTTTCTGTTTTTAGTAAATATTCCTTAGTATATTTTATTCTTTTGTTTTTATTTTTAATACTTATAAATGGATTCTTTCTGGCAATTCTTCCGTGATAATTGAATTTATGTAATGTATTGCGAATAGTATTTCAGCATGCATCTTTCTCATTGCGGGATTTTAATGATAATTTAAGGTCTTTTGCGGCTTTGAAAGGATTTTTCTTTATTTCTTTCAATATCGAACGCTCTTCTCGATCATTTAATATTTTGCCTTGAGCTGCTCTGATCTTATTGGCCAGCCTAAACTCATCATGGAACCTCATGATAATGTCTTGAATAGTAGATTGACTTATTCCAACTAAATTGGCAATTTCTTTGACGGTTTTACCTTCAAAATTCAATTTAATTATTATTTGCCTAAATTCGACAGTAGATTGCTTTCCATTTGGTGCCATTTTAATACTAATTTGTGACAGTTATATAATTTATATTTATCTTAATGTAAAAAACATTGTTGTGAGAATTATTACTGTAGTTTTGAAGTGCATAATTGTAAAATAACAGTATTTTTAGCGTTGCTGCTTCACTTTGTCCGATTATGGTTGAGCCCAAAAAATTGTGTAGGTTCTGTTTTTTACTTTAAATTAATAGTTAATATGAAAAATGTTTTAATTTTTTTTATAATTTAGATAGATAAGTATGTTAGGTATTAATTAAAGCAAAAAAATCATAATTTTAGCATTTTTTTTAAAGTTTAGAGCACATTTATATCGAACAAATGCTTGTCCGATTATGCGATGGAGTCACTGTATATCTATATAACAGAAAAACACAGAAAAACACAGAAAAACACATAAAAACCCTTCTACATCAGATTGTCATAAAATTTAATATGACAATTTCAAAGATTTTAATTAAGTTATTTATTATTTAAAGTTAAAAATTACTGTAATTACTGTAAAGATATTACTTAATTTATTTGTGATTAGTTTAAATTTATTAATTGTAGTGTGTGCATTAAATAGTTTCCAAAACCACAAAAAATTCTAAAAACATACTGTATAATACAAATAATAAAAAAAATTTATTGAATAATTTGACCAAATCAGAATAACAATGAGAGGAATAGTTTATAAAATTTTTTTGTTTAATTTTGATTTCTATGTTAACTCACTTAAAATACCGTGACGTAAAGGTCGAAATTACATGAGAAAAACTTTAGTTTCATTCAAGAAAAAAATTTAAATACAAATATATTAGTAAGAATAAACAATATTAATAATTAATTAGTACATCTGTTTCATCGAAATAAAAAAAAAACATGCGTGCTTTGTACCTGATCAGTTTGTTTGGAACCATGGACGTAACATCACTTTGACCACTGAGAGTATAGGGGGAGAGAGAATTTGTAAAAGTTATAATATAAAAATAATAATTATTGCATATAAAATAGTTAGGCAGTGTAAAATTCAAAATAAATAAACTTAAGTAAATAAGGACAAAACAAAAGGCAGCAGTGCTGTACAATTTAATTGCTGCTAAGTATTACTTCCAATCATAATATTTACAAATTAGATACGTTATGCACATAAGACATACTTGCGAATAACTGGCGGGCTATCTTCCACTTGCCCATTTGACTCATTTGCCAATCGTAATGCCAGTTCGTGATCACGTCGCTCCTGCTCCAACTGTTGCCGATACTTAGCATCATCTTGTGCTTCTTTTTCTAATTGAGCTTGTAATGCTAGAGCAGCTCTGCGATCTTCCTCTTCCTGTTTGAGACGTTTTAGTTCTTCAGCTTTGCGTCGCGCCTCCATTTCAGCTTTGCTGTTTTCAAAATATTTTATTTAAATTTTAACGTTTTCATATTCATATATTTGACTAATAAGAACTTACAGTCGTTTATTCTCTTCTTCTTCTTGCTTTTTGCGTTCTTCTTCTTCCCTAGCTCGCCTCTCTGCTTCAAGAGCTTCCTGAATTTTACGCAAGCGTTCTTGTTCTTCTGCTTGTTGTTGCTCCTTTAAGAAGAATATTTGTTAAATATATATGTTAAATATGTAAACAAATTTTGTGTTTCTATACACTATATGATACACTATACAGAATATACACTCTAATGTATACTTACCTTAAGCTTACTATTTAAGTCCACAGTGACCTTATTCATATTCGCCATTACTACAGTATGCAGGCTATCTATTTCTCTGGATGTAATTTTTTCATTTTCCTATAAATTGTCATTTGAAAAAACGCCTGTATTAATTTGAAGAAACAATTATCACTTACCTTTATGCTTTTAATGGCATCCTCGATTTGGCGATATATATCGTTTACTTCATTTATAATTACCTCACGACCATTCTTTAGACCCGTTGCTATTTCTATTGTCTTTTGGGCATTAAGACGAATTTTATTTATTTTTGCAATACCTTGATACCTAGGTCTATGATGTTTTCTTGCCAAATGTCCACGTACCATGCGCTGCATAACCAATATACATTTATTCCGGTATTTTATACGATTTTTTACTAAAAATAAGTGATACATACATAAACAAATGAAATTCAATGGATATATACTTAGGTTATTTAGATAAACTTACATCTGATTGCACACGCAGCACCTAATATTGTTTTCACCCAACGAGAGCGTATTAACCATTTCTTAACTTTAGTCACTATTGCTAAAAGGTTTTCAGGATCTGATCTTAATATGCGATCAAACTCAACGAATTTCCCAGGACGGAAAAACACTTTCGTTATACCAAATTTGAAATCTTTCGAACTGAGGTTTAGCGAGTGCAACATAGCTTCACAGAACGTACGTGCCGGCAATTTTACCAATTCTGGAGGCAAGTACGATTTGTACATGTTGTAGAGATCTCCGAATGGTACACGTGAAGGATACCCATGTTCCATAAGTTCAAGTACAGATATAGTACCAGAACATTTCAACTGAGCTAGAGCTAAACCACCTTCAAACTCCTTATCTACCATTTTGCTGTTGGGTTTAATACAACGTATAAAATTTGTGCCCTGTAAAAAATAGATGTTTGTTATTTTAATGTTTTATTAATAAAAAATCTATTAAGAAGTACTAAAATAATTTAATAAATATATTATATTAATATAAATGCTTCAACTTTTAAAAATATTATTCCACAAGCTACACTCCAGGCTTTGTTTATGTATATTAACTAAGCTATTCTATGGACCATATCATTAAATAAAGAAAATATAACAACATAATTACATCATACAGCAATTATTATGTAAAACTATACACAAACTGTACACTAGTTAAAACTAGTGTCAAACTTATACATTGACGTAGCTAAGACAGCAGGGGCCCTTAAAGTGTATGCAACACAGATTTTATAACATAAGAAGGTCTTATGGTATTATCACATGGATGATACCTCCCCATCTAAATATGATAGACCAATGGCGAAGTTATGGACTGTGATGTTTTAGATAGTAAAGTGATGTATGAAAATAAATTTGTAAATGATAGAATAGTAGATAGTGACCAGTACTTTGAATATTTTTAGTAAAATTAGGTTTTTTTGTTCTTAATTTGTGGGGAAATTATCCTTCCTTTGTCCTACCTTCTAACAGCGCCCATTCACTTATAATTCAATGCAATAAGAAATTTTATAACTCTAGTCATTCAAATTGTATTTAAGATGTGAGTCAGAATATTGCAATAGAATTGAAAAATGAGTAAAATGAATATTTGTGGGTATATTTACAAATTTTTGAAAAACATTTATTCCACTTTTTTCATTGCTTTCCAATTTCTTATACAGTTTTGATTCTAAATTATAATGCATTCCCCTTTGTTTGCTTAGTGGTAAATATTGCGATTGACTATAGCCGTTCTAATGTAAATATAAAATTGATAGTTGCAACTTATTCTTACTTATTAAAAACTTACATTCTTCTCTAATTTTTCCATTAGTTCTGCGAGTTGAGTTTTAAACTTTGAACCTACAGATATAAAGTTCAGTTTTCCCCGGGGTGAGGTGCTACCACTTGGAAACAGAGTTTTTAACAAAGGATTTTCGCACTCTTGCACAAGGCCTTCTAAAGACGCATGCAGCGCATCGTTGTTTTTTTCAATAAATTGTTCCTTTAAATAAAAAATACATTAATTAAAAATTTAAATAATTTTTTACTTTCACAAACCGTATTGTAGCACACGCCACCTGCGAAGTGTCGCACAAGAAAACCTTCCTCGTCTCTTAGTATGCGATGCGCCTTCAAACGCGAAGAACGAGGCAAACCTAACCGGAAGTGATTACACCAAGCCTTATGTACTTCAGTTGTGAAATGTGATGCTGATGGTTTTGGCAGTTTTGATTCCTCATCTAATAGTGTATAAATACCATTCGATTTGGATTCAATTAAGTCGATAATATCTTGATTATCTGTGAAAGAAATTTCCGGTACATTAAGGCCCTCCCGTTTATATAGTTCTTGTTCGTTTTTCAAAATATTGTCGTTGAAAAACTTTTGCAACTTTTCGTTGCAGTAATTAATACAAAATTGTTCAAATGAGTTAACGGTAAAATATTCAAAACCAGCTATGTCCAAAACGCCAATATAAAAGTTGGAAGCTTTAAATGGAATGCTTTGATTTATTAGTGCTACAATTCGATCAAAAAGTCGGCTATAAATTGCTTTAGCCAAAGCATCGCGTGCATTACTCGCTTCGTAGATTTTTAAAGGTACCCTGCATGGAAAAATATTTGTATTTAATTATTTAATGCGAATATATTTAAATCGTTTCTTACATTATTACAGTGCCTTTAAAACCACCTCCCTTACTTTGCATAACTCGAGAAACCAGTGCTTGCCGCAATTCCGTGGGGTCCACACCCAAAAGGCGACACGTTATTGTTAGAGAATCTTCAGAGGCTTCAGACACCTGACAACCACCACGCGCATCATCGGGTATTTCTTCAAATGATATATTACCCAAATGCAGAACAGCAGCAACCAGCGAATATATTTCCAATTTATTCACATCACTGAGACCCAAGCGGCTAAGCGCTTTATCCAAGTTCTGGAAATGATTGTAATCATCAATAATCGGGTCTCTTAGGGCACCTTTCTGCTGATAGTCTTTAGATTTTTGCGCAGTTGGTATAAGTTGCTCTGTCTTTGCATTTGCAAAGTATTGAGTGCAACCAGAAAGATACTGAAAAATTGTACACGAAAAATAATTATTAGGTCTTCAATCAGTGACATGTCTGATAAGCTAGTATCTGATAAGCTAGTCATGCATATAAATAATAATATTTATCTCGAGTTTTATAACTTAAAGATGTATTCGATATACCGAAATTATTTTTTAGCACCTTGACGCTTATTCACTTACCCGATAATCATCCGGTTTGCCTAAACCTAACTTATCACGGAGCTGTTGTGGTGCGCCGGCTAGTAACATATAGAATACATGATAATTACGCTCTTCCGAACTTTGGGTACAGATGCGACTCTTTTCCAGCAAATAATGTGATATGTAACCACCAACAACTTGGCATTTTGCATCATAATGCACTTCTATGAATTTGCCAAAACGTGAGGAGTTATTATTTCGAGTTGTTTTTGCATTGCCAAAAGCTTCCAAAATAGGATTAGCTAAAAAAAAATTTTTAATAGTAATTTTTGAAAATTAAATTTATATGTCTGCTTACCATCTAAGATCTTCTGTTCAATTGGTCCGGCGCTATCGTGTGAATGGCACAAGTACTTAAGTAAATATTTTGTAGATTCCGTTTTACCAGCACCAGATTCACCCGATACAATTATTGACTGTGAACACTTCAAAACGCGCATATCACGTATAGCTTTGTCCGCTAGAGATAATAGTATATATATAATTATAAGTTTGTTCAGTGTCCATATCTTAAATGTATGGTTACCTATAGCGAACACGTGTGGTGGCAATTCACCCAAGGAACGTCCATTATATTGCTTTATTGTAACCGATGAATAAAGATCATTTATTTCGCGATACGGATTAACAGCTATGAGTATGTTGGCCACGTATGTCTTAAAGCAGAATATTAAAACGTAACTTAGGCATATGAAAAATACTTACATAAATTTTGTCCTTATAATAACGAACTTTAAGATTATCCAGGAATGTAGCTTCATTAAGTAGCATTAATTCACCTAAAAAAAGATGAGTGGAAGGCAATTAGTGTCAAAACCCATTTACGCACAAATAACTGATATTTTTGCTTTTTAAATATAAAAATCATGAATAACTCTTATTTTTGAGTTTTATTTTAAACCGTTCACATATAAAAGGCATGCATAATATTAAGGATAAAAGTTGTTAGAATGATAACTATATACTTAAATATGAGTTTAGACAACTTTTTGTTCCTGCTTTTTTTCTTAAAAATTTTTGAAATAATTTTTTTTCGGTCCTTGCTTATTATTATAATGATTAATATATTAGACTATCACCAAGCTTTTAACTAAGTTATTCATCTTGTGATATTGTTCTTGTGGTATCATAGTACTTATCAGGGATAGATCATATTCATTCACATTAACCACTTAATCAAATAGTCTCTGCAAAATATATGGCACAGTTAAGAAAATAAAATTCTTATTTAAAAACGTAGTTCACTTTGACCTTTCATAGTTGCATTGAATCATATAAAAATTTAGAAAAGTAATGTTAATTATGCCATTTAAGAAAGAATGAAGTAAGTCGGGGTTTTCATGAAAGTGCATAAAATAAATATAACAATTAGAGCACAAAAACATGACTTAATGTCACGAAATAAGTACAGCTATAAAGCTATAAAACCGAAAAAAAATACTGCACTACAAAAGACTTTCATAAATAATCCATATCCGAAACGACAGACTAGTTCTCGCTTAAATTCTAAAGATACTTTGACATTTAAGACTTAGGATTGCTCACGGAAGAGAATAGTATAAGTCAACCTTAGTTAAATTGAAATATTGGTTATTTTCTTTAAGACATGGCATGAAGTCACGTTTCAATTACACAAAAAAAATGAAACCTTATTTGTGCAATAAATAAAAGATACATTAAATGTTTTACTGTGTATTTCGAATTTCGATGAAACTCTAAAATTGAAACACGATTAAAGTCTACGAATTCGTATTGTTTTCAAATGATTTTTTTTTTCTTGAATATATTGTTATCTACTCAAGCAAGCATAAACCTGAGAACACTCAAGGAAGGTGTAAAACTAAACAAAATTATTTCCGAAACATTAGCACTTCAGAAATCTACATTTCAAAACGTTCTTATCAAATATTTGACACAGTTTATGTTATATAAGAACAGTGTTTTTTAATTATCAGATTTTTTTATCTAAGAGGTGAATAAATGAATAGATATCTACCTGTATTTGCTATACTTACAATTGTCATCGTGATCCTGAGGTCCTTCGCAAGAAGAAAAAATATCATCGATGTGGCAAGTACGTTTCGCGAACTTCCGGTCAACTGGAGTAACTTCAAAATCTTTCGCGCCGATTTCCGTTATACGACATTGAATGTAACCTTCAGTAGGATCGCGTGCCCACACCAATTGTGTGTCCATTTTACGCACTGCAAATAAAAAATTATAATAAAGTCGAAATCATTTTACTTCCGAATGCAGTTAAGAATGTTTTACAAATATAATGTATTAATATATTTCTTATCGCTTTATTAAACAACAACAACAACAACAACAACAAATGATAAAATACCAACACGCTTAGCTCAGTTAAAAGTACGAAAGGTGTTCGTCGATACAGCCACAGAGCTCAACTAACTGAACGTTAGAAACTTCTGCACATGGGAAAGTTTCACTCTGAGTGTTTGGATATTGTTCCGCTTTATCACTGAGCGGGTTACACTCTGTTCACTGCAATAGACTCACCGGTTTTATATAATATAAATTATAGTCATTTAGGTAAATTTTTGCTGCTTTTTTCGCCATTTATTCAGAGACGGATTTAAAAAGTTCAGTAAATTTATTTACAAATAATTGATTAAAATAATAAAAAAAAAACAATAAATAAAACAAAATCAATAAGGCAAAATTTATGACTAGTGTAGTTACTGTAACCTCGTTCCATAGTTTCTGATAAGTTCTACGTTCCTACGGCTAGTCTAAGTTGAAGCAGCGTATTAATTTGTTTATATACAATGAACACATATAAAAAATTAATTTTTTGCCATTGTTTAAAATTCTTAATAGCTAAAATAATGTAATTTGCCTAAATTGGTATTTGCGATATAACGATATAAACAAAAAACAGCAGCTGTAGAGCAAAAAGAGAAAATAAGAAAAACTACAGTAACTACAATGACTGTTACAAACAATAAGAAACATTTTCTGTGGACAGAAACCTGGCATTGAGTATTTAAAATGTTAAAAACTTATCTGAACAGAGAATAATAAAGCGTGATAAGCGATTATAATGAAGAACCCAAGCAACTATTTTAGTGTTTATAAAAAAATGTTCTTGTTGAACTAAACGCGTGTTTTTGTGGCCTCAGAATAAATTCGGCACTGGACATTTTAGCGACCGTTCCAATTATTCTGCTTATGGCAACAACTTCGTTGGCTCTATTTTTCGCTTACCTCACGATTTCGATTTGGGCCTTTAATTGTGCTCTACAAACAAGAGGAAGACATGAGCAATTTTCTATCTAAGCAGCGTTTGTGGAGTAGCGCTAGGACTGATTTGGTTACTCTGCTGACTGTTGTGCCTCTGAGTCATTCGGTGATAAACTTACTAAAAAATAAAACAAAAAAACTGTTGACAAGCCGCGACGAGTACAAAAACCTTTTTGACTGATATTTGCGCTTACAAATGGCTCTGTTGTATTTCGTTTTGGCCGATAAATAAAAAACGTTAACAAGTTTGTTGCTTTCTGACTTTGCTTAGTAAAAAAAAAACATTTCAACGCGTATTTAAACAATAAGTAAGCATAAAAACATTTAAAATATAATTTTAAGGTTAATTTCATTCCAGTCTGGTTAGGATGATAAACTCGTAAATATTAAATCTGGCGAATGCCATAAAAATCTTACGAACTTCAAATGACTTTTAAATGAATGCAATAAAATCATACCGATTTTTTTGTAATTCCTTATCCTAAAACTAGTACAAGTACTTAATTGAGCTTAGTTTCAAAAATTACAAAAACTAATAAAATTTCTACAAATCAATTTTTTTATGTACTTAGCTTTTAAACTAAGGGGAAAAATTATTCTATAGAATGCAAAACAAATCTTGATTGCTACACTGCCCACTGTCGTCATTTTCCCTTTCATAGCATTAATTTGCAAACACGAATAGTGCGGAATATTGTTAATTTAAATAATAAAATTTCTACTGAAATGATGACGCACAGCATCACCCACATTGCATCGAACACTTACTAGTATTTCAGTAGGAACAAGTAAATTGTTCAGAGCAAATAAGTGTAGATTCAGTGACAAGGTGAAATTCATTTTCATTTGAACTTAAGTCTCATACTTCGCAACTAAATTTTTGCAGATCCACTGTGAAATGCTAATTATGGTAAATCGATAATACAATCCCATTCGTATATACACACTAGTTTAAGTAAGCAGCGCATGAGATACATTTTCATCTAAAGCAACCACTCGTTGTAACAATAATTGATGTTTGGGCTTAAAGCTCTTATTAGATCTAGTATAATTTTGTAAACGAACACGAAGCAATGAGACGGTCAGACATTGATTATGAAATTTATTAAATAACATTTCTCAGATTCTCAGATTTAACATTCAGTAATAAAAGTATATATTCGAGATAATTAAATAAAACACAAAAAACTATCAAACAATCTTGATATCAATTTATATTGTCGCATTCATAAGAGGCTCTATTGAATAAGCAAATAATTATCCCTGTATTTAATCCAATCGTTACGATATTTTTCTATGGCTAATTAAGGTATGTTCTTTAAAACTTTGATAAAATCTTCTTTTATTGTCACAATCTACTTAAAACATCTGCCTCAACTCAAAGTGGTCATTTTAAATTCGGGGACAGAAAAAAAACCACAAGTTGCCGACGAAAACCTGTCGATATAATCGAAGGAATGCTGATCGAATACCGCGAGCTGACACTTAGAGAACTAGTATAGAATCTGAACATTGCTTATAAATCTATTTAAGGAATTTCAATTAAGAATTTACATTTTGGATGTGTCGCTGCAAAGTTCATAACGAAATATCTGACCTCCATGCAAAAGGGGACTGCTTGACATCGCTAAAGACATAATTTCAGCGGCTATATCCAGTCTAACATTCATCAAACGCATAATTACTGAACACGTGAATATGGGTTTTTGAATATGCCAAGTAATCTAGGTATCGGGTGAGTGAATTGCGTTTATCGAATCAGACAAGTCGAAATGATCATTGTGCATTATGACTTTTACCAGAAAATCAGAAAACAGTCAACAAAGATAATTATTTGGGCAGCACAAAACGTTTGCGTAAAGTCACCATTCCGCACATTCAAAGATTTTGCACATCATCATCCAGTGGCTGTGAATCGTTCCGATTTAAACGACTCAAGAAACTACTTCGGGAAATTCGTTTTGACAGCCGAGAAGAGATAAAAAAAAATTCAAAAACAGCTTAAATGGCTATACAAAAATCCAATTGTAGAAGACGTTTCGAAGATTGGATCAAATAACAAAAGTGCGTTTCAGTTAATAGATAATATCGATTATAAAGAATAAACTCGTATTTTCAATGTTTCAAGAGACTTTTTAAGTAAGTCCCTGAAACTATTAGATCAAGATGTCATATCATAGGTACAACTGATGATGATTTAGTAATCTTTTTAAGTTGTTGATTGGAAAACTTTCAGAGTTTGGAATAACGAAAATATACAAAGACTACGAATAAATATGTTAACGTAAATGAGAAATTAATTAATGGAATTAATCAAATATTTTTCTGAGTTAGATTATTACCTGACAAAGCTGGACATTTGAAAATATTGTTGTAATAAGTTTCTACACATTGTTAGAGATTTTCGAATCTTTATGTATAATACAAAAATACGTTAAGTGATGAAGTGAAACAGGTCAAGAGCGAAAAAATATGATTTATCAGCATAAAATGAATAAGCGCTTATCTTTCACATTATTTTAAGCATTTTGGACTAGTTTTCATAATTTGCAAGTTCTTAGCTCACAAATGAAAGTCGTTTTTGCTTTAGTAGCAATAAAGAGAAATATGTACGCTTCAACGAGCGAGTAACAATTTAGCAAACAATTAAAACTGACAACAATCTCGTTTCTTTTCAGACAAATTATTTCAGTTTTCCTCCTCAAGATTTTTGCATATTTCCAAGCTTTATTAAATCTTCAAAGTAAATTTATGGCACTTTACACATTTATTCAAGTAACTCGACAAGAGATACAATCTAAGTTGTGTTAAATGATGCACGAGTTCAAGCGACTTAGAAAATTTTCTCTTCCGCCATCTCAAATGCAGCTGCAGCGCATCAACATCAACGTTAACAGTTTCAATGAAAAATATTAAATTTATTTTTAAAGAAAATGTCTGTGTAAAAATCTCTGAAAATTTCCATGTTCCTGAAGATTATGTGGAATTGCTGGCGGCAATTGAGCTGCAATGAACTTGGTGTCAGTGACAGTGGCGACGCTTTCTATGTGTTAAATTCTGTGCTTATAAATAATAAAACTCTTTTTCTACAGAGAAAAAAAATATCACACATTAAATTCAGTCATATATGCTACATATATTTCTTTAAATAAATGCCATCATTGAAGTGAAAAAATGTTTATAGGATTTACACATCATCACAAGAGAAGGAGTAGAGGTACCCATTTGCTGAAATTGCTTCCCATGAGGAAGCAGAAAACACATGAAGAAGCACTTTCATGTATTTTGAATTGGTTTCCTACGAACACTTGAGATACTCATAGAAGACATTGACCATGGCTGTCTGTTCTTTTTACCTCCGGTCCTTGTTGAAACAAGTACCAAAAATCATATATTATAAAAAAAAACATTTTGATCTTTTGCAAAAAATATATATTGAAATATTCAGTGCTTATATTAAGATAGTCTCGAAATTTGACACAGTTATTTAACAGTTATTCCCAGTTAATGCATATGAAAAATATATAAATTATATATTGCCGAATCTTTAATATTTTTGATGCCCAAAATAGTCATGATTTCTGTAGTAAGTTTTCACAACTTTATTATAAAATCGTAAATCCTAAAACAAGCACATGAATCTTTAGATTTGATAGTTTCTTTTTCAAATATGTGATATTAAGATCACGAAATAAGTAACCCTTTATATATATATTAATTGATAGAAACATAGATCACTTGAAATGGTTATAGTGTCTTGCATGAGAAGTCCTTGATGAAGTCAACTATTTTCATCCAGTTGACGATTTTATCTGTGTGGAAAAAGTGCCTAAATTGACTCAACTATTCAAATTGATCAAAATGAATCTACATATACAATTTAATGATAATCATTATTCCATTCTATGCGTTACAAATATTCTAAATAATAGACTTAATATGTATTAATTATGTATTTGTGTGAAAAATGAACAAATGAATTAATATAACATAACAAGTAAAAAATATTCTTGCTGTAGTGTTTGATCACACATCAATTTTAAGATTTCATATTTTTACATCTTTATTTTATTATAATATACTTCCATATTTGTAGCCAATGTCAACGTCATGGGCAACTGTCCAGTGTTTTGCGCTCGTCTTCTTAAGACATTGCAACGTAACTTCCCCACAAAGGCATTACAAATTTTTATCATAAGCAGTAATTATGCAACTTGAAACCTGTGCGACTTTTTTAAATGAAAATTGAGGAAAACCAGAGCGAAAAAGAAAATTAAATTCATCAAAATATTTACTTTTAACTGAAAGCATTACAGGCATTGCACATGCCAAACACAGAAAATACCAAGTTAAGCCAGCGTAGCTGATGAAAGTATAATAGGCTTATGCATACATGAAAGACTTCTGGCCTCAGGTCGGTCAACTGTTCAGAACTTGAGCGACAAGGTGCACCCATGGTTTTACATACTTCGTCCCACTTTCAGAACACTGAGGACAATTGTGCAATAGCAGATATGCCTTTTCGGACATATTGACACTTTGAGAACAACAGCGACATTGATTGGTAATTGATAGTTTTTAGTAGTAGATATAGCAGATTAGCTTTTAGGTCATTTAAAACCAAAAAATGAGAGGGAATGAAAAAGGTCAGATTATAACTTTAAAAGTTAAAATTTTAATTCTGCATTAAAACTATAGATAAAAAAATATATCTCAAAATCAGTTTTGTTTTTAAATTTTCAGTTATTGTACAGAATGTTTCTAATATTGTTGGTGTCCAACATCTTCTGGCTAATAAAATGATACAACGTCTAGAATCATAATTTTATTATCAATTCAAAAATGAATACAAGATTTGCATATTAAGAACAATGTTGGTGCTTTTTGACTGTTCGGGGTAACTGTCAGCAGTGATTCTTCTTTATGCAGAGTCTCTTAAAGAACTTTTAAATTGTTTCAAACATTTATGAACTACAACCATTTTTCAAAAACTAGATCCTAACTACATTCTTCATTAAAGTAACTTTCATCTAAATTTTTTTTTAATTCAACGCCGGAAGGTTCGCGATGTTTACCATACATTATTTTCTAATTAAATCAAGTTGAAGATACGTTTCTAATTAAATAATTACGTGTATACATAAAAAACAAATTATCTCTCCGATTTTCTAATGAAAAACTTAATTTAATTTTGGTAGAAAATATACAGGGTACATCAATTTGTATTAATTTGTAATTCTTTTGTGTATTTTTTTTTTGTTTTTTGTAATTTCATTTGTCATTTCATATTCATTTGTAATGTTTTTATGATACTTTATTATGAATTGTTAAAAGTCAGTGTTTTGAAATTATATTATTAACATTATTAACATCAATAGATACTTTATTTAAAAATGTAGATTAGTCTTGCCCTGTATCTAGCGGTGTTTAATAGGAAATATATCAAATTGAAGTTGACCGTAAAAAATGAATTAGAAACTTAATGAGAAGTATGCTTCTTGGGGAAAAAACACATTAATTTTTATCACTCAAAAGCAATCAAAAATTTTTATCGCTGCTAAATTGTTACAATGAAATTGATTGCGAAATGATAAGCGCAGCGAAAAACATAAATAACACGAAAAGTACACAAAAAATAAATTATCAGAATCAAAAGTTATTTTTAAGACTTTTCTCTAAGAGAAATGTTGAACGCTTTGATAACAAAATTACGTCGGGAGACGGCAGTACATCAGGAAACCATACTGCTTAAATATTGTATTCAAAGGCACTCACCGTCTTTGTCGATACGGCGCTCTATGTTTGTATAAAAATCCATTTTCAGTTTAATGTCGAAAGAATCGGTTTTGTGACTGGCACTAACACCCTTTTACCCTCTAATCAAATTTTGAAAATCAGCAAAAAATGTTTTATTCCAAGAACTATTAACAACCCCCTGCAGTTTGTTGTGGCAGGGGTGATATGTTGTTATATTCAATTCAGTTTGTTTATTTGTTATCGATTTCTTGACAGTTTTTTTAATTCTTAGATTAACACATTTAGCAGAACGGTGGTGTATTAATTAATCGATGTCATATGGATTGGTGTCTTAGGTCTTCCTTATGGAATGTACTATCACTAATTTTCAATGGCACAGCACACAACTAGATTTGTTTTGTAAATATTATATCACAATGATACTTTATGCAAATTTTTTCAAATTTTCGAACGAAACGATTTCACAAAACGTGCCACTTTGCAACGAATCTACGATTTGTACTGCTGGAACAGTTTAATCACAGATGAGCAGATGCTCGTTTATTGCTCTATCGCGATTCTCGACTTGATGGCGCAGTTGTGGTGATGTGATGAGCTGCTACGAATTTAAATGTAGGTCACATCACATGCCCCCTACACTTGTGGAAACGCACTGTATCGATGCTGAGGCGTAATTGAATATATTCATATATTATGCAAAAGATGCACTGCAACTCATCAGCATTGCTCTAAGCTTCTTTCGAATTGTTTATTTTCACTTATTTCGATTTAATAACAATTATAAACAAATTCGGAAAAAATAAATTGTAAATCAATTGCAGATATGTTGCATATGCCAAACAAAGGTAAAGCGTTAAACTGGAAGATGAGTGCAAAAATGATTCGTTGTTGTTTTTATTGCCGCGCACGGACAACACCCAACGAATTTTATTTCACCCAGTAACCGAGTTTAGGTTTTTTAATTCTAGAAGATTTCCATTTAATGAACGCTTCGTTTTATTGTATTGCTACCTCAGAGACGTCACGAAATGCACTGATTTACTTTCTGTACAAAATTGCAGTGCTTTACTTCTGCAGCAGAAAGCGCAAGCACTTTCCTATTGTACTAGGGTGGTTTCATCTTACTTTGGTAATTGGTTTTGTGTGGTGTATCGTTTACGATATTACAATACGAGTACAAAACTCAAGTACACAACATTTCACACTAAAGCTCTTTGCTTTGCGCAAAATCTACTAATGCTGACCAAAGCAACGGAGATTGTATGTTTGCTTTTAATTACGAAGAAACCATGACGACTTCTGGAACACATTTAATAAATATAAAATAATTTCATTTCAGATCTTTTTACTTTTTACTTTTTATCTGAACTAAATTAAAAATGATTTGTTTTTTGTTGCATTTTTTTATGAATTTATTTTAAAAATTGTAAATTTATTGCACAATAAACATAATATTTACTTATGAAGTATTACTAATTAAATTACTAATTTAATTAATAAGTCATTACCTAATTACTAATGTCTTACGTAATTACTGAAGAAATAATACCTATGTCCTCAAGTCAGGATTAAATGCTTGGTGACCAGGACAGCGAAGGAACGTTGTTGTTGTAACGCGAAAAGATAAATACTGCAAGAGCCATGAAAAGTATTGTAAAATACAAATAAATGAGTGAGGTTATGGATTAGACAGAGGAATAAGCGAGAAGGAAAATGGTTGTTTGAGATACAGAATGGCTGAAAGTAGGTGAAACTAGCCTGGATTGAAACTAAAATACTTTGCATATACCTTGTGATCAAAAAAGAACGAATTCGAATTTGAATTTTATTGAAAAAAAGTCGCAGTTCTTGGTCAAAAACTCCACCAATATCATCAACCAAGCACCGTACTCTCCAGATATGATTCCGTGTGCCTTTTTCCTCTTCCCCCGACTCGAATTGCCATTGCGAGGAACGCGTTTTGAGATCATAGAGGCCATAAGGTAAAAAACAGATGGAAAGTAAAGCTGCAATTGGGACACACATTGAGAATTAACATTACGCGTAACAAGTAGCTGCTTAGCACACGACTTGAACTCAAATGAGTTAAGACTGATCTGTCTACACGAGGAAGGCCTCATTCTTCCATGGTATTAAAACGCAGAGATCTATTAAGATCTTGCTATGCAATCTTGACCTCAAAGAAGATACTGTATCTGTATAGACGCTCGTTAGTCCACGTTTGTGTTCACTCTCACTGATGTTGTTTTCATTGCAATAGGTGTCGATTCATATGCGTTTAGTTCATAGAGACAATAATTAGTATCTTAGTTTTTAAGCTAATCAAATGAAACTGTTAGGAATGCATAATATCGTGCATACGCTGTTAAATGAACTAGAATCGAAAAGAATCCAAGAATATATAAGTGCTTTTCAATGGTAACTAGTATAATTTAATTTTATATTTTTATTTCGATTTATTATTAAAATAATAAAAAAACAAGTTCTTTCAAAATTGGAAAAGCAAGGTCCAATCGATCAAACTACAGCTATAAATTTGCCATATGTCTTCCACAAACAAATTCTTAGTATTTATTCTAGTGAATAAGTAATTTGCAACACAGAAGTAGCCATTCAATTAACTTATAGCGGTTAAAACTAAATTGAAGGAAAGTTTGTAAATAACTCCACACACACATCTTTGCTCCAATTCTATGCGAAGCAGCACAAAGGAAAACTTTTTTAAAGTATTCCACCCATCACTGTGGTTGTTTACAATTACTTCCGGGTGGGTTTACTTATTAAGTAAACGATGTATACGAGTGCGGGAGCAACTAGTTGAGAGGCTATTTCAGATTATCATATTTGCATGCAAAATAAAAGCACTGAACAATCAACGAATTCAAGAAAATTTAATTTTTAGTAGAAATAAGAAAAAGCTTTAAAAGAGCTTTTTTGTTTTAAAAAAACATATAACTTTGCTATTTACCCTGGACATTAATAGTACACACTGAACGGCATTGCTTACTTAGAACGGTAAATTATTTTCAATAAGAGAGATAAAGCAAGTACGATTTCATACAATTGTGCAAGTGAATAAATTTGTAGAATATTTTTCAATCGCACTAACAAGTCAGGTTGGCCGAGCGGTCTAAGGCGCCAGATTTAAGCTCTGGTTCCCGAGAGGGAGCGTGGGTTCGAACCCCACACCTGACAAAATTTTTTTAATATATTTTATTTTTGTTTATTTATTTATATGAATTTGATGAGAAATTACAACTGACTACTCAATACAACGGCATAGAGACATATAAGTATTACTTATCAAAATTACTGTAAAATGTTAGTGACAAATATAATTGCTAATATAAGTATTTTAAGTTACATTGAAAGCACTTTTTAATTATAACGCCATCAAATTATCTATTAAATAAAAAAATTGTTAGATTTGGGTAATTAAGTTTGTTTTCTTTCAATATAAAATCCTTGAAAACCTATCATATGGCGGACAATATAGAGAAAGTTGAAACTGAAGCCGAATCGTATTGAATAGCGCAAAAAACGATAGCAGACAAAAAACCAGGCCAGTATTTTCGCACCAATGATAATGGAGTAAGCGCTTGAAATAACGAGTTAGGATAAAGCCAATAGATCAAAACGTTACCTTTGCTCTTAACCAGACAAAGTTCAGGCAGTTTTTTATAAAATCATAGTTTTTGCTATAGCTTAAATAAATTAGTTTATAGTTTTAATTATAATTTATTAATAATACGGTACGTAGAATGCGCAACTCAATGAAGCTTTCACGTTTTCACAGATCATGTGGTAAAAAAAAAGAGTTGCTTTGATTAAATGAAGCTTTTAGTTAAAATTTTTTTGTTGCCCGCAATTATCCAGCACAGTAACCCTACAAAAGCCATTGTTGCAGAGAAACAAAGAAAAAAGTATTTTAAAAAATTTAAAAGTCAACGACATGGAAAATACCGGAAAAGTGCAGAAGTGAGAACAATAGCAACTTAAACCTTTTCCTCTCCTCTCAACGACTGTACATTTGTAGTCATGCATTTCACTGTTGCACAGATTAAACTAGAAATAATTTCAGACCTCTCGTATATATATAGATAAGTATTAATAGTTTTTACGAGTATATTCTGTGGAGCGGTTAAATAGTAGAATAAAGGAAGAAAAAAATCAACTAAATAAAGACCCTGGGAGCCAGAAAACACAATTTTCTGAACTTTTACCTAATATCGTTTTGGTTTCCATTCAGATTCCGATTATTTAAAAATTAAATGTCGCTCCTATCTATTGACGCATTCTTCTGTTCATAATAGCAATACTTCAGTGTTTGTGACAAAAAAATTATATTTTTGAACATATCAATATGATGAATCAAAACCTTTTGAAGGATCATTATATAAAATACTCATAATTAAATCTATTTAAAGATGATTGTAGTTCGATGGTTTAATTTCAGATTTTAGTAAAAGACATACTGTACATTTCTCACAGTTTCCAAGGTGATGTCCAGATTTCGTGCAGACACCAACGTTAACAGAGCGGAGGTAAAATAATTTCTCATATATTACATACATGCACAAATAACACAACTACAAATTGAATTTATATGGAAATCTTTCATCTGGAACCATTAACCATCCCATGCAAGACAAAGACAAAAAAACTTATTTACATTTCATTCACTAAACAGATAATCTAAGAGGAAAAAAACTGAATGTGAAACGGAAATCAGTGACGTTATGTGTAACTGGAAGATTGAGTGCATGTGGATTACAACACAACAGTTCAAAAAAATGTTTAATATTAATTTCACTTAATTACAATTAACGACTGCATTACAATGCAGCTGTGGGAACTAAATGAATATATCCAATATATTCGCTTCCTATAAAAACGCTAGCAATAAATTCTTATTGCATTTCTTTCGTGCAATTATGTAAAATTGAAAAACAATAAGAAATTTAAAAATCATTTCGTTTTTCTTTGCAAATCTTAAGTAGGCACAGTTTAGACCTATTTTCACAAGCACTCTTAGGCGCTACCGCTCTATGACTAGTTTAAAAGCTACTACTAGTTTCGAAACGTAAAAGCTGTGGAGAAGTCATTAAACTGTGATGGTTAACGTCCTACTAAAATAAAGTCGTGGTTTCAAAATAAAACGCATGCTCAACATTTTCATTTTACGGGACTTTATGGTACAACAAACGTTGCCCTTTAAACCGGGGTTACACACTTCACAGGCTTTTCTATTCGAGTTTATTTCTTGTTTAAAGAGCGTAACTGGATCTACGTGGAATAAGGAGAATAGGTAATAGCTCAACTAGACAATGTTAAAAAGCACTTTGTCATAAAAAGCTGCTTAACTTAAAAAAACGCTTAAATTTTGGCAGTGAGAATATTTTTAATTTGATTAGAAAATTTTTCAAATAATTTCTTTTTGAATAACAGCTATTACTCTTCGTACTAAATTAATGTGAAACAATAGACAACTGTCTTTTAAAAAACCACACAAAATATTAACTGATTTTGCGTTAAATTAGAGTTCATTTTGACAATAATGAAAGTACATAAACAAAGGTTTCAGAGTCTTGAGTTGAAGCTAACTAAAAGAAATTACGATAAATCCAACATTCAATTTTCATTTTAAATTCCAAAGTACAATTATCGAATTACTTGGTAGCACGAACTTTTTGCTAAACTTAAACGAAGTGTTGATTTGCTGCATCTTCAGTTTACGTGAAAACACTTGCAAGCAACAAAAGCCCAGTCAATCTCAACAACAGAATTGTTGCTGGCGATGAAATTCAAGTCCACGAACAAGTTCAACAGGTTTTGACATCAAAAGATTGGAAGAGAAGCGAATGCAATCGACTTCGATGCAACCAAAAGTGCACTGTTAATGCACCGTTAAAGGAAATATTGCAGCATTATGATTGCTAATGCGCTGCAAATACGAGAGATTTCAAGGTATCTTGTTTGAAGACTGGTCGAACTTGCTACAGAAACAGGTCCAAGTCAATTGACCAAAAATTGTTCTTAAATTTTATATTTCTGGTTTTCTGAAGCATAAAGTAAAGTACGCAAATGTGGTAGGTTGTGGTCGGCTAAAAAGAAAA
Organism: Teleopsis dalmanni; assembly: GCF_002237135.1. Lineage (NCBI taxonomy): Eukaryota > Metazoa > Arthropoda > Insecta > Diptera > Diopsidae > Teleopsis > Teleopsis dalmanni. The sequence continues at coordinate 230,832,498 of NC_051847.1, read as the reverse complement.
GCTAAAACATCATCCAAGTATCTTTTTCTAAGGTACCTACACAAATAAATCATCTTCTGCTAATTGTTTCGTACATTAGGAAAGTAGCCTGCAGAGGTGATTTATTTTATTTGAATATCGTTTCAAGATTTTCAATGTCTGAATTAATTAGTTTAGTAAATGTTTGTTTACGTTCAAGTGAAACGCAAGACAGAGAAACTTTTTCAAATTCGGACATTATCGTAACTGTGGACGTACCAAGAAGTGAAATTAGAGGGAGGGCTAGTATACTTCTGCTATATATATGTTAATAATTTGCCCTTTTTTGTGTAAGCTTACATATAAGTTAAGTTATAAATAAATTAATAATATATTAATGGAATGTAAACGTTAAATTTCTTAAAAAAAGTAAATTTAACGTTTCCCTTGATAGCCCTTGATAATAAGGTTAAAAGTAGAACAGGTACGAGATGAAAGTGTAGGCAAATTAAAAACACTATAATTGAATTATTTTGAGTCAAAATTAATAATACACATATATATGTACATATATAAAGTGAATTGAATTAAAAGAAAAACAATCCATAAGTCTAAGTAAAACACAAAAAGACCGAAACATGACATTGAAAATAGCACACAAAATATATTTATATGTACTATACAAATACATATGTTTTTATATTTTCACGCAAGGTTTAATATATTAAAAAAATAATATTTGTAGTTTTAATTTGAGGTGACAAAAGTACTATAAAAATACGTCACAGTGATTTGTAAACAAAGTAGCAGAAAATAATTAAAAAGACAAAACTAAAAGTTTATGAATAAAAATGTTTAATATTCGGTTGAGTTATAAAGAAAACCCTAAGTAAATAATGAGGCGGGAAGGACGGACTAACAGACTTAAATGACTTTTCAAATGTTTGCAATAGTTGCCAGTACACACGAACAAACGGACAGACATTTATACTAATCAATAAGCAACAATGAGTGACCAAAGCACGTGTATCTGAAGGCGACAATTATGAAAACCAGCAGAGTGCGGCTTAAACATCCGCGAAAATAATTGATCGCATTAAACGTGAACCACAAGTAGGAAAAGTAGGAAAATAGGAGGCGATTGAGACATGAACCGAAGAAAAATTATACAAAGACAAAGCAAACATCAAACCTACTACATAAATCAATCCAGACTTTGCCGGTTTGCAAATTTTTACTATCGAATGGATTAAAAATTAAAATTCATTACGGGAAATCGTTGAAGAGCGCCAGTAGTTTCCATCAAGACTCGCGCTCAAGAAGCGTAAAACAACAAACAAATAAAAATTTATCTCGTAATTTATGAAAATTACACACCTAAACTCACTTTCTCTGTGCAGCAGGTGAGTTCGATTATGTGAGCATGAACTGCGCACTCAAGAAATCTCAGATATAACCGCAATGCGAAACGAAGCAGGAAACCATTTAATAACGAAATCAAGTTATTTAATATTATTAAGTCATAAAATTGTTTAAATAATTGAAATCGAAATTGATTTAAAACAACTGAGCAGCAGACGAAATGGCAGTAACCAGTGACGCGAAGAGACGGATAATGGTGAGGACTAACGCTAACCTGAGTTTCTTCCCCAATTATCTGTATTAATTTAGTGCAATTACTTAAATGCAATTCCAGAGTTTTGTTTTTTAAGAAACTTCTTGGAATTCATGCGAATTTGTTGTTTTGTTATTCTGAGCATAATATTTAATTCAATCTAAACTTTAAGACATATTATTATTTGAAATATATTGAGTTTTGAATTGAACAATATAATTGGTAATAAATCAATTTTGTAAATAATTTGACCAGGTCAAAATTTTTACTAAATTAATTAAGCCAGATATTAAAAATAATAAATCAAATTAACCAAAAGCTGAAATAAATAAATAAATAAATTAAATAAAAATAAATAAATTAAATAAAAATAAATAAAATAAATAAAAAGATATTGTGGACATTACTCCTTACAGTTCATATCATGTTCACATTGGAGAATATAGTCCGCTTAAGCGTATGCAATTGATGGAATCGTGTGTGTTTGGTAGTTGAACGAAACTTGATATTATATATCAAATACGATCTGAGTGTGGAAAGATGGTCTCATTGAAAAGTGAGATATGATGTACGCTACATCAACGTAGACGTAGAGACGTAGAGACACAGTACTCATACTTTACATACATCTTTGACGTCTTCATTGTTAGGTTTGGCAGATATTAATTAAAGTTTTGTAGTTTTTTAAAAGGAATAAAAACAAATGATTTTGATTGCTTTTTATCGAGGAGGAAACACAATATATCAAATGACTACGAAAGATGATGAATTGCCTTCTTGACCCTGATAGACTACCACAAAATAACCCATTCATTTATTTTGTATATTAAAATTTTATGTAAGAAAAATTAACAATTAAAAAGCCAACTATGTAAATTTATCAAGACAGAGTTGAGACTGACTGCATCGTACTTTCTCTACCTTTTGTTTCCTCATTCGAAAACAATAACAGAGCTATCAACAAAATAAAATAAAATGATTTGCATAATGCGATTGATTCATGACATAAACTTAATGACAAATTACGAATTGACACATTTTGCTAAATTAAAAAACAACTAAAAAAGAAATGTGGATTTGGAGTTTTGAAACTTTTCACCAACTAAGAGATTTAGAAACAAAAAGCTTGAATATTTGGCTCCAGAGTTTTAAGAATGTTTGAATTCGTTGGACTAAGTTCCAATGAATCAGAGCAGCTGTTTTGAATAATATCGAAAAGGGTTCAGATCGTTTTAAGTAGTAGGCACGCTAGACTCATTGCCTACATTCGCATCACGCTGTTTTAGACAAACAGGCATCAATCGCCATAGAAACGGCCTTAAATCCGAAACAACAGATGCGTGAACTTTGAATGAAGAGGAAGGAGATTTAGTCACTATGTCACGCAGCGAGTGAGCAAATTGTTGATAAAAGTATAATATTTCAAATAGTTGAAAATTTTAAAGTTGTTTTATGAAATTGTTTTATATTTTCTCCTTAATTTGAAACACGCACCGAAATGTGACCGACAGACAGGGGCACTACTTTACACATTTCTGTACTGTTGTCATCGAAAATGTCGTGTGCGCGTTGGCGTGGCGAACCGGCCGGTAATTGCCTATATAAACAATTCGCTTCCACAAGAGACTATACTTAGGTTTATTGTTGTGATTTTAAGTTTTATGCCAACGAATTACGGAGCTCAATGACGGGCGATTGCATTTGCAGAGTCACGGTCACCACACCATCATCAGCAAAGCAGAAACAGAATTAATTATTTCATTGCGAACACATCCGCCGAATTGGATTTCCGATAATAATGAATGTCGAATTTTGTTGATGGATATACGACACGCACGTTGAAGAGTCTACAATTCAAGTATTTTCTTATTATTCAAGGATGGTCCGCACTGCGTATACCAATAATGTGTATTGTGCAGATCGAAGCAAGCAACCAATGACGCATTATCCGTAAACGGTTGATGCATGCAGGATGATGTCCCGCATTCCCCGGTTTGAGAAAGCCAAATGTTTACTTAGTTGTGCGTGCGATGTCGTACATGGGCATTCGGTAAGCGCGACCAAACCCTACACAACAAAGCTGATATAGATGCATGTAATGAATTAAGCCCCAGTCACGTTCGCAATTAAATTTACTTTAATAGTTTTTTAATATTTGATAGACAAATAACTCGTAAGTTAATCATTGCGACAAAATTTAATTAGGCAAAATTTATGGTATTCCATTAATATATTAAATATTGATTAAATATTAAATCATATATTAAATATTGACTAAGTTACTAATTCATTTAAATCAAACTATTTGAAATCCAGATTTACTTTACTTACATCCATACTAACTATACCAAGGCAAAAAATATCGATTTCAAATCCTTGAATCTGGAATTTAGAGTGCATTTTTAGTCCATTCCTCTTGCGGTATTTAATCATAGTGTCGTATAATTTATATAAATATATCAATATCTATACCCACAAAAAGGTTTTCTCTATTACAAATCGTTTATAATAGAATTATATAATTGCGTTGTATGGCAACGATATACAAAGAAGGGTGAAGGCAAACAAACTTCGAAGCAAAAGAAACGAAGCATTTAAAGACTAGAGCAGTATTTACCTGTTGATCGTTTTGTTGTTTTGTTCTGACTGCACCTTTTGCAAACGTCAACAAAACCAGCTGCGTGGCTTACTCCAGTTGCACTCGAAAGTAAGGCTTTGAGCACCTATAAATCGTCGAAGAAAGCTGGAAATTTTCTGCAGGTTTTCGTTGCTGTATTCTAACGTTTTACTTTTTATTTTAATTGTTTAGCAAGCACATCGTCCATTGGTGTTTTTGTTGAAGATTACAATTGTGTGTTCTACTTCCACAACAGTTTTATATTGGACTTAGAATTTTTTAAAATAATTGTTAAAAATAAATATTATTATAACATATATCCATATTGTTACTTGTTTAAAATCAAACAGAAAACTATCTAAAATATGATTTTTCAAATATGTAATCACGTACACATTATCTTTCACACAAGTGTAAAGTAAATATTCATAAATTTCTGTACAAAAATCGTTTAATTTTTCTTCTCAAATTTAACATAAAATTCCTATCACAATATGTATTATATCCTTATTCAAAACAAACAAGACTTCGCGAGAGCGACACATCCACCGATCAAAAGAGCAGAAACTAAAATAACGCCAAACACAAAGAAAGTGGTGATCAAAGCAATACAGTGTAACACTCTTACCAACTAAACAGAGTTGCCAATGTGCTACGAACAATTTTATTGAAATTGTTTACATATGTTATCATTGTACGGATTGAGCTAACCACACATTATTGTAAGTGTTTGTCATAATATTATAATTGATCAATTTATTTAATTAAATTTTTAATTAGACATATAATATAATATAATAATTGGACACTTAAATTTTTTAATAGGAGTTGTACGTACACTAAAACACTGAATTAGTTATCAAGAACTTAGTGTACGTAGATTTCATTATCAATTTTGATGGGCTATATATAACGCAAAACTACATAAAAACAAATAGAATTTCAGTCCGGTCACCAAACACCTCGCACACAAATGAATGCAGAGTAATTGCTCTTTTTTTTTATTAGCTGATGTAAAAATTGTCTTACTTGCAAATTACAAATTAAAATTAAAATAATTAAGCCCTAAACAATAAACCTCTTCTTAATATGTTGAACTTTTTGAATTTATTAAATGTCGAATTACACATGTCTAGCACATGTCGAACTGATAATTCGAAAGATCAACGGTTGGTACAGTTGTCTTCTAATGAACTCATTTATGTAGTTTATGTAAAAATAGGTGAAACATTAGAAAGTTGTCACCGCCATGATAACAAAATTTTAAAAAGTGCAATTAATCTTAAAAATAATAGAAAAAGAAAAGAAAAAGCCTTTAGTAGAGAAACGTTTATTATCTACCAATAGACATTTCATAATAGGTCTGTTCCACGAGCTACTCATAGTAAAACTCAAGTAAAACACAAGTAAAGTGCAAACTGAGAGCGTAACACAAATAAAGTGTCAAATTTTGCTCTTTACACAAAATTTTCGTGGAATAGCTTTGTGTAAAGTCTGGTGAGAACACCATTGCCGCACAAACAGCTGATATATACATGAGCAAAAATTTTACTTGAAATAAAATGTACGACTAAAGTATGTGTAGCTTTTTCAAATTTTGACAGGGTTGTTACGCTCTCACATGCTCTCATTTACTCCAAAATTTGCTGGTGGAACGCACTTAATAAAAACACAGTTTTACTCAAAGTTACTACGAGTAGCTCGTGGAACAGACCTAATATCCACTATAATTTTATGAATTGTATGGGTACTCATTTGGTAATGATATATGTAAAATTATAAGTTATGCAATAAATTTATTTTCTCATAAAACCTTATTAATTAGTGTATCTTGTAAATAATGTAATCCACATAAAGTGAATATAATATATATTAGGAATGTATGTATATAAATTTATATTGCATGTTTTAAGATTGTTAATTTATAATTGTAATAATTTGTAATATTACATGCACTGAACAAACCCCACAAAAAACTTGTACCCTTATTTTTTTAATTAATTTTGCTGTCAAATTATTTTAAATTTAAAACTGAAAAATCTATGAAGACGATTTTTATGAAAAATTATAGTATACTTTCTTTTTGAATGTGTTGGATTCATGTTTATTTAAAAATATCTGTCAGCTTTTATTGCTACACTTAGGAATAGTAAAAGCGCGTTGGGCAAAAAAACAACTCAAAAAAGAGAAGTTGATGTTTAGTTATGCATTTATAATGCATTATAATGCATTTATTTCAACTTTCTGATTGTAAATTACATTTTCAACTTATATTGGTAGAAATGAATAAAATATTCCTATGAATTACATACTTAATAATTTGTTACGATATCTGTGTTGAATATATTTCAATAACGTTTAGAAAAAACAACTTCTCGAATAGTCCATCGCACCGTAGCTATTATTAATCGCTGTCATAATCGTTTTTAGTACCAACTGTTAGAGGTCGTCTCGACTCATCTTCCGAGCCATAGACGACTTCTTCATCTGAATCGTTAATCATCGAAAAGGCTGGATTGTCTTTGGTCACGTGTATATCCGCTGAAACCATTTAAATGAATGTAATAATTTATTTACGTAAAGTATTGAACCTAACCTTGAGCAAAATGTTCATTTGGTGAATACACATAAGCCATCGTAAACAAGTAAAAATTAAGAAGGCCGTAGAAGCACATGAATTGTGCAGAGCTACGGTATGTAGTGTTAAGTGAAGCGACAAAATTATCCTCCAAAATGCCAAAACCAAATCGACATGTAGTGACGCTTAAAGAAATAGATAGTACGAACAGCATCAGTAGTGTAAGGAACTTTAACCTCATATCTGTAACAAATATATGATATTAATGTACTCTCTCATTTTCCACTCTACACAATGTTATTTACCAAAGAATGGCATCGATCTTAATTCCGTGTACGCTCTCAGCACCAGTAGTGCAAGGTACAAAATATACATACATCCCGCAACGTAGAAAAACATCTTAAAGCCCTGCAAACATATTATTTAAAAGTTCTATTGTATTTCATTTAAAGTGTGTACAGACATTGTAGTTCTTCGTATCGACAAAGTGACTGTAGGTGGGATCCCGTAATTCATTGCACTTTTCCCACGTTGCAAGTACAATTGCGCATAACCAGATCGGCAAAACTACGATAATTTTTGGCAAATAGAAGCGTAAAAAGCGCCTTTCATTTTGTCTAAGGCCATGGTAAACACATAACCAAAACATGAGTAACGCACAGAGAAAAGTAGCCTGAAACACCGCATCTAACATACCCGGGAACCAAGAGTTCATCAGGAATATCATGGGAAAGAATGGATCTGAAGAAATGCATCATTCAAAAATAATTACAAATATACTAACTGGTATACTTACTGTCATAAAGAAGCAGAAGCGGCAACAAAACAGACATCCATTTCTGTTCAATCGACCAGTCATAGATGGGGTACTTCCGTAGCGTGTGCGCATACCAACACTGCAACAAAAATTCCATACAATTATATCGTTTTTGTACTTAAGGTCAGTCACTTACAATGACTATAAAACTTAACAACAAGAATATAAAACGAAACCATATTTCAATTTGGGTAAATTCTGGACTGTAGGTTTTAAACTGTAGTTAAAGTAGAAGAACCATTAGAACTAATAGAAGAATTTTGTGAAAGTAACTTACATAAAATGTGATTGCTCTTATATTGTATTTTTTATGGAAAGATTCCAATCCATAGAAACGTATTGTAACTACATAGTGTGCGTATTCCAAGAATCCTAAATGAAGTACTGTAAACTCTTCACAGTCATTTCGTACACAGTTTAAGTGTCGTGTTCGGTTTCGTATTGAATTCACACTCAATATGCTCTCTGGTTTGTGTTGCTCTGTAATACCATCAATAGCAACGCTTACGTGAAAGCTTTTGTCATATCTTTCATCTGCAATAAAAGAATAGTTCAGGTATTATCATTCATTATCACTTTTGAGGACTTACCGTCATTATTATCTGTAAAAAATTTTGCAATAAGCCATAGCTGCTGCTTATATGTTGTCATGAGAGGAGTTTTCATAGCGAAAGGACCAGTGGATAACACAGTCTTACTAGTTGATAACGTTGTGTTGACCAAAATGCTTTGTGCACTAACTTCTGTTGTGCTGGTGATAGGAGGACCCGTTAATCCAATTATTATAGCCAGCCCAAAGCAGGTGAAGAAACTCATGAATACCATCACAAACTCACGCTTGTGCATAGAATAAAGTCGCATGTGTACGGACCGTTCACAACGGTCATGGTAATAAGCGGGTGCTATGTATTTGTTGAACTCACTGAAGAGGTCGCTGAATTGTGAAAGGGAATTTTTCAGACGTAATAACAAACCACCTGAAGGTAGATGGTAGGAGTAACCAAGCCCCGATGTGTCCATTGGAGGTTTTGACATATTACGCCTGTTATGTAATATATGGGTAAGTTTAAAATTTGTTTTGATTTGTTATAATTTTATGACTTTGTTCACTCAATTGAACTTCACCATCAGTAACATTATTGGATTCGTTTTCAAACTCCAAACTAAATAACGGCAGACAAAAATAAATATTTAAATTGCCTTTTTATTAATTTTGTGTGTGTGAATTACAAAATAATTTCTCCAGAATATCTTTTAGCTGCAACCAAAATTCGTTTACTTCTCTTCGTGTGTAAAATCGATTATTTTACTTTAGAAGACAATTCGCATATGGAATAAAAGCTGTTGAAGGGATGAGTAGTGTGTTTTCAATGCTTTGACAATTGCAAAACTCATTTTGTTGACATTTCCCTGTGCTAAGAGCGCCAAACTAGTGCGCATGTTCCTACAATGGTAAACAAGTTTTCTGCTGTGATTGTTGTATTTTTTTCGACCTGTTGGATTTGTTTACATGGCAAAGGATCCAGGATGAAGGTTCAATATATATCTGCTCAAAACTCCATTTACATACAGCGACCAAATGAAAAATTTAACAAATTGATTTTAAATTTTAAAGTAAAACTACATTTGAATAATATTAATGATTATATTTGACAATTATATTATAAAAATTAATCCCAGAACTTGATAACGCCGTCCCAACCTGCTGTTACTACTTTACTGGCTTCGTGCGGGTGCCACAGTGCAGTTATGCATACACCTTCATGTGCCTGCCATTTTTTATACATTTTTGTCGTTTTCCAATCCCAAATGTAACATTTTCCATCGCCATCGCCAGATACCAGATAGCTCATATCTGGTGAAAAGTCTAGCTGACATGCGTAGCCTGATACCATATGTCCACTAAAAGACTTCTTGCGGTTCATTTTGAATCGGTTCCTTGCGGAAAAGATTACAATTTTGTTGTCAAGAGACTGACAGGCAAGCCATTTCTCGTTTGGTGCTAATGTCACAGCAGGCATTGAATGCATCGTGGGATCTGCTATGTACTTCATATCGACTGGTATATCCCATTCCCAGATACGCATTGATTTATCATCAGATGTAGTTACAAATCTTCGATTTTCGTCCACAAATGTGATGGTATTCACGGCACCTAAATGTCTGTCATATTCTTGAACAATATCCCCACTTCTGGTGTCCCACTGAAAATAAGTGAAATGGTAAATTCTAATATCATTCATTCAATTCTATACAGCAACACTTACGCAAATGATTTTCTTATCAGAGGTGCCGGCAACAAACAAGTGCTGCTTATTGTTATCTGGATGAAACTTCACGCAGAAAGGCATTTTTCGTGCTGTAAATCGTGAAACTATATCACCGGTCTCAGCATCCCATAACTTAATGTAACGATCATAAGACGCTGATAAAAACTTTGTGCCTTTATTGTTAAAGCATATATCCTTAATAGCTTGTCGGTGACCCATATACGTACGTATACAACGACGTTCCCCATAAACTTCCCACAACTTTATGCGACTATCCATAGATCCAGAAAGCAATAAATGCGCAGTTTGTGGAAACCAGCGAATAGAAGTAATGCCTTTGTTGTGACCAGTCCACGTGTGAATGTGTGCTTTTGGTAAAAAGCATTTCGGAGGTGGTGCATGGGAGCGTAAATTTACATCTAAATCATGTGGGGCATGCAAGAATGAGCGACCTTGATAATCATAAGCATCTTTGACTGTTAAAAAAAAAAATTATATATTATCTGTGGAATATAAGTGAAAATAAGGAAATTTTTTGTATTACTGTGCAATGTAGATTTTTCTTCTAAAGGTTTATCTTCTGGTATACGACCTCGTCTATGTCTTTTTGCTAATATTTCTTCTAACTCTGCTTTTTCTTCATCATTAGGACGCGCTATTGACTGTTCATTTTCATATTTCCCCCAAGGACCAACGAAACCATCAATATCCTCAGGATTGTCATTTTTTTCTTGTTTTCGCTTCTTTTTTGACTTAGGTGACTCAAAAACTGTTTTGCCATTATCATCGTAGGCCGATTGTAAGTCTCCTACAAACGATTGACCATCAATAGTTTCGTCAACAGAAGGATCCATGGCGTAACCGTAGGTATGAAATGTACGGCGTTGATTTTCAAACTCAAATGCATTAATATGGGCTTGCTCAACGTAACCAGCAAGCGTATTTCTTGTTGCGGACAACTGCATCGCTTGATTGGGTTGTATGGGCCCCTGTATGGGCGCAAATAACTCTTCATACTTTGGGTTATAATCGAGTTCTTTTACTGTAGGATCAATCGCAAATGGTACTGCTGTGGCGCCTATAGGTACTACTTCTGGTGCTGCACACACCGCCAGCGTCTTAGCTATTGATAACTTAGGATCGATTGGCTTTAAGTGTGAAGTTTCTCGAACCTTTTTGACTTCTGATAATTTTTCATCGTTCTCATTATCACTTCCAGAAGAGCTGCCATAATTTTGAATATTTAACATATCATTAAAATTTAATTTAATATTTTTTTTTTAACAAACAATGCAAAAATTTCTCGAAAACCCTACAGAAAGCACAACAAACGCTTTTGACATTTCAGATGTCAGCAAGAAAGCAACGTTGCCAGATTTAGGACACTCTTAAAAAATAAATGTTATGTGTAATGTGTAATGTTTAATCGCTATCGCTAAAACTCTATCGTTAAAATTCTTTAAATGCATTTTAGCGACTTTTGCGATTCTACTAACTTATTATGCTTAATTTCTATTCCCAAATTTTCTAAACTTTCAAAAACAGCTGATTGCCCTGGAAAAAACTTTAAATTTGTAAATTTCGTATTCTGCTAAATTGGCAATCGCCAAATATCGTTGAAGACGATTACAATTGCTCTTAAATTGATTATTTTTGGTGATAAAATTTTTATTGTCGCTAAAAGTGAAATTGTCCTTTTTTATACAAATTGGCCAATTACTTCGTACGTATTAAGTATTTTGTTTATATATATTTAATAATTAAGTTATTGTGATAAAAATAAACTTGCGTTAGTTGAAATTACATTCAATTAAATAAATAATTATTAAAAGAATTATTAATATCACAAAAATTTTGTAGCAGTAATATAGTGAGAGTGTATTTGGCACTTAGTGAAAGTAAAGATAAAGTTAAAACTTGAGGAGCGTCGCACTCATTAACTGAAATTTATTCATATGTACAAAAATAATTCAACACTTCAATATACATATTTAATTTAATTTATAACATAACTAGTTTAACAATATACTATACATGGTTATATTTTAGATTATAAATAAAATATTTATATTTATTTCTTCTAAGGATCAGTCTAAACTGATCGTAGATATATCACTTATTGTATTCATTAGATTCATTCCAAAATTCTGAGTCTTCAAAGATTGTAATAGTTGTACTATATTGATTGGCATTCTGATTGAGCATATCATCAGCTTCCATATTCTGACTTTCTATTGCAACAACATCAGTATTATGTATTTCAACCTTTTGTTCCGAATTTTGTATAACTAATGGAGTAGGTTTTTTAATGCTTTTTTAATGTAACTACATAAAGTTACATTAAATTCATCATTTCTTCCGAAAATAAATGTGCTTCATTTGTATGACTCTCCTTTTGCAGCAAGCTTAGCCTTTTAGTTTGGAAGATACTTCTGTCAAGATCTTTATCTTTAGCTGCCGACTTTTCGGGAGTTTCTGGGTTTTCAATTTCTACTTCATTTGTTTTACAAGTTTTATTTTTCTGTTGCATACGTGCTTCTATCATAACATAATTCACATTTAAATTCTTTAACTATTTCGGAAGACTTGATATTCCTCATAATGCAAGGATTATGACCTCCAACAGAACCACACAATTTACACAGAATTAAATTCCATTTACCTAAATTTTATATTTTTAATTACTAATACATTTTTAATTGATATAAAAATAATACCATTAACTTTATCTCCTATATAATTCCGTCCACTGGGACATATGTTAGGCATGTTTCTATATCACAATGATGTCTGAGGTGCAAATCACTAAAGGCACCTTCTTCTTGTTCCCACTCTGCAACGCGGTCGGGTACGAATATACCTTGATTCTTCACTATTTCAGGAAACTGTTCATCTCTACACCAAATACACTTTAAATAGTATCCTGCAGTGGATGCATACTTTTGCATGCATGGGCGATGTACATAGCCATTTCCACAACATTTACCATAAATCCATAAGTTTGGAAAGTAAAAGCCCGTTATTTCTTCGCATATCCAACAACAGTACTCGTTGAACGCTGGTGGGATTTTCATTAATTTACTTTAATTGTCGTCTAATGGCAGATATAAATCGCAGTACGACCGAAAATCATCAGCAAATTAAAGCAAGCATTTATTAATTATGCCACATTCTAAATGAAAAAATTGATTACATTTCTGGCATTCTAAGCTAGCGCATTTTTCTGTACAATATACGCAGTGACGCTTTTTTGATGACTTAATTTCTTTCCGAATATCATCCAATAAAAAACCTAAAATGTCATCGCATTTTCCCCCGTTTTGTGGCAGATTGGTAGAAAGCAACTAAAAATAAAATTGTTTTTATTAAAATATCAAATTAATATTAAAAATGTTAGTGAACTCGAATTTTTTTGTACTCCATCTAATCACCCAACAAATAGATATCCGTTTTATTATTTGTCGTTTTGTGACAGAGGTCACACACTTTTTTTTAACTGATCCACATATTATTTTAATTAAAATTTTAACATCCACAAACAACTTAATTACCGCTTTAAATAAAAACCAATAAATACTCGTTGCTTTGCGTTTGATATTGATTACTTTTATTCCAATACTTCTGAGTACTTGGTATCGAATAAAAAGTAATCGGTATCAAAATGGAAATATTTTATTATTGTGTATTAGAGGTTACACTTTTAATTAGGGGTATGCAAACATTCTCGGTAACTCGGTAGAACCAAAAACATAGAAATATAAAGACATGTAATTTGCCTCTGTTAAAAAAATCATGAATTCTGAAAAGGTACACGCAATGGGAAAAACATGTCTGTTCAAACGTATAAACAATCGAACTTATTATTTTATGTATGATCAATGCTATTTTGTTAGTGAAGTCAGCAATCAAACCAATAGCCAATATGTTGTATTTTGCTTGGACAAAATCATATAGAAAAAACTCTAATATCAGAGCAAATTCACACATAGCTTCTAGTTCATGCGTATGTAAGTTTCTTGGTAAATTTTTTCTACTCTTCTTTTTATTGCACACTTATTAAATATATATATGCATGGGTAGATGAGATAATATTTTTGAATGTGATGCTTGAATTTTGTTTGTGTGCTTTTTTTTCTTAAAATATATGACTGGCTTCGTGTGCATGAAATGTACAAGTCTTCCAAATTATTTAAAATTTGATTTTTGCTGAAATTTTATACTGGCTTCATACTAAAATATGATGTTTGCCTATGACATGATGCGAAAACACCGGAGTAGCGCAACCACAGTTGTTATTAGTGTAAATGCTCTTAATATGTTTGGCTATCAAGACTCGGCTATGCCATACAGTAATATTCATAAACACCATATTATACAATAATTGATTATGCTTTATATATTAAGTTTTTATTATTATATTCTTATATCAAATACAATACAATTATTAACTAAATTTTATTACTTAAATCATAAAAAATTTGCAACTATTTGCAAAGTTTAAATATTAAATCCGTTTTGATAATATAGTTTTGTCACATGGAAATTTTTCTAAACATTTATAAATAGTGTATTTTTTATTAAAATTCAAATTTTTACAATTGTTTTTAATATGCTGGTAAATTTTGCACTATATTAACAACTTTTTGGGTTTAAAAAACCCTCAGTACTGCCATTTAAATGGTATTGAAGATATGATAATAAAGTTATTAATAATTAAAATTACTTATTAATTTGATATAACTTATTGAAAGTATTAATTAATATAATTAAGTTAATGTTTTACACAGAAGTTCAAATATTTACAATTTCTTTAATTTATTGTTAAATTTTACCCTTTTTTCTTAAGTACCCAGTTTGATTTAGCACTTTTATTGAAAAGTTTTTTAACAAAATTTCATTGTGGCACCCGTAAATCGGATCCTTAAATCAATTATTATTATAAACTTTTTTATTTCTCTTTTTTTATAGTGTTTGCTAAGATTTCTTTAATACCATTTAAATAGTATTCTTTTTTGAAAAAGAAAATAATAAAATAAAAAATTTTTAAATGGATACTCAATTCAATTTCATTATTATAAAAAAAATTATCGCTGATTTTGTGTATTTTGAACTGTCGTTGTAATAACGTATGTGATATAAAATTTGACAAATTTCCATGTGACAAAACTATATTATCAAAACGGATTTAATATTTAAACTTTGCAAATAGTTGCAAATTTTTTATGATTTAAGTAATAAAATTTAGTTAATAATTGTATTGTATTTGATATAAGAATATAATAATAAAAACTTAATATATAAAGCATAATCAATTATTGTATAATATGGTGTTTATGAATATTCTTCATGAATCTAGTGTTACTGTATGGCATAGCCGAGTCTTGACAGCCAAACATATTAAGAGTATTTACACTAATAACAATTGTGGTTGCGCTACTCCGGTGTTTTCGCATCATGTCATAGGCAAATATCATATTTTAGTATGAAGCCAGTATAAAATTTCAGCAAAAATCAAATTTTAAATAATTTGGAAGACTTGTGTATTTCATGCACACGAAGCCAGTCATATATTTTAAGAAAAAAAAAAGCACACAAACAAAATCCAAGCATCACATTCAAAAATATTGTCTCACCTACCCATGCACATATATATTTAGTAAGTGTGCAATAAAAAGAAGAGTAGAAAAAATTTACCAAGAAACTTACATACGCATGAGCTAGAAGCTATGTGTGCATTTGCTCTGATATTAGAGTTTTTTCTATATGATTTTGTCCAAGCAAAATACAACATGTTCGCTATTGGTTTGATTGCTGACTTCCCTAACAAAATATTGATCATACATAAAATAATAAGTTCGATTGTTTATATGTTTGAACAGACATGTTTTTCCCATTGCGTGTACCTTTTCAGAATTCATGATTTTTTTAACAGAGGCAAATTACATGTCTTTATATTTCTATGTT
>NC_051847.1:230784119-230816659 GCF_002237135.1 Teleopsis dalmanni | reverse complement strand
TGAGTTTTTTCATGCGAGTTATTTTTGGTGGCAAATTGAAAGTGAGCATATCTAAATTTCCTTTTAAATTTAGGCACAACCAAGAAGTAGTAAAAATACAAAATTGGCAATACTGATGTGACACTCTGCATAACATGCATTTTCGGCATAGCCCGAAAGAGCGTAATTTGCCGTGCCCGAGACACTCTGCATAACATGGCCCTAAGGTTGGTAAAAAAACAGAACGCAACAAACATCGCTCTCTTTTTTGCATCCGAACCGGTAACGGAAACGCACAGAAAAGTTAAGCAATAGTGGAATTAGCAATCCACACATATATGTAGGTATAATCCGAAAACGCTACTTTGTTGTATTTTGAATTATATGTGGCGCTATATATTAAAATTTTATTAAAATAAAAGTAGTAATATATTCATTGTTAGTTCTAAATTTCTTGCTGGATTTATGTAGGTCTTAAATTTTGTTCCAATACTAATTTTACACTTAGATATATCGAAACACTTTCGTATGAATGTTGTTTAAATAATGGAATTTTGCTGTTGAATTGTCAAGTTATGTATAATATTTTAACCAAAGTGTGAGCATTACAATTCTAAGATCGCATAAATACCCTGAAATGAATTTTTAGTAACCATTTTTTTTTAGAAAACCATTTTTAGTATACTTGTAAATTGTCTCATTGACTGACTTAACTCATGCTTAAGTCATTCATTTTGCTAACTGGTTTCATAGTTAAGTTAGTTTTGCGAAATCGGCTCTAAAAGCAATATAGCTTCAATTTGAATAAGAAACATCGATTTAAAGCAGTGAATAAATACCGTACAAGTGATTTTAAGGTATGAGTTTTAGCTGTTAGCTGACTATAACTCAAAAAATAAGAAAGATATGACTAAAAAGAAATTTATATATGTTCAAACATGTGTGACGTCAGAGAGATCTTAAAGGGAAGTTTTAAGAGCACCCGATTTTGCATTATTCTTAGCTCTACCCACAGGACTCTTGACAGTATTTAAAGAATATATCAAGTGTATTTAACAGAGCGAGCACTATCTTATCCTGGCTCTTGAACTAATGCAATGCTTGTCCTATTTTGGTTCATGTTACGTACTTGATATTCACGAAATACAGACCGTTTATACCTATATATTAATTTTGTATATTGTCAGATTCCATATTTCACAGGAAAGAGATAGAAAGCCACAAATAATAGGTCTGTTCCACGAGCTACTCATAGTAAAACATGAGAAAAGCAGAAGTAAAATTTACAAAAAAATACTTGAAAATTTGCTGGTGGAACGCGCTTGTGTATACACAGTGTTTACTCAAAGTTACTATGAGTAGCTCGTGGAACAGACCTAATATGTATAAATCAGAAAAAATTTAAATTTTCAATTTATATTTTTTTCGTGTAAATTTATTTTATTTTATCAATAAATTGTAAATGTATTAAGACAAAAAACGTTACTTATATTATAATAGTTTTAATATTTTATTTTGATTAAAATTACGCAATTTTAATAATGAATATATAATATATGTATTTATATTGTTTAAATTTAACACTTTCTTTAAGTTTTTAAAGATATTAATATTAACAAAGGGCAGAAACTATACATTTAACATTAAGGGATTTGTTTATAGGCGTGTGTGTATGTGTGCATGTGTAAATAATAATACAAATTTTATTGCAAGTATATATGCGTATATATGTATGTACAAACTAAGAATAAAAACAACAAAAATACCTTTCAACTGTAATATTCGATTTAAAAACTAAGTGCTAATATATAATATATAATACAATTTCTTGTTTTTGGTATGTTAATGCAATAACCGTTTATAACTAACATTTTGAAACTGTTGTAAGGCCCTAAATCCAAATTTCTCCATAACTTCCGTTTCAGAAAAATCTGTGCTTAAAAATAAGTTTTTGGTTTTTGAAAATTTTTCAAAGTATCGTAAGTTTAATATTGAAAAGAGTTTTATTTGGTTTACTAAATCAAATTTTGGGTAGATTTATAGAAAAAATTTAATTCTTTTTTAGTTATAAAGCAAAGTAACAATATTTTTAAAATTTTAGCTAATTTTTATATATGTATTATTTTAGGAATATACAATAATACAAAAGAAATTCTTTGGATTCTCTAGCTTTTGTAGTTAAGTTGCAACTCTGAAAAGTGCATACACTGAAAAAAATTAAATGCTATGACTTATGTTTTGTAAGTAGTTTTTCTTAAAAACTGATTCTGTAAGTATTGAATAAAGTTAAAAAATGTTCGTTGTTTGGGAAACCTTTGATTTTGTATTTTATGCAAGTAGTATATATTTTAAAATTAATTTATTTATGGATTTTCGTTGTAAATTTTGTCCTGTAATATTTTTTGCAAAATAATTATGGATAATATTATAATTTAATATATATAAATAAACTTTGTAAAATTGTTTAAAAAATTTGAGTGTTTCATTTACGTTAGCGTTCAATTAAGTTATTGTCAATTTTTTATTAACATTTTTAGTGTGCACTAAGAGTTTGAATTATAACGAACATTTTGTTAACAATTGTTTGTTATTAGTTTGTTAATTTTTTTTATTTTTTTTTTTGTTTTTTAGAATTTAGATAAGATTTCTTATACAACTTTAAATGATAAGAACACAACACAGCTTTTTTTCGTGCTTTACTTTTTCATCATCGAACTTTTGAATGTGTATCTATAACTATATCTAATTCGAAATATCCTAATTTAATTTTATTAAATAGTTTTCATAAGGCCAAATGAACTTTTCTTAATTAATAAAAGTATTTAAGCTTAAAAACTAGTTTTACAAAAATTTATAACTAACGCTTAAGATTTAAATGAACAAATAAGTAAGAATCGTAGAAGGTCTAAATGCAAAATAGGTGACCTCGACCTCTTAAGAAAAACTTTGCTAGTGGAATGATCAGCATATTGGCTTTATATGTTTTATTTAATTTAATTTAATTTAATTTAATTTAAATATATTTTAATTAATATTGTTTTTCAACAATATCTTAAAGATTCACTAAAATTAAATTTATCCAACTATAAATTTTGTTTGTTTGCTTTTTTTGTAAATGCTTATTTAAAAATCTTCTTTCAGTTAAAATAAATTTTCAAATGAAAATGGATGCACAATATTTTTTATATATTCCGTATACTATAATAAATATTTTAAAATTGCAATCAATATATTTTTTTTCTGGATTAAATTAAATACATAGTTAAGGAATTGGTAGATAAATCGTTAAAAGCGGCGAAGCGGTGGGGATATTTTATTATAATCTTTTTAATAATTACTGTTAATTATTTTAATACAATCATTTCACAAAAATACTTGGAATCAATTTCAACTATTAATGTAACTAATTTGCAATTTACAGCACAAATACGTAGAACAATTTCATATTTTTGCATATTCACTTTTCAAGTTTTATATATATGTAGTAACCATAAGTAAATATAAATTTTAATAGTGAGTTAGTTATTGGTAGGTAAATGTACATAGTAAGTTTTTGATGTCTAATTTCTGTATTGTCAAGTTAACACCTTCTGGTCCAAAATTCATGTATTCGCGGTTTATGCAGTACCGATTAGGAAATAAGATTTGAAAATTAGGAGTTCAGTAATACAAAAATACATTTTCTCCAGTTTTATAATAAAACTAAGCGTAAATTAGTAAACATTAAAATTGCTAAAACCCAGCCTATTTTAATTTTGAGTTGATGTGTAGAATATTTTGAGCCTAAATTATAAAGCGAAAGCCATCTCGTTGGAGTACATAAAAAGGTACCGGTTTTTCAAAAATAAAATAAATTCATTCTGTAGTATTTACTATATGTATCTAAAACACTAAACAATATGTACGTACTTAAACTTAAAGCTAAGACAGAAAAATATATATGGAAGAACTAAGATGTATGTATTTCATAAAATAATAATGGATTTATATAAAGCAACTAGTTTATAAGAAAATGTATCGAAACATAAATTTGTATATAAATGTACATTGTAAATATTAAAATATTAAAATAATAATAAATTCGATATAACGAAAGGTTTTCTGATACTAAAACACATATTAAAAAATATCAAAAACTAAATTAATATGACAACAATAATTCTGGGTTCACTACTTGAAAAAAGCTCTATCTGTGTTCCTGCACATAATAAAAATATTAAAAAACAATACGACTAAATAATGAAGTCTGCACTTAAACGATAAGATTTTTGCAGTGTAAACGTAAATTCTTACAACTTTAAGTACACAGTTAAGTGTGAACGTTTCGGCTGGCCACTTTCAGCCAGCTAATTGAGATGAGATGCCGCTTTTATTTTTCCGGCTGGAGTAGTGATATTAATGCAGCTGTTACGCAGCGATAGCAGTTCTTTAGTTGATAAGCAGTTTGGGATTGAACAAGTCGAATGGATGTTGAGTTGGCGCCTGCGTTGGTGGGGGTGGTGCGTTAAATCTTGGAGGCAAGATAGTCGCACCGTTGTGGTGATGTTGGTGAAGATGAGGATGAAACAGCGAAGCATTGTTTATGTGCAGTTGTTGCAAGGCATGAGGACTATGCAATAAAGGCGGATGCGCAGTTGCTCTTTGCTGTTGCAAACTTCCAGTGTTCCAACTATTGAACAGTCTTTGTTGCTGACGTTGCTGCTGTTGTTGTTGTAACGCTGCAATTGTAGCGTTATGTTGGTACGCTGCGGCTGCAGCTGCTGTTATATTCATATTATTAACACCAATACCGGGAGGTGCGCCAATAGTAGCGGCGTGTGCTCCATTGGAGTGGCCATTCAGCATAACTTTTTTCCGAAAATCTACAATATTCAATAAATTGGTATCAAGCGTTGTTGAGTTCCGTCTAAAGTTATTGCATGCATTTGGATTCGTTCTCGACGTGCTCGGTGCTGCAGATTTTGTAGCTGTTGTTGTAGTTGTTGCGGAGGTTAAAGCTGCTGAATTGTCGCTTACCTATTCCCTATAGGGCTTGCAATATGAATAGCGGTGATTCATGTGCTGGCTATAGGAGCCGGAATGCGAGAATCGTTTAAGGCATTTGGAGCATTGAAAGGGTTTCTCACCGCTGTGTAAGCGTTTATGTTCAGTAAGATGATGTTTGTGTTTGAACGCTTTTGGACAATCAGCACATTGGTAGGGGCGTTGACCTGCATGAAATAGAAACAAAGGCAATTTATAAGATTTACGTTAGAATCGAACCAGTTAAATTGACTCACCGGAATGTTCATATTTGTGTCTTGCCAGCGAACTTTGCTTTGCAAAGGCTTTGTCACATTGATCGCAAACGAATGGTAGGTCAGGATCGCCAGCATGGCCATGTGTAGATTCATTTTTGGCACGTTTTGGTTTGGGAGGAAGCAACATTGTAGCTGCAAAGTCATCCTCGTGTGAAATACGAGAATCATCATCACGCCATGAACGTTTCTCTGAGCCTCCAGGACTAAGGCTTGTACCTCGTAATGTGTTCAGCTTAATACTGCTCATCAACGGATTTCGAGCATATTCGGCAGCAGCTGGTGACATCTGAAAGAGCGCTTCCATTGGAACCAAATTGCGTTGTGTTGATGAACCAGGTAACATGTATGATGAAGGTAAATGAGCGCCAGTCATTGCGAGAGCTGCAGCTGCAGCTGCAGCATTAGGAAAACCACCAGTCGGCAAAGTATTGTGGCGAGGTGTTGACGTTTGTTGTGGTAGCATAGGTGTTTCGTTTGGGGAAGGAGTCTGTCGCAGTATATGCGGTGCGGGCGTTGGTCCAAAGTATAGTGCCGCTACCGCGGCTGCAGCCACTTGTTGTTGTTTGAACGTTTGTGGCACTGATGCAGCAGACGAGGGAGAAAACGAAGGAGAGGACACTTTCCGTCTACAAAGATTAATAGCTTCGTTCAGATTTGAAGATGATTGCGGTACAACTCCATAGAGTGGAGAGAGTTGCTGTGAGGAGTTAATAGTTAGTTTAGCAGACATCATGTCTTCTCGCTTAAATGACAAATCGAGCGGCTGTTCGTCTATTCCTTTGGGCACGAAACTATTTTTTGACTCACTGCTTTCCTGCACCTGACACGACAATTTGTTGCCATTGCTTTGAGTTAATTGTTGATGATGATAACTTTGCAACTTGCGTTCGCGTGAGCGATTATTTTGGAACCACACTTGAACTACACGTGCATCGAGCTGTAGTCGTGCAGCAATAGCGCGGAATTCCTCACGACTTGGTCGAGCATTCAGAGCATAATGTTGTTTTAGTAACTGTTGCTGCTCCTCGTTGATGGCTGTACGCACTCGTACTTTACGTTCACCATTTTCGCTATTGCAGTCGTTGCGCGAACTAGAGTCATGTTCCTCATCGTGTTCCTGTTCCTGCTCATCCTCATCTAAATCACTGGACTGTAAAAGTAATGAAGAACTTCCTGATGTCTGTTCGACTGATTCATTCAAACGCACTAAATGTTGTCGTTGGTATTGGCGCTGGTCGAAGTCATGATTTATTAACCCACAAAGAACTTTTTCATGCTGCACAAGTTCAGTTGGATGGTTGAACTGCTTGTCACAACGACTACAACGTAGCTCAAAACCTAAATTAATTTCGGTGAGTTCTTTCTGTTCCTCTGTCTTAGCAGTCTGGTTGTTTTTAGATACAGTAGTTATCTCGGTCATCTTGTTGCTTGTGGATAGCGTTTTGATTTCTTCATTGAAATCTGTTTCACAACGCTCTTCTGATTTGATTTTAATGCAAGGTATTACGGTACTACTGTCTATTGTGATGGGTGAAGTGGTTCGACTTCTTTCTAACTTAACAGAAATATTTTCGAACTTTTCATTATTTATTATATCTTCAGCTAAATTATTTAAATAAGGTTTTTCATTATTTTCAAGCAATGCTTCTGGTGTTGAACTTCTGGATTTTGGACGGCTATTACCCGTTTCTACCTTATCTTCTCGAAGTTCATAATCTTTTTCACACTCTTCCAAAGAGTTGGATTTGTATTCATCACCATTTTTGTCTTCTTCAATATCTTTTTGTTCACTATCATCTATGTCCATAATCAGTTTTGGGTCATCCGGTGTCTCTTCTTCAACAGCATCGTCGATAATGTTACCATTGGAAGCGAGATGAGATTGCATATCAAGCTGATGTTGTTGCTGACCAGCTGCAGTTAGTTCTAATAGACGTTGAATTCCATAGGGATGAATTCTAGGTTCAAGTGGCAAATTATAAAAAGGATGTGGAAATGCAGCTAAAAGTGCATTTACGGCATGATAATCATTGTAATTTGGCAATAATTTTTGGTAAAATGCAGCAGTTCCTCCACTAGAAACAACATCACCGGCAAAATAATTCATAGGGTTGGGCATGCCAGTTGGATTTATAGGCGAATTCCCCAAGGCAATATTTGAAGAATGGTCAATTATACCATTTGTCTTACCATTGGAGGCACTTGTATTCATGTTATGACGTTTCGCGGTAGAACCTTGTGTTGTGGGACTGGTGACACCGTTTTTCTCTAACGATTTCAGCATAGCACGGTTGTTATTGAGTTTCAATCCCATGCTAATACACTTCTTCGAAGTCATATGCGAAGAGAATGAACCTGAATGTGAGAACCGTTTACCGCAATTATCACAACCAAAGGGTTTTTCTCCAGAATGAATTCGAACGTGTTCCTTCAAGTGGTGCTTAAACTTAAATGCCTTATCGCATTGGTTACACTTGAATTTGCGCAACAAAGCCGACTCATCGTGACTGATCATGTGGCGTTGTAAGCGGTAAACATTTGCGAATGCCTTATGACAAATATTGCAGCTCTGCAAAGAAATGAAAATAATTTTTTATTTAAAACAGAAGATATCTCTACTCTCAAGTTCACTTATATATCATAGCTCCGAAACCATCGGAAGTTATACATATAGTATATCCTCCTCTATTAAAATTAACACTGCAGCCTTTGCTCAATTGATCTGATAATTATTTTCGCATCTAACACATGTAGAATCTTTTGAATTCTGGAAATTAGGTAATTACGCATTTTTGAACACCGAGGACGGACAAATTATGAATGGAATTAGAGCCAACAGAAAATGAACCCAACGCTTGATAAGCTTGGCAGAAGAATGCGGTGGAGGGTACAGTATTAAATCAAGAAAACAATGTGAATAAAATAGAATTGCAAAATTTGAAAGTATTTAAATGTAGACCGATTTGTGAGGCTTTACCACTGTTGTCTTTTGTCTTCGCAATAAATTTGTTTTATGCCAAAAAGTCTTAATATAAATCTAAATCATGTTGACAAACTCATTTAGAGATATACGAGAAACAAGTCCATTGATTTATTAGATTGAATAAATTTTTACGATATGTTTAAAATTGTATTTGGTAAATTCATAAATTATTTAATGCTTAAATAATAGCAACACAAACTAGTAAATAAATATTTTCCAAAAAAAAATTTTTTTTTTGAATTGAGCAGAAATAAATAGTTATTAAAGAAATAGAGGAATGGAAGGGAGCTTACAAAAGTAAACGTAAATAAAAAAGTCTTGTATTGAGATGCCGATTAAATTTTTATTTTAATATATATTTTAGACCTTGTCATAAGTTGAAAAATTCAATACCATACTAATATCTGTCCCTGCACCATCACGTAAACTGACTGTAGTGATTAGAATTAGCCGTTTATGTCACACTTTCATCACATTCAAAAAGAATAGGCCTGGATGTGTCATAACATATATTGACTTTTTGTGGTTACGCTTGTTTTTCATATGGAGTTACTTATGGACTTTCATTGCCCTAGAAACGATCATTGTGTTTGTTAACAAATATTACAAGAAAAAACTGAACCTCTTCAACAAAGAAAATTGGATGCGTAAATACAAGTTGCCTAGGATAACCCATGATGCTCATGACCTGCCATAGCAGCATTTCAGGATCCCTCTAATATTATTATTCGGTACGTCCATCTAAGCATGTAACATCTTTTCCCTATCATTGCAAATTTGAAGTAATTTTATGTTTAAAGAATAAATTGGAATTCTACAGGTAATAAAATTATTTAAAATAAGCAAAACAACATTAAAACTTAAGAATCAACAGGAAAAAACACAAAAGCCAAATTGTAATTTTAGCTGTGTATCTTCCTTCAATTAAATTGGACAGAAAATCGTAAAAACACACAAAAAATGAAAACCTCGAATTTACCGGCAATAAAACATCCGCACATTAAATCACGGAAAAATTGAGCGCACGATCGTAAAAAATTTCAGAATTTCAAAATAATTGTTTGTGTTTGTAAAAACACACAGCAAAAATATATTTTGAAACAATTTGAGCAAAAATAAATAAAACAACTTTTGATAAAAACCCACAACGCAACCAAAAACCTGAAACTTAACCACACGCGAAGGCGGATCTTCGACAAACTGAATGACCAAACAACAAAGGTGAGAAACGATCTTGAGTCATTTGAGAAGTTTTTCTGGGGGGAAAGAAGGGACAAAACCAACAAGGCACATGTCGATTTATAGTTCGACTCAGAAGTAAATAATCGGAATAATTATCGCAATTAGACAGCTTGATCTGTTTCATTAGGCATCGATAGTATTGAAGAAGATATGTGTAGAGGTATGTGTGTAGACAAAATATAAAATAGATCGGATTAAAATAATAACAAATCGTGGTAACATTCAATAAAATAATTTTTGTTAAGATTAGTTATTTATAAAAGCATATGGCGTCACAATTTCCGGGCAGAGTCGGGGTGCGCAAATATTATGGTAAATTATCTCCATTTGCTCATTAATATAATCATCGTAAGATAGTCTTCATTCTTCAATTATAAAGACTTATTAGATATCAAATTAAAAGCTACATATGTATGTATATATATAAGGTAGTTAAGCAAAATTTTTTTAAAATATATATTTATTGAATATTTATTATTAAGATATTTATTTTACGGATCTTAATTTTGTAGAAGCATTATAACGAAATTTTTAGATCCAAATTATGTATTGTACATATTAATAGAGATTTATTTTATTTCCCTTTAATATTAAATGCTCAAAAAAAATTTTTTTCTTCCCCCGTTCGTAATTACGTGTTATGCCTACGCAGCAAACTCCAAACATTAAAGCCGAGTAATAGAAAATTCAAAAAAAATAACAACAAAGTAGAGCGAAAAACTGGTCCCATTTTATAAACATACGACAGCTTTCAGGAGAGCCACATAGTAATTGACAGATTTGTTGTTTTTGTTTGTGCTTCTGTTTTGAGGTGTGTCAATACAAAAACAAAGAAGCTATTAAGGTTTGAACGATGTTGTTGAAGTCTGATTTTTACCAAAATTTTTTCAAAACAACAATAGATTCTTCATAAATTTTATTTGTTTATTAATTAAGATACAACAGTGATAAATACTTTAAATATGCACACACCTGCCTGACTGTTTATATATTTTCACTGTTTAAAATTTCTTTTGAGAATTAATATCATTAACAAGACATTTGCTTTGTTAGAGCTTAACAAAAATAACTTAAAGCAAATAAAAATAAACAAACGAACTTCACTAAGCACATTAAGAAAATGCAATAGCGATCATCATCATCATCATAATGATCATTATTACTATTACATTTATGAGGGAAAAGTGTACGAGGTAAAATGTATAAAATTCCAAAAGAAAAAAACGAAAAAGCTCGACTGCAAGAAAAAGGAAAGAGGGGCGATGTGGAGGTATGTACATATGCAACATTGTGTGCCTTGCTGCAGATAAATTACTAATATATTTAAATAATTTATCGATAAGTTTTATTTAATGCTTTTAAAAAACCTGTGTTCTTTCTTCTTCAATCGTATGCAACTGTTGAAAGATGTGTTAACATACACGCATTGACCACCTTTAAATTCGTTTTTCCTCATTTAAATCGCATTTTGTGGCGGCAACTGCACCTCAAAGCATGCAGTGTTGACGCATGGGAGACATGTTGACTGCTTGAAATAAATCAAAAGGTAAACTTTTAACAGCGAAATGTGCATTGACCTTTAACTTGTGGACTAAATGAAAACTTTAGTGGTAGTCATTTTAGTGGTAATAAATAAAACTTTTATTTTCCTTGAACCGCTTATTCATACAAAATACATATACGTACATAATCCACCGATAACTTAAAATATTTTATAATATCGAGCAGCGGTGCGTAAATCATGTGTAGACTGGCATTTTAGTTCCTCATTGCCGTGAGCAGAACATTCACAGATTCCCGCGTACATTTTAGAGACACGCGACTATTAGTTTTTGATATACTTGATTAATTTGTTATAATTTTAAAATTCTTACTAAGTATCACTGATACTTAGTAAAAAGTTTCAAGACAAAACTTTTTGCTGATTTTTAATCACTACATTTGCCACTAAGTGTGGAATTAATGATGTTAATTTTTAAGTTATGATAAGTCATTAATTTTATTACCAAAAACGAAATCGATAAATTTCCATACGTTCAGTACTTACATATATATATATATATATATATATATATATATATATATATATATTATAATATATATATATATATATATATATATATATATATTTTTAATATATATTATATATATATATATTATATATATATATATATATATATGGGTGTGTATATCTAATTGTTTTCATTTTAACTGTAAATAGTCGGGTCAAGTTGCTGCCTTCAATTAATGCAATGAGTGGAGTGAATCACACGATTTCAAGCGAACACGGCAGTTTCATTGTTGATGATAATGTTTTGTTGTTGTTGTTGTCACATCTTCAGCTTCCAATGAAATGAGATCAGTTTTAATTTTACATACACTTAGCAGCTGCAGAGCAACAATCGCTGGTGACTTCGGCTTAAACGCAGCATGGGCTGTTCATCATTATGAAGTTCGCTGACAAGTTGATAGCGAAGTTGGCACTTCTCCGCTGCGAAATATAATTTTAGTTTTTTTTCGCGGTTTTACAAATAAAAATGAACTTTGCACATGTTTTGTTAATGTTGAAAAAAAATGGGAAGAAACTATTTGTGTACTTCTTTTTGTAGAGCAGAGAGAGCGTTGAGCAGTAAAACCTTACAGCAATCATAACGAATACACTTAGAAAAATTGTGTCGACCACGACGCCAAGTTTATTAAAACTCGTTTATATTTAATTGGTTGTGTTTATTTTCAGAGTGAATCCCTCATTGATTTGAATTTTTCTGGTTTCGATAAATAAATAATGCAAACTTTTATTTATTAGTAATGTTTGCTAAAATTATTTGCAAAATTAATAAAAAAGAGCGGATATTTAGAGTGGGCTCCAGTATTGCTTCTAAAATTTTTTCGAAATTAAAACGACTTTATTATTAACTTAATATTTGAGTACAGTAATTGAGATCTATTATGTTACTCTATATAAATTATTGTGAATTTTATTTTTGGTGTTAATCTTACTTCAAATTTAAACTAAGAACACAGTTACATATTCAAACACACCCTGTATTATGATGACTTCACTTATGTGGTGTCGCATAAATAAAATGCTTACCAAATTACTTTACTTTAATTTCAGAAAATTTTAATTTGTTGTTATATTTATTTTTACTTTTACAACCAAAGCTCACAATTCAATGTTATTAAGACAATTTAAACAAAATAAATAAAATGTTTAACATTTCAATTATTTTTTATGGTTTTAGTATGGAATATGTGGCGTTTGAAGTCATGCTGTGTCTGCATGCAACGTGCGTACGACTTGGCATATGCAAAGCTCAACCACTGAACGAATTCAGATTCTAAAATTTCTAACATAAACAACTTAGGCAAGAATGACTGAGACGAGTAGGCAACAATCCGCTGCCTTTGTTTTGCTTTACTTGTTAGCGCAGATGTTTGTTTATTCGTAGCCTTTTCTACAGCATGTCAAACTTATATTAATTCAAAAAACAATAACAAACATTTCCGGTTCCGTTGTGTTTCCGCACGGGAAATTTATAATATGAACAGGTAGTTTTTCAATTGACACATATATGGAACGTTTCAACCATTTATGGTTATGCCGCTTTCTTATTGGCCAGTTGAGAATAACAGGTTTTATCTTACCAGCTTGAAGCATTGTTTTGACTAACTTAAACCAGTTACCTGTGTATACGCCATCTTTTACTGCATTTATACAAGCGCAAGAGAATGTATAAAATACGCCTACCTTGTATGAACATCAATTGCAATACAAAACAAAAAAAATTGTACTGCACAACAATAAATGATTGTTCTAATTTATACATAAGTGATAAATTTAATTTTAGTATTATTATACATGATTATTTATTTATGTTAAAATTATTAGTATTTCATCTCGATTTTGTTTTCACTTTTCATATTTTTACAAAGTAAAAATATCCTTGGTATGAGAAATCTTTATTAGAATCAATTTCATTTTGTTTTAATCTTTAATCTTTTTAATCTTACACATACATATTTTACGATTGTTAGTTTGTCATTATTTTCGTCTTTATTCTGTTTCAAAGTATCAGTAGTATGTGCATTAGTTAATTTAATCTGAAGGTATTGTTTCTTAATATTAATTTTATTCACTTAAAAGTAGGCGTATTTCCTGTTTTTCTCGTTTCACTTTTTTATACATATATACATATATATATATGTATATAAGTTGAGTCACACGCTTTTAAAAATTTAGTTACCAGAGACGTTCTTCACGACCGGAAACGTTCAATTGTCAGTTCTACCTTTACTGCCCAAAGTCGCAATAGCAGCAGTAACGACAATAATAACAATAACAACAACAAAACGGGGAAAACTAAATGTATGAAACCTGGCATTTGAGTCATGATCGCATCGTACAAGCAAAAAAAGAAGAAAAAATGGAGAACCGCACATACATATATATTTGTGTGTGTGAGTGTTTCTTGTTTACTTTTAACGAGGCATGCCGCAAACATTAGTGAAGAAGAACCGAAAAATAACTCTGCCAGCAACATGTGGTAAATGAATTATATGTGGACAATTAATCTAATTGTTTCTTTATTAATTTATTTCAGCCTCTGTATTTGTAGTTCACTTAGTAGTTCACAGTTTTCATTATCAGATATCAGGGTAAAATTGCTGAGGGCGATTTAGTTAGTTTTATAAAAAGTAGAATGTGAAAATAAGATAACAAGATTGCAAATTCGGAATTCATATTTCGATATTTCAAAGTCAATGTTTTGGTTTATTTGAGAAATACTTTTTTTTGCTATATGCTTGTATAAAACCGTTTACGAAAGCGGTGTTTTTATAATTGTATAGATAAATCTTATTTAAATAAACAATCGAGCTAAGTAAGCACTTATCCGATCAATAATGCACATGCCAGAATATGTACATATGTACACATTATTTTAATATCTGCGCCTCACACATAATCAGCACTCACGTAACTAAACACTACACACTACACAGAGAGAAATTATCACAGAATTCTTGATTTAATTGTCTTTGACACATACAACGTCTTTAACAAAATAGTTGCCACAATAGTTGCCCATCTTCACGCTACACGGCAGTTGCCATAATTTTTACAGTAGAGTAAAAAACTAAGCAAAGTCGGAAAGAAGGAAGATCTTGAAAAGATTCACTAAAAAAATTGGAATAGTCTTGTACCACGCATCGTAGGTGGGCGCTTCAAGCAATTGTCTTTAAATGGGGCGTGTGCTTGCGGTTGCTTTAGTATTGCTTAGTTGATCTTTGTGATACGCGGGTATATTATTTATGAATTTTCGCTTGTTATTTAAATGGTACAGCTAATTTTTAAGTTAATTTTGAATTTTAAAAAAAAAAAAAAAAACGAAAAGGAATACAGAAAATCACATACATATTAAGTTTGTTTGCTTGACAGAAATTTGTTGTAGTAATATATACGTAACTGGGTCCATAAATGTTACCGCTGCCACCGCGCTTTCAGTCTTTCAATTCTTAATTCGGCATGGGCCGCTTCGATTTTTTATGAAAATTTTTCGGAAATTTTATCTAATTCTTTTAATGCTTATAAGTTGTCTCTGTGAACAGAAAATAAATTTTGTAGAAGTGGAAGCTAGCAGCAAAGACGTTAAATTGTGTTCTGTTCTGTCACGTCAAGGTATTTTGAAAAAATAAAAAATAAAAAGAATAATTATATCGAAGTAGGAAAATATCAGCGCACCTGTTGTGCTGCTATCGACGTGCGCCCTACATCTGGTAATAATATAAACATATATACCTATGTATGTAATATATATTTATAGGGAATCATATTCCCATGCTTATCATGTAGATGAGAAATGACTACGAAGTTTTTCAGAGTTATAAAGTTTTGCCTAGAGAAAATCTACTAGTAATAAATAAATTTGTTATAATATATATTATAACGTAGCTTTTCTTACTCTTGGAGGAAAAAATAAATGATATTTTCATAATTTTTTCCTTCTTCAAATTTAAAAAAATTCCAATACTATTATGAGTGATACTCCCGCACAATGTAGCTTAGAGAACTCTTAAAATATTATTTCCTGTGTTGAAAAAGCATAATAGTATTGTATATAATGATATCGTAATCAATGTTTCTGTAATTCATTTCATAACGACTATTCACTATAGTGGATCGAAATACAGTAAAAAAATTAATAACATTTTGATTTTTATTTTTTAGTCTAATAAATGTGAAACGACAAAACTGTCCAAAATTCAGATTGCTGCTGGACAACATACATAATATTTTAGATTATGTGGCTACATAATATAAACCAAAAACGCGTTTACGGTTTATAACGTAAGAATACTTGAGCAGATAGGTAGTTACGTGAAATTCATATTTATAAGGTGGGCTGCGTTTAAATATATTAGTGTATAGTATAAAAGAAACTATATATATATATATATAAATGGAACTTTTCTTCTGTTTGTAGAATATCAACTTTATCGTACGGAATTACAGTGGTCATTTAAAATTTGACTTAACTTCCGATGTGTATAGAGATGGCGCTTCACTCATTATTTCATAGCGTTTTGACAGAAGACTGTAGCGTCTAATTGACCTGATTTTTTGTTCACTTTAGTATTAAATGAAAAAAATATGTTTATTTTGACAAAAGTAATAAATTCTTAATCATAAAAATATGCAAAAAATGTCGTACTCGTAAAAAGAATTATTCTGAAATTACGCAAATGAAAATGTTAAATTTGAAAAATAAATAAAACAATACATAAATACGTTTAAAATAATGAAATCGAGAATATAAAACAAATAAATATACAAGCACTACGTTCACAGATATAAAAAATAGAATAAAATAATTAATATTGTTAAATAATCACAGCAAGACTGCGCACATTTCTGTCTCATTTCTGTCGTTCGGACGACCTAATTTCGGGGACCTTATCGCGACGGTCTTTCGGACTATTCGAATCATTTTCATTTAACACCAATTAAGCTGAGTTAGAATACCCATTCGAGTAAAACGGACTTGCGTACTTGTCGTAGTTGTCGTACTGCCGTACACTAATCACATTAATTTTTATTTTCATTTTAATTATAATTATAATCTGATTAAAATAAAATGAATGAATTCACACTTTCTTGGTTAGAAGATGTTTTTGTACCTTTGCTTTGAGGTTGAAGAATTCGTAGCGAATCAAAGCAGCGAAATATTAGAGGAATTCGGGACCGCAAAAGGTTATCACCGACAACTCAAGCGTTTTCAGCGAATGTACCCAGTAAAATGTTATTTTTAAATTAATTAAATGAAAGAAATAAAATTTTTTATTTTATTAGTAAATTTTTTGGTTTTGGTTACAAATTCAAATTATTATTAATATTGTATTTGTTGTTATTGTTGGTTTGAGTTCATCAACATTTATATATGAGATATGTATAGGAATATATGTTATGTATATGTACATATATTAAATGAAAGAAATTAATATTTTTAGCCAGAGTTAGCCTTACATGGCGAATTAATGGAACAAGCAATTCGACAAGGGACTTTACTTAAAATTATGGTAAATAATTCACGTGGAAAGGAATTTAATAGGAAGTGAGGCAAGCAAATGGAGAATATATAAAATAAGTAAAAAATAAATATTTTTGAATAAGAAAATTCATTTTAAATATTTATTAATTTTTTATAATTAAAAAAAATTTTAAATGAAACCCCCACAAAACGAGGCGGACACAATTGACTTGATAGAAAAATGGATTTTTTTATAGAGCAGAGCGACACTGTCAGCAGCAACAAATTGTGCAGAACAACTCTCGGTGACAAATCAAATTAATTTGTTTATAAACTCAACAAAAAAAATTTGTTAAAAATCTTCAAAGAAAATGGTTTATGTTTAATTTGCCAAAGGTGTGCGTAGTAGTTCGGAAATATATAGTTTCTTAACGATTCAAAGTTCGTATGGGGGCTAATATGGAATTCAAATACGTCTGTAGTTTATCGTAATTTACTGCTTTATCTACAATGTGCTGCACAAACAACACAACAATGGAAACTAAAATTACAAACATTGTATTGTAACAGTAGTTCACATTGACGTCACATGACAAGAACATAAAAACAAAAATTTCTTTTGTTTTTTATCTATTTTTGAAAAAAAACCAAATATTTTGTATTTGTGCTATTTGTGAATAAACATGAAAAATACATAAAATCCATATAAAATAATAAGAATTACCTCCGTAAGGAACAAAACAATGAAGTTGACTACATAAAAGGACATTTATGGCATGGGAGCCATATGGGACGCTTAGATTTCTTGTAAGTAAATAGAGACGAATACGAGTGTAAAGGAATAAATAAATGTAGGCTACTAAAAAGTCAAAAATCTTCAAAAAAAAAAAACAAAAACAACTGAGAGTAATAATAGTTACTGCTCCAATTGAGCTGGAGGAGAATAACTTAACAACAAACTTAAAAAGCAAATAACAAGGTTGGGGAGCGTACATTAGGACTACAAATTAGCATACATTTAGCAACACGTTTTATGTGAAGCAATGTATTAAAATAATATAAGTATTATTAAGTTGTGAACACACACTTTACTTGAGTTCTTATGTGTAACATAGAAAACATACACATACTCATGCATTCCTATGTAAATTATTTAATGAATTGATTTTGAGAGTCATACGTATTACATTAGCCGAATAAAAAAATAATAATATGTAAGAAGAGGGTTAAGTAAAGAGGGAAAAATAACCAAAATTAATATAAAATTTTGTATTTTTTTATTTGCATCAAAACTAATAAAAAATATTATACCATCGCTAATATATTGAAGAAATCTGCAATCTTTACTGTGAAATGCCATCAAAACATGTTTTAGACAGAACTAACTGATCTTAGCGGAACATATAATACATATTATATGTAAGTAGTTGTAGTTTTTTTATTTAACAAAAGAACTTGCTTTTTATAACATTATTTCATTTTTTATATTTAATTTATAATTAAATATAAAAAGAAAACGACTTATGGTCTGAAATTAGATGTCAGTCATCGGTCATCCACAATAAACATGTATGTTAATAGAGTAATAAGATGGAATTGGAGGAAAAAGCAGTTTCGCGGCGAAGCATAACTTCAAATGGGGAAGTGTGTGTGTGACAACAGTTTTAGGAGCATAAATTAAGTTTTGTTAAATACAGTTTTTTATAATTAATATAATAATAACAATCAATAACTGAAGGGTTAGACAAATATCTGCTTACTAGGATATATATACGATACAAATATGTGATCATATTTTACTGACCTGATTAATTGTTAGTAGGAGTGTTAGTAAATTAGTGAAGAATAGTTAATTTCAAAATTAACTTGAAGCAATTATTATTAAAAGTATATAGATAGTAATTATAAGTTTAAGTAGATAATTTTAAAAAATTATAAATCAAACATATTTTATAAGCCTCCACATATGTAACTAATAATTTTAATTTAATATGCAAAAATTTTTAAAAGCAATGTAATTTAAAATAAAAACTTTAAGCGTCATAAATTTCAACTTTTTTAATTTGTTCGTTTTAATTGCATTAATTTTTATATACGTATATATACGGTACGTAAAAGTAAAAACAAGTGTGCCCTTCATTTTGTTTGTTTTATGTATTTAATGATTTTTTTGTGTTTGTGTTTTTGTTATTATTTTGTTTTTTGGTAGTCTCACTTGCGTACATGTATTATGCAAAATAAATTGCTATTAATTTTTCACTTTACGTTTACCAACGCAAGCACACAGGCGTGTATTTAAGCAGTCAGAGTGACCTTTACCAGAAGTAAACCATTAGCAGAAAAAAATAAATCGCCGTTTGGCATTTATTCATTTGGAGTTACTACTACTACTACTACTGCGACCATAACCACCATCATCAGAGCTATCAGAGCTATCATCGCCCACACCGTCATCATCACCACTATACACTTGTGTGTGTGCAAACATAACTTTACTACCTCAAATGAATGCAATTTTTCAATTTGATATGTTGAAAGTTCATACTGCTGCTTTAATATCTATTTTTGTTGTTATGATGTTATTGTTGTTGTCGTTGTCATTGCTGTTGATGAGGCGCACATATACTTATACAATTCAACTTGATGTGGTGAGAAAGCTTAAAGTTGTTGGTAACTGTTTACTGTTTACAGCATAAACAAAAATAAAAATATTAAAACACACGATTTCAATCGCAGTAGCCTCGGTAGCAATGCCATTGGACGCAGCTCAGCAAATATTTAATTGCTGCAGTTTTTTAATGTTTGAGTTAAGCAAGCTAAGTGTTGCTGTAAAGCCAACTTGCAATAGGTAAAACCAGCAATAAAAATACGGGTTAAACATATATGTTAAAAATGGACAAAGCACAAAAAGGCAAAAGTTGACTAATAATTTATGAGTTACCATTTCGACAGCAATTATGTGTGTTGACCTTTTAAACTGTAGACGTAGACTACGCGCATATGTGTGTGCGATAGACACGACGCTAAGTGCTTTAGTAATAACAGCGCTGTAAAAATTGTTTTATTGCGAAGTAATAAGTAAATAAAGTCGATAAAATATTGTATGTTCGTGGCAAGCGTGAATGGATTTCAGCTCTAAAATGGCACTTTATATCGTTAAGAAATATATTACCTTAATTTCTTCTTTAAAAGCAGTCAAAGGACTATACCCTTATTACACTAATTAAAATTTCTATGATATGTATTTGTTTTTGTAGATTAACAGTTGTTAATCTGTTACAACGCTAGCAGAAATTAAAAGTTTAATATTGCATAATTGAAAAATGTGTTCACTGTCATTTTAATAAGTAATGAATTCAACTATTCAACACGTGTAAAAAAAGAGACAACAATACTGTTAATTACAGTGACTTCCGCACCAAAATGGCGTTTGATAATGATAATTTGTGTCGTATTTATCTGATTAAATATGTGCATAAAGTCATTTATTGTAAAACATATATAAGTATCTACATATATTCAAATATATATTATACATTAATTTATTTATACAAATATTTATTTCGTCACTAGGCTATTTGAAATATTTGGTATCCCTGTACTTTAATGTAAAAAAGAGTAATTACATACACACACATAGATATTTGTTCTTTATTTATGCAAAAAAATTATAATTAATCTGCGCAAATTGGTTTGGCTTTTATTTACTGTTCAAACTATAATTAATTGGTCTCACACACAATAATTTAAAAATGATAATGTATAAATATTACATTATTTTTCAAAAAATTGCAACAAATTACTTATTGCCCTCCGCAAAAATGAGAGTATACTATATTGCCAAATTATATTCTATTTTATGACTTTATTTTGGTGTTGAAAGTTTTCATGAATGTGTGTTAGATGATATAATTGGTTAGAATGATGACACTTAACACTGTGAAATAATAATAGGCGTTAATAGTAGATCTTCAATTGACTACATATAAATTATCGCATCATTTTTTACAGTTAGATATTTTTATGTTAGTATATAATATTAAAAATATTAACTGCTTAAATGTACTTAAGTAAATATTGTACCACAATGAAGTAGCTGTTTCTCAGAACCACATTCTCATCAAAATGCAACTAATATTTTTGAAGGATTTTAAATTTTATATTTCATTCATTTTTAAATAGATTAGGTTTGTTAAGAATAAGCAGGGAGAAATGAATGAGTAGCTTTTTTATGAGGGCTCAGAAAAATTTTAACGTAGACTAACTAAATAAAGGAATAACTGAACTATGGATGGAGGCTTTGAGGACTATGGATGGAGTAGCAGTCAAAATTGATTGCCTCAAGCGGCAACAAAAGTAACAAACTTTAATATTTATTCACAGGCTAAGGCTACGTACTCCACATGTTTGCTTTTTGTGTGTGCAAAGTGGCCATATTTTTGATATTAGTTTTTTAGATAACTCTGAAGTGTGGGCTGCTCACGCTGAAATCG
Source organism: Teleopsis dalmanni (assembly GCF_002237135.1). Classification (NCBI taxonomy): domain Eukaryota; kingdom Metazoa; phylum Arthropoda; class Insecta; order Diptera; family Diopsidae; genus Teleopsis; species Teleopsis dalmanni. The sequence continues at coordinate 230,795,133 of NC_051847.1, read as the reverse complement.
TAAGCCAAGGTACCTCGATACTGATTCGTTCCCGATTCCCGCACGGCAGTGTAAGCAGTTATGTACACAGAATGTGTATTATTTTTTGTTGTTTTATGGTGTTTAGTATGGCAGCAAATGTTGTATGGTCAAGTCAGTTACACTACACAAGCAGTTATTGTTGCTGCATATTACACATTTTAATCGTATGCTCACACGTACACTCACACATATTGAGTGGACCAACACAGACATGCTTAAGGTAACAATCACAGTTTTTTATGATTATGAAGCAGTATAAAAATAAAAAACTATGAAGCAACATAAAAAATTGCATATGAATTTATTAGTTTTTTGTGTTGGGCAGCTCCCCACACAGTATCATCCCCGTGTCACGGTAGTAGTAGAACCAGTTTGTATATTGAATTTACTTTTTGTACGTATAGCATTTGTTGTTGCTCCTATTGAAGAACTAAATTATAATTTATGACTTTAGTCAGTGGTACCTTTAACAGCCTTCAGCAAAACGGTTGGCAATCTTACGGAAAGGGTGTTGTACTTCTCATTTTGCTCAATTTACCCAATACGCATTTACGCAGCAGCACATGCGGCAATATAAATGCCATTATATGAGACGCCATTGTTGCCACCATAACTGTGACTACTACACAACCGTCACCTTCTTATCAACAGCACAAAAATAATAAAAAACGAAGAAAAACAACTCAAGTTTTTTTACGCTTTTTTCTTTTTCTTTTTCTTTTAATTTTTTTTTCATATTACTTATGTGTAGGCTCCCTACCGTCGTACATATGCCTGTGCGTAAGCGTAGGTTTGCACGCGCTTGTGTGAGTCTTATCAGCATTACAAAAAAAATTATTTCTACCTTATCACATGTTCCTTAACCAAAAGTATGTTTAAGTTGTTTGTTATTGTTGTTGCTGATATTGCGTCGAAACGCAATTGGGAGTTATGAGCACAACTGACAGACTTTGACTAAATGACTTTACTTGACAGATAGTAAGGTAACGGAGGTAGGGCAAGAGGCGGTATTATATGTACGAATGCTACTGTAATGAAAGCTTAGTAAAGTTTGAAGTTTATTAGTAAAATCTTACTGAAAGTGGTTAAAGGGCAATGAGGGGAGCTCAGATTTTCGTCTGTGAGATGTAAGAAAATTGCTTTAGGCTTGTGGTTTGCTGTCCCTTGATAGCATTTTTTTATTTTAGTGTTTGTATTATTTTTTATATATCACCCAGTTACCGCCTACGTTCTAACGTACTTTCCTCAGTACGAGCTAGTTGTTATTGTTCTTCTTCTCATTGTTGTTGATAACAGAACGGTGTTGTTATTATGAAAAATTTTTTATTACTTCAGGGTTTTTTGTTTTAGTTTTCGTTGCGATAAAAGTTGTTTGGTGCTTATCTCCGGCCTATCCAAACGGAATTTTTTTCTAAAAAATCTAAACATTATTGGAATGCATTTTTCTTTAAGTCGATATTTTCTATAGCAAACCACACATTCCATATATTGTTTTTTAATGTAAATAGAAATAAAACTTATAGCTTGCATTAAACATGTGAGCGAAAAGAGTTTGAAGACAGTCTTATCGGATGTCTAATTTACTTTTCATTTTTTTTTTGCTTGCTTTTTAATTTCAGTAACATATACTGTTTTGTTTTTTTTTGTATTTTTGTAATCATTTGAGGCTTCAATCAAATGCTCAAGTGGCAATTTATTAAAATATTTAACAGTTTTCTGCTAAGAATCAATGTTGTAAAGTATTCCGGTTCTATATCCATAATTCAGCTCTGTTTTTCTCTTTTTTCCCTTTACTAGAAAACAATGCGGGTTCTTTGTTATGGACCGCAGCCAGTGCTACGGCGCACAATGCAATGATCTTTAGTTAAAATACACTGAAAAAAATTTTGAAGTTGCCTTCATGCTAACAACATTCTCGCATAGAATGTAGTTATTTTTCTTTATGTAAGTTAAAGATTCATTGAAATTATTTACTTTTAGCGGCGTGTGTGAGTTGTTGAAGACCTATTTGCAGTCTCCTGAACTTGCAGTCTTCTACAGTTCAAGCGTGACAGACTTCTCGAGATATATATACATACACATATAAAATTCAGAGAGGGATGCGGTGGTATATTTTTGAAAGTTTTAATAGTTTTGAAATTTTGTATGTTTATTTTGAATTCAATTTAATTTATACTTATCACATATGAGCTAACTTGATTCGATTTGTATTTTCTGTACAAATCAGTGAGAAATAAGTTAGTTGGACTTTTTCCTATTGGACATATTGTAGATTGTATATGATGTAGTTACATATAATATACTTATACACTTCGAAATATGCTTGTTTTTAAATATTTGTGTATATTTCATTTGTGGTTAAATTTTGAAAACAGAATTTAAAAACCAAGCGGTGACTCAAACCTGCTCTTTCTCAAGTTTACAAAAGCGACCAAGAAACATTGTTGGAACTGATAACGACTTCAAATTTATTGAGCCTGAACAGAAAAGTACTTAAATTCTTCTTAAAACATAAAAACCAAATAAAATTGACTCATATTTCTTAGCGTAAATAAACAATGAGGGCCCTTTGTTGTGGAGTGCATAAAAAATGTATCGCATAAATCAGAAACGGTCCTAATGCGTGACGGTCTCAATGAAGAGGAAAGAAATTTTCATTTAACGTGTCATTTACATTGCAGTAGTAATTTTCAGTAATTTTCAAATTGTTTTATTTCATTTTTCATAAAAGATGAACTTACTTGATTCGCACCGCCCTGAGATTGCGCCTGCGCGTTTGGAGAGTGCAGAAGTTCGTGCTTTTCGAGTTGATCGCGAGTTTGGAATGTCGCCGTGCACTGCATGCATTGATAGTGTCCCGCTGAGCTATCGCCAAGTGTAGAACTGGGGCTCGAGGTGAAACGTGCACCGTCTAAGTCATATAAACTGGAACTGTTACCGGCATTATTAGATAAATGATGCACATTGTGTTGGTGCTGACCATTCGTTAGTGCTAGTAGTTGGCTTGTTGGTGATGTCCGCGACGAGGTGGACGATGACGACGCTGAGCCACCATTTGAACACGCACCATTTTGTGCTGTTTGCATTGCCAGAGCAGCCATAAACTGCACAGGATGCAAATTAGCTGGTAAGTGTGATGGCAGTTGATGATGTTGCATGGCTGCTGCTGCTGCTGCAGCGGATGTTTGATGATTGTGGTGTGCTGCGTATGGTGTGGTTGCGCTGAGATCAGGTGCAGATGAGAGTATTGGTAATGGTGACAATGATGAAGCAGTAGTTGATGCATGCACCGGCGGCGTTGCTAAAGTTGTTGGTATCATGTTAGAATATGACGACAGACTTGGAGAGTTTTGAGATGTTCTGTCGTTATCGTTGTTTTGAATACTATTATTGTTTTTGATTGTGTTATTGTTATTGTTGTTATTGTTGCTATTTTTCGTCGTGTTTACGCTGGTACTGCTCTCATTATCATCAGAGTCAATATTCACATGTGAAGTTCTATAATTCTCATAATTAAGTTTATCGTGTGGATGGTCATGGATTATATGATCACGTAATGCCTATAAAGAAACATTATTTTGATGTGGAATATGATGTGGACAATATAATCACTTTTATTGTGGATTAAAAAGTGTTCAAGATATTTACCTCGACACCACTTAGACGAATTGAGCATTGTGGACATTTGATCATATAGTCAGTGTGTGGAGATGTAGCACCAACAGATGCAGACGGTCCGGTAGAGTTCTCGTCATCGGCACTGCTGCTGCTTTTTGGATTTGTTTGATGGTGATGTAAAGTGGACGCCAATGAAGGAACTAGGGGGATATAATAGCTCTTTAAATATAAAGAATATTGATTCGATTACATTTTAAATAAATATTAAATATTTTATAGAAGAAGTTGAAAGGATGTCAACAATTATTAAAAAAAAAAAATAAGTAAAAACTTGTTTTCTGGTGATTCCTAAATGTTTATAAAAAAAGGAAGGAAGCCTAAATAATTTTATAAAATTTATAAAACCAATATCATGTAACTATAATTTCAAGTTTTTATGATCTCTTTTTCTAACGGAATGAAAAAGATGTACCTCTACGAAAACATAAGTTTATGTCCTATGTTATGGATTTTTTGAAAGTTAATTTTCGGCAAATAAGTTACGTGTAAGTAATAAATATTTTGCACTCAATATATAAAACTATAAGATAACTAAGATATAACTCTTATGTCAAGATCAATATATGATAAAAATAATATAACGCAAAATATAAAGAAAGCTAAAATATATGACTTATCAAAAATAGATAAGTTGTGGATTTAACAAATTACGCGATAATAAAAATTTTTTTTTTGAAGAAATCATTCCCGGAAATCATTCCATTTACTCTAAATGTGAGCTTCTGCACTGGCTTTATTTTGTTTTTAATTACAATTTCATTTCATGAGTTTTAGATCCCTATTTTTAAAGTGATGACCTCATACACTCCTGCTTTGCAACAGGTTGGAAAAAAAATTTTAGTTAAATTTGCTCGTAAAGCGGAGAATATGTCTTCAATCAGATAACTTTATTCCACATAAGTACACAGCGAACACAGTCGCATGCATTGCTGTGGTTTCTTCAAAGCCACACACAAGCAAATTCACACATCTACACATCTGCAGAAAAAGTCAACTTGAACTCGAGTACAAAGTAGAAGCCTATTTCTCGTTCAACAAAGAAGGAATGAATTGAGGAAAGAAAGAGTGAAACAGAAAACAGTTTTTTTTTGGTTCAAAATGGAGTTGCTGTCTTATCAACGTTTCATGGTTCAAGGGGAATGTGTATATGTAGAAAATATGGCGAGGTAAAATGGAAACCTTCTTGCTTAAGCTGCGTTTCAAGTCAAGCGACTCATGAATTTTAATTAAGAAGAACAATGCTGAGCTACAGTTTCTACGAAGCTGTGGAATGCTTATTCTATGTGTTGAGATACTGTAAATATCACTTTTAATAAAAATCACATTAAGAAACGTAGAAGAAAAAAACAATATATTATTCACAGATAGTCTTGGTATTAATAATATTTACAAAGGATTTGGAATTTTTTTTAAATTCTTAAAATTTTTTTTATATATATGTAAGCAGCTTGAGAAATATAAGAACTGAGAATTGCCCGTTTCTGCAAATCTCAGTGAATGTAAATTAACAGCTTTGTATCTTTTGTTGAATATTCATTACAATAAACTTCTCTGGGGGTGATCATTTCACTTTATTTCTCCTCTGACGTGCGCTATGGATTGTTTGTATTATTGCATTTTGAGTCATTTGATCGTTACCTTAATTTACGTCAATTAATCGCTTTCGACAAATATACAGATACGAGCAGGCAAACAGACAGACGATAAAGCCAATAACAAGCAATAATGACAGCAACAATTTGGCGTACATGCGGGCACGATGATTGAGTGCATCACTCGCAGCCGAGTCAAAGTCCCCACATATTTTTAAATATTATCACATACATGCATACATACATATATATGTACATATATTGTTGTTGCCGTTTTTATTATTGATCAAAATACCTTTCAGTGAAATAATATTTTACTGGTTTCAGTGCACTTATCTCTGTTGAAGTATGTGGTTGTGTGTGTTCAGTTATGCTGTATGTAAATACAAGTAACTTGCCAGGTTGTTGCGACTTATGTAAAGTGCTGCAATATGGCACATTTAGGCATTCGTGATTAAGGCAGTGCTGCGCTTGTAGTTGTGCTACGTTTCCAATTGAACTGCTGTTTCGCTTTGGCAGTGCCGTTTCATACAAAGCAACGAAACGAATTGGAATTTAAAAGTGCACATGTGACTGACTGTGTAGAAGCAACACAAGTAGTGAATGTATCTGCACTTCTGCACTTTTAATATAGTTTTGTACATGCCCCACATATAGATAGTATGTACTTTCATATCATGAAATATGAATTAATAAAAGTTCGTTGCACGATTCAATTACTTTCTTCAGTGAATTGGTAGACTTCTAACAACAGACTATTGGGTAAATAATTGGATTTAGTGAAGTATACACTTGCAGTCTCAAATACGGGTAACATCAATCAAGTTTCGGTAGAAGTGTGGTGGCGTACAAGGCAATTAATTAAACGGTTTTTATAAGTTTTGAATTTCTTCAAGAATTGGTGGCCAAAATTCCACTCACAATACGATGGATAGGCGGATTCGATGACGTTTGATGACGTCTTGAGAGTAATTTTGATTAAAATGATTTATGGCATTTACAGAATTTTAGATTTCTAGTGATAAAGAAACGCGTTAAGGCGTTTGCTTACAGCAAAAAGCACTTAAGTAATTAAAAAATTTTGTGCTTAGCATACGAAAGCACAGAAATTTGTAACAGAATAGCGAAATGTCAAAGCAATTTGACAACTATGACTGGCTGTCAATGTGTGCGTCTGTCGTCGAGGTACTAAAATGCTGTCGCATAGATTGACAGCGAAAAGAACTGAAAAATTGGCATTAATTTAAAAACTGAAAAACCAACAGGTCCAAATTTAAGTATCGGCGCGTGAAGGTGGTGCTGCTGCTAGCGCCGGAGATGTCAAGTCTCTGGTGGTCATACACCTGCCTCCGCATCACACGAGCACACCTGTTATTGTGACAGTTCTGGCAGTTTTGCATAAATTAGAAATTTATAAAAAAAAACTAAAAACTTTCAAAAATACGTTTTGGCGTGTATCTCATATTTTCATATATTCACTATATGTTTAGGCTATAATTGGAAAGGTTAATTGCTGCCACTCGAAAGCCCAGTCCGACGGATGAAGACGTTTCAAATATACATTAAATCGATCGTAAAAAATTTTATGCTTTAGAAAATTTATAAATTGTCACCTTAGAACGGCGGCAGGCATAAATTAAAAATTTTATTATCAAAATGAAACGAAAAGCAGTAAAACTTGCAAAAGCCCACATAAATCATAAAGGATTTCGCATTTCATTTTATATTTAATTAATTAGAAGCAAATTCCACTTTCCTAAAGTTTACAAATATTTAATTTTATGTTGCAACCCGCCATTAAAATTTGTTAAATTTGTTTATTTTATAAAAAATAAAATAATGAAACTAATGCTATAATACAGGTAAACAAATTGATATACTATCTATTATCTACTGCTCCACTATCCGGTAATAATACGTTCATGCATATAGTTTTTTTATATGAATATATCTAAATATTATTTTTTTATTAAATATTGTGATAATTATCGTTTTGATTGTTTATTTTTCTCTTTTGGCAAAAGAAACGCAAATAAAAATGAAATAAAAAATTATTAAAATTTATTAAAATGTCAAAAATATAAATAAAATACAGATTGTTTCACATTTTTTAGAAAGATGTTGTGTTTTATTGCTTGAAATGTGGTCGTTAAGGTGTCACTTTTCAATGGATTCCTTTATTTATATACATAATTCCTTTCAAATGGCACTGCTACCTCAAAATACCCCGCAATCAAAGTATTTAATGAGAAGCCAACTCTTCCGTTCCGACTATTCTTTACTCATACTTTATTAAATTCTAATCAATATGCCATTAATTCAATAAATTTTTTATTGATTTGCTGCAAAACAGTTCGTCAATTATTCAATTTTAACAATTCTTAATTAAAAATATAAATAAAATACTAAAAAACTATAAAACTTTCACATGTTCACGTGAAAATCAATTAAAATATTTACGGGCTCAGACTTGCTCATTCACATATTCACATATTTGTAGGCTTTCAATTCAAATTGATTGAACAAATGAGAGAATGACACACTTGTTGGGTATCATAAATTAAATGGAAATATATATAAAAATGATAAAAATTTAATTATACTAAAGCGTAGAATCAATGGAGTTCATTAAAAAATACATCAGCAGTGATAAAAAGTGAAATGCCTTGTCACATGAAAATATAATTTATGAACAATCCAAGCGAAAACATAATAAACTCAGATGAATTGTGTAACTGACTCATAGGAAGATTTTAGGACAGATCTCCACCATAAAACTGGACAATTTCAAATAGAAAGATTTGTAAAGACGCGAAACCTTTGAATGTACCATTAACAAAATTTACGGTCCTCAGAGCATTGCACAATTAACCCAAATCCATTTGCGAGTGGCAGTTCCTTACTTTACTAGAACCATTATAAATTTAAGATTAATAGAATTAAATATTTTCTAAATGAAATGTATTTTCTAATTTGTGTACACTTTATCTTCTTTATTCTCGCGTCAATTGGAACTCTATACACCACAACTCTATTTAACTACAAGTATATTAACAGTAAATATATAACATATATATGTATATATATATATATATCTATATATATATATATATATATATATACTTATTCTTAAAATCGTCTAAGTAGGTATTCCAAATGATCAGCTCAGAGAGGTCTCCCTGATTGAGTTTAATAGTGGTAATTTCATAACAGGAAAAATAAAATAGCAAAATGAATATCTTTTCTTAATTAATTTTTTAATTTTAATTTTTATAAGGACAAATTATTCATATTTACTAAAAATTTTTAAAGCTTAACAGTGGCACTATTATTTAACTGAAAACAAAACTAGGGCATATAACCTCTATGTTTTACCAAATATAATATTTACATTCATCCGACGTTCAGAATCAAAAGAGATTCAGGGTAAACTTAATGTAATAAAAATATAAATAATTCATTTTAAAAATGTTTTGTATTCTCTTTACTCTTTTACATCAGAAATACTACAATTGCATTTAATTAATAAGGATAATTAATATCTAAATGAAGATATTCCATAACAATAAATTTAAATATATATATATATATATTCACATTATATTATGTATTAATACTTCCTTTATTAAATCATTCCGTTTCATTCAAAGAGTAAAGATTTCTTCGTCTATTTAATGTTTTTCTTTCTACCTTTTCGACTTCGTTTAATACTTTAAGTACTTTAATTAATTTCTTATATGCTATTGCTACTTACTCTTTTCTCACCACTTGAAACCTACCTAGGTAAGAAAATATCTGAAAAGGCACATATGACGAGCACATGCTCTGAAATAATATCTTTCCCATGAAAACTGAAAACCAAATTGAACACAATAAGAATGATTAAATAGCATCCCCCACTGTTCAACACTATTACTACTTGAAATACTAATTATACTTTTGCCTTTTGTCTCTTGTAATATTCTAAATTTAGTTACAGCACTTAAGTGCTTCATGTGAGCACCTTTACGCCACAAAAAGGTAGTGTAGTAGGTAATTGAAGCCTCGACCAACAACAAGATTCCTATTTGAATAATGTACTCGTATCGTTCAAACTCCGACACAGTAACTGTAAAATACAGCAGAATTATGAGAATTATGTTAGATCTCGTAATTCGAAAATTTAGTGTTGTGGACTTAAAAACGCAGCGCAGAACACTTAACATTCTTCAGTCTTCTGGAGCGGCTGGCACATATGCAAAGGTGCAACACGTTGTGTGGAATGTTGGATGTGAGAGTGTGTCGGCATATGTGTTGGCAAGCATGCCTGGCCTTAATAAAATTACTAAATTTAGATTCTGCATTCATGACGTTATGCGTGTTGAGAAGTATGCAATTTTGTGCCCTTTTGCAATTGGAAGAAGTTGGCTATTAATTTCTTACTTCTCGGAATTTTGTGCTTCTGAGAGTGTGAAATTTTAATAGCCTCCTGCAGTTTTAATATGTTTCCTTAGTGTTTCATTGCATTTGTTTTACATTTTGTTTTTGGAGCGATGAGGCTTTAGTACTTATTTCTTTTAATGTCGCCAGAAAGTGTTTATGTTCATGTATTTTCGCTCATCTTTTTCGTTTTCTGCTGGAATTACCTTGAGATGTCGAAATAAAGTCCAAAAATGCAAAACTGAACTCGAGTAAGTTGAAAAGCATGCAAGTAATAAAACCTAAAAAATATGGAAAACAGAATGTGAGTGTTTACTTGAAGGTTTTCTCTATTTCCACGTACCACAAATAGAACAGTTACAAAATAGTAGTAGATTTAGTAAGATTACACTACTATATTGCACTACTGGCTCCTGTCATTAGATGTAGGTATAGACTGTTACTAATGAATACTGATGAGAAGCCATGAATTTTAACTTCATACTCGTATGTACGGTAAAGTAGTATGCGCACAGAAGAAGTCGTTGTGATGAATTGTTATCAGAGAAGTTATTTTATTAAACCAAATACAAACTTCTGCAAGACTCTGTTTAACGTCGGTACCGAGAATTTCGGTTCTGTTCTTCTATTCGAATTATTTTAACTATTTCCGACAATATAAAAAACGCATCAATTTTAATTTTGCTGATGTTGTTTAAGCTTTTAACAATTATTTGTGCAATGTTATAGGAAATTCTACCACGAAACAAATACAACAACAAAAATAGAAACAAAAGGCCCTCTTTACATGTTAATCTTTTTGGAGTCGCTTGAGCCGCTCGTGGGCAAAGGGACAAAAAATCCATGTTGAACTGGCGGATAGACAATAAGTTTAAAGTATTTTAGTAATCGTTGTTCTCTTTTGTGTGCAATCCGCAATCCACAATACACAAAAATCGCAGTTTTGATTTTATTTTATTCGATTTATATATTATTTACTTTTTCGCTAAAAAAGGAGCAAAAGTAATAATTTTGTGTGGCATACAAAATCCACGAAAAAACGCTTCAACGACGGCCGCGTAGCAGTACCACGGCAAAAAATCAGCCTTTAGCTACCTTTTTTCGGCAGCCTTTGGTCTCCTTGCGTTTCGTACACGTTTTTTACTTTTATTTTGGATTCGAAATTGTTTTTGATGCTTTACGGTTGCATCTGTGAAACGTTACAGCGACAATGGAAACGGCAACGGCAACGGCACGGCAGCGGCAGCAGCAAATCGTGTCATGTGTGGCTTTGTTGGAACATAAAAAATTCCAAATTTTTTATT
>NC_051847.1:230774219-230784019 GCF_002237135.1 Teleopsis dalmanni | reverse complement strand
AATTGGCAATCGCCAAATATCGTTGAAGACGATTACAATTGCTCTTAAATTGATTATTTTTGGTGATAAAATTTTTATTGTCGCTAAAAGTGAAATTGTCCTTTTTTATACAAATTGGCCAATTACTTCGTACGTATTAAGTATTTTGTTTATATATATTTAATAATTAAGTTATTGTGATAAAAATAAACTTGCGTTAGTTGAAATTACATTCAATTAAATAAATAATTATTAAAAGAATTATTAATATCACAAAAATTTTGTAGCAGTAATATAGTGAGAGTGTATTTGGCACTTAGTGAAAGTAAAGATAAAGTTAAAACTTGAGGAGCGTCGCACTCATTAACTGAAATTTATTCATATGTACAAAAATAATTCAACACTTCAATATACATATTTAATTTAATTTATAACATAACTAGTTTAACAATATACTATACATGGTTATATTTTAGATTATAAATAAAATATTTATATTTATTTCTTCTAAGGATCAGTCTAAACTGATCGTAGATATATCACTTATTGTATTCATTAGATTCATTCCAAAATTCTGAGTCTTCAAAGATTGTAATAGTTGTACTATATTGATTGGCATTCTGATTGAGCATATCATCAGCTTCCATATTCTGACTTTCTATTGCAACAACATCAGTATTATGTATTTCAACCTTTTGTTCCGAATTTTGTATAACTAATGGAGTAGGTTTTTTAATGCTTTTTTAATGTAACTACATAAAGTTACATTAAATTCATCATTTCTTCCGAAAATAAATGTGCTTCATTTGTATGACTCTCCTTTTGCAGCAAGCTTAGCCTTTTAGTTTGGAAGATACTTCTGTCAAGATCTTTATCTTTAGCTGCCGACTTTTCGGGAGTTTCTGGGTTTTCAATTTCTACTTCATTTGTTTTACAAGTTTTATTTTTCTGTTGCATACGTGCTTCTATCATAACATAATTCACATTTAAATTCTTTAACTATTTCGGAAGACTTGATATTCCTCATAATGCAAGGATTATGACCTCCAACAGAACCACACAATTTACACAGAATTAAATTCCATTTACCTAAATTTTATATTTTTAATTACTAATACATTTTTAATTGATATAAAAATAATACCATTAACTTTATCTCCTATATAATTCCGTCCACTGGGACATATGTTAGGCATGTTTCTATATCACAATGATGTCTGAGGTGCAAATCACTAAAGGCACCTTCTTCTTGTTCCCACTCTGCAACGCGGTCGGGTACGAATATACCTTGATTCTTCACTATTTCAGGAAACTGTTCATCTCTACACCAAATACACTTTAAATAGTATCCTGCAGTGGATGCATACTTTTGCATGCATGGGCGATGTACATAGCCATTTCCACAACATTTACCATAAATCCATAAGTTTGGAAAGTAAAAGCCCGTTATTTCTTCGCATATCCAACAACAGTACTCGTTGAACGCTGGTGGGATTTTCATTAATTTACTTTAATTGTCGTCTAATGGCAGATATAAATCGCAGTACGACCGAAAATCATCAGCAAATTAAAGCAAGCATTTATTAATTATGCCACATTCTAAATGAAAAAATTGATTACATTTCTGGCATTCTAAGCTAGCGCATTTTTCTGTACAATATACGCAGTGACGCTTTTTTGATGACTTAATTTCTTTCCGAATATCATCCAATAAAAAACCTAAAATGTCATCGCATTTTCCCCCGTTTTGTGGCAGATTGGTAGAAAGCAACTAAAAATAAAATTGTTTTTATTAAAATATCAAATTAATATTAAAAATGTTAGTGAACTCGAATTTTTTTGTACTCCATCTAATCACCCAACAAATAGATATCCGTTTTATTATTTGTCGTTTTGTGACAGAGGTCACACACTTTTTTTTAACTGATCCACATATTATTTTAATTAAAATTTTAACATCCACAAACAACTTAATTACCGCTTTAAATAAAAACCAATAAATACTCGTTGCTTTGCGTTTGATATTGATTACTTTTATTCCAATACTTCTGAGTACTTGGTATCGAATAAAAAGTAATCGGTATCAAAATGGAAATATTTTATTATTGTGTATTAGAGGTTACACTTTTAATTAGGGGTATGCAAACATTCTCGGTAACTCGGTAGAACCAAAAACATAGAAATATAAAGACATGTAATTTGCCTCTGTTAAAAAAATCATGAATTCTGAAAAGGTACACGCAATGGGAAAAACATGTCTGTTCAAACGTATAAACAATCGAACTTATTATTTTATGTATGATCAATGCTATTTTGTTAGTGAAGTCAGCAATCAAACCAATAGCCAATATGTTGTATTTTGCTTGGACAAAATCATATAGAAAAAACTCTAATATCAGAGCAAATTCACACATAGCTTCTAGTTCATGCGTATGTAAGTTTCTTGGTAAATTTTTTCTACTCTTCTTTTTATTGCACACTTATTAAATATATATATGCATGGGTAGATGAGATAATATTTTTGAATGTGATGCTTGAATTTTGTTTGTGTGCTTTTTTTTCTTAAAATATATGACTGGCTTCGTGTGCATGAAATGTACAAGTCTTCCAAATTATTTAAAATGTGATTTTTGCTGGAATTTTATACTGGCTTCATACTAATATATGATATTTGCCTATGACATGATGCGAAAACACCGGAGTAGCGCAACCACAGTTGTTATTAGTGTAAATGCTCTTAATATGTTTGGCTATCAAGACTCGGCTATGCCATACAGTAACAATAGTTTCATGGAGAATATTCATAAACACCATATTATACAATAATTGATTATGTTTAATATATTAAGTTTTTATTATTATATTCTTATATCAAATACAATAGAATTATTAACTAAATTTTATTGTACAATTGTGTTATAGAAAAGATATGGCCGATTCTGGGAATTTGATATTACATAGATGTCGTATAGAAGTGAAACCCGCCGTAGCATCTGCCACAGACTATTTCAATTACAAAGGGTGGTATTCAGTTGTCTATTTAGTTTTCATTGATTACAAGTAAAGAACATGATCAATATTAATGAATAATTGTGCAACATCATTTCTGAGTTTAGATATAGATTTATGTATATTAATGTTGGAGCGCCGGGTCGATGTAACGATTCTAAAATTTTTGACAGTTCTTCATTACAAAAATTTCTATATAGTCCAATTTTAGGAAATAATTATAAAGCAATAAATATGATACATGTTTCGGCTATGGCAATGATTCCGTAAATAAAACATTTAATAACAACTTCGTACAAAAAAACAAAAATTTATCAAATTTTATGCATAAAATTATTATTAAACAAATTTAATAGAAATTTTACTCTGGAATTTTTAAATTTTCAATATTTGTTTTAAATACATTTTGACATTTCGCTTTAAATTCTTCTAAGATCGTAAAAAAATCTACGATATTAATACATTTGCAGAGTTGTATAGAAAAATAATTACCATTTCAAAGGAGATTTAAAATTAATCAAATTAATTAAACAAAAATAGATCAACTTTTGTATGGGAAATCTGAGATTAAACAACGAGGTTAGCACTTTAATCTCGATTTTTGCTTTAAACTATTTTTAATCACAATGTAAACTCAGTATTAGAGACATGTACATGAAATGAATAAATGAAAAGAAATATTTTGTTTTTTTTTTTAATTCTCTTTTCCATATAATTTCTTAGCTTATTTTTTCTTTACATGAAGTTCGCGCATATAAATAAATAAATAAAATTTATTGTAAACATAATAGATTTGTTTGAATAATTGTCTATTAGAAAATATTAAAATTTAAAATGAGGCTAAAATGATGAAATCCTCTCTAAGAAAGCGGATTACATATGTGGCAGATATGGCAACCACAAATAGTTTATAACACGCGAAAAGCATGATGGTAACATTGTGGCATCACAACCTAAGGTTGGTAAAAAAACAGAACGCAACAAACATCGCTCTCTTTTTTGCATCCGAACCGGTAACGGAAACGCACAGAAAAGTTAAGCAATAGTGGAATTAGCAATCCACACATATATGTATGTAGGTATAATCCGAAAACGCTACTTTGTTGTATTTTGAATTATATGTGGCGCTATATATTAAAATTTTATTAAAATAAAAGTAGTAATATATTCATTGTTAGTTCTAAATTTCTTGCTGGATTTATGTAGGTCTTAAATTTTGTTCCAATACTAATTTTACACTTAGATATATCGAAACACTTTCGTATGAATGTTGTTTAAATAATGGAATTTTGCTGTTGAATTGTCAAGTTATGTATAATATTTTAACCAAAGTGTGAGCATTACAATTCTAAGATCGCATAAATACCCTGAAATGAATTTTTAGTAACCATTTTTTTTTAGAAAACCATTTTTAGTATACTTGTAAATTGTCTCATTGACTGACTTAACTCATGCTTAAGTCATTCATTTTGCTAACTGGTTTCATAGTTAAGTTAGTTTTGCGAAATCGGCTCTAAAAGCAATATAGCTTCAATTTGAATAAGAAACATCGATTTAAAGCAGTGAATAAATACCGTACAAGTGATTTTAAGGTATGAGTTTTAGCTGTTAGCTGACTATAACTCAAAAA
The DNA here is from genome assembly GCF_002237135.1 of Teleopsis dalmanni. Lineage (NCBI taxonomy): Eukaryota > Metazoa > Arthropoda > Insecta > Diptera > Diopsidae > Teleopsis > Teleopsis dalmanni. The sequence continues at coordinate 230,779,401 of NC_051847.1, read as the reverse complement.
ATAAGAAAGATATGACTAAAAAGAAATTTATATATGTTCAAACATGTGTGACGTCAGAGAGATCTTAAAGGGAAGTTTTAAGAGCACCCGATTTTGCATTATTCTTAGCTCTACCCACAGGACTCTTGACAGTATTTAAAGAATATATCAAGTGTATTTAACAGAGCGAGCACTATCTTATCCTGGCTCTTGAACTAATGCAATGCTTGTCCTATTTTGGTTCATGTTACGTACTTGATATTCACGAAATACAGACCGTTTATACCTATATATTAATTTTGTATATTGTCAGATTCCATATTTCACAGGAAAGAGATAGAAAGCCACAAATAATAGGTCTGTTCCACGAGCTACTCATAGTAAAACATGAGAAAAGCAGAAGTAAAATTTACAAAAAAATACTTGAAAATTTGCTGGTGGAACGCGCTTGTGTATACACAGTGTTTACTCAAAGTTACTATGAGTAGCTCGTGGAACAGACCTAATATGTATAAATCAGAAAAAATTTATATTTTCAATTTATATTTTTTTCGTGTAAATTTATTTTATTTTATCAATAAATTGTAAATGTATTAAGACAAAAAACGTTACTTATATTATAATAGTTTTAATATTTTATTTTGATTAAAATTACGCAATTTTAATAATGAATATATAATATATGTATTTATATTGTTTAAATTTAACACTTTCTTTAAGTTTTTAAAGATATTAATATTAACAAAGGGCAGAAACTATACATTTAACATTAAGGGATTTGTTTATAGGCGTGTGTGTATGTGTGCATGTGTAAATAATAATACAAATTTTATTGCAAGTATATATGCGTATATATGTATGTACAAACTAAGAATAAAAACAACAAAAATACCTTTCAACTGTAATATTCGATTTAAAAACTAAGTGCTAATATATAATATATAATACAATTTCTTGTTTTTGGTATGTTAATGCAATAACCGTTTATAACTAACATTTTGAAACTGTTGTAAGGCCCTAAATCCAAATTTCTCCATAACTTCCGTTTCAGAAAAATCTGTGCTTAAAAATAAGTTTTTGGTTTTTGAAAATTTTTTAAAGTATCGTAAGTTTAATATTGAAACGAGTTTTATTTGGTTTACTAAATCAAATTTTGGGTAGATTTATAGAAAAAATTTAATTCTTTTTTAGTTATAAAGCAAAGTAACAATATTTTTAAAATTTTAGCTAATTTTTATATATGTATTATTTTAGGAATATACAATAATACAAAAGAAATTCTTTGGATTCTCTAGCTTTTGTAGTTAAGTTGCAACTTTGAAAAGTGCATACACTGAAAAAAATTAAATGCTATGACTTATGTTTTGTAAGTAGTTTTTTTTTAAAACTGATTCTGTATGTATTGAATAAAGTTAAAAAATGTTCGTTGTTTGGGAAACCTTTGATTTTGTATTTTATGCAAGTAGTATATATTTTAAAATTAATTTATTTATGGATTTTCGTTGTAAATTTTGTCCTGTAATATTTTTTGCAAAATAATTATGGATAATATTATAATTTAATATATATAAATAAACTTTGTAAAATTGTTTAAAAAATTTGAGTGTTTCATTTACGTTAGCGTTCAATTAAGTTATTGTCAATTTTTTATTAACATTTTTAGTGTGCACTAAGAGTTTGAATTATAACGAACATTTTGTTAACAATTGTTTGTTATTAGTTTGTTAATTTTTTTTATTTTTTTTTTTGTTTTTTAGAATTTAGATAAGATTTCTTATACAACTTTAAATGATAAGAACACAACACAGCTTTTTTTCGTGCTTTACTTTTTCATCATCGAACTTTTGAATGTGTATCTATAACTATATCTAATTCGAAATATCCTAATTTAATTTTATTAAATAGTTTTCATAAGGCCAAATGAACTTTTCTTAATTAATAAAAGTATTTAAGCTTAAAAACTAGTTTTACAAAAATTTATAACTAACGCTTAAGATTTAAATGAACAAATAAGTAAGAATCGTAGAAGGTCTAAATGCAAAATAGGTGACCTCGACCTCTTAAGAAAAACTTTGCTAGTGGAATGATCAGCATATTGGCTTTATATGTTTTATTTAATTTAATTTAATTTAATTTAATTTAAATATATTTTAATTAATATTGTTTTTCAACAATATCTTAAAGATTCACTAAAATTAAATTTATCCAACTATAAATTTTGTTTGTTTGCTTTTTTGTAAATGCTTATTTAAAAATCTTCTTTCAGTTAAAATAAATTTTCAAATGAAAATGGATGCACAATATTTTTTATATATTCCGTATACTATAATAAATATTTTAAAATTGCAATCAATATATTTTTTTTCTGGATTAAATTAAATACATAGTTAAGGAATTGGTAGATAAATCGTTAAAAGCGGCGAAGCGGTGGGGATATTTTATTATAATCTTTTTAATAATTACTGTTAATTATTTTAATACAATCATTTCACAAAAATACTTGGAATCAATTTCAACTATTAATGTAACTAATTTGCAATTTACAGCACAAATACGTAGAACAATTTCATATTTTTGCATATTCACTTTTCAAGTTTTATATATATGTAGTAACCATAAGTAAATATAAATTTTAATAGTGAGTTAGTTATTGGTAGGTAAATGTACATAGTAAGTTTTTGATGTCTAATTTCTGTATTGTCAAGTTAACACCTTCTGGTCCAAAATTCATGTATTCGCGGTTTATGCAGTACCGATTAGGAAATAAGATTTGAAAATTAGGAGTTCAGTAATACAAAAATACATTTTCTCCAGTTTTATAATAAAACTAAGCGTAAATTAGTAAACATTAAAATTGCTAAAACCCAGCCTATTTTAATTTTGAGTTGATGTGTAGAATATTTTGAGCCTAAATTATAAAGCGAAAGCCATCTCGTTGGAGTACATAAAAAGGTACCGGTTTTTCAAAAATAAAATAAATTCATTCTGTAGTATTTACTATATGTATCTAAAACACTAAACAATATGTACGTACTTAAACTTAAAGCTAAGACAGAAAAATATATATGGAAGAACTAAGATGTATGTATTTCATAAAATAATAATGGATTTATATAAAGCAACTAGTTTATAAGAAAATGTATCGAAACATAAATTTGTATATAAATGTACATTGTAAATATTAAAATATTAAAATAATAATAAATTCGATATAACGAAAGGTTTTCTGATACTAAAACACATATTAAAAAATATCAAAAACTAAATTAATATGACAACAATAATTCTGGGTTCACTACTTGAAAAAAGCTCTATCTGTGTTCCTGCACATAATAAAAATATTAAAAAACAATACGACTAAATAATGAAGTCTGCACTTAAACGATAAGATTTTTGCAGTGTAAACGTAAATTCTTACAACTTTAAGTACACAGTTAAGTGTGAACGTTTCGGCTGGCCACTTTCAGCCAGCTAATTGAGATGAGATGCCGCTTTTATTTTTCCGGCTGGAGTAGTGATATTAATGCAGCTGTTACGCAGCGATAGCAGTTCTTTAGTTGATCAGCAGTTTGGGATTGAACAAGTCGAATGGATGTTGAGTTGGCGCCTGCGTTGGTGGGGGTGGTGCGTTAAATCTTGGAGGCAAGATAGTCGCACCGTTGTGGTGATGTTGGTGAAGATGAGGATGAAACAGCGAAGCATTGTTTATGTGCAGTTGTTGCAAGGCATGAGGACTATGCAATAAAGGCGGATGCGCAGTTGCTCTTTGCTGTTGCAAACTTCCAGTGTTCCAACTATTGAACAGTCTTTGTTGCTGACGTTGCTGCTGTTGTTGTTGTAACGCTGCAATTGTAGCGTTATGTTGGTACGCTGCGGCTGCAGCTGCTGTTATATTCATATTATTAACACCAATACCGGGAGGTGCGCCAATAGTAGCGGCGTGTGCTCCATTGGAGTGGCCATTCAGCATAACTTTTTTCCGAAAATCTACAATATTCAATAAATTGGTATCAAGCGTTGTTGAGTTCCGTCTAAAGTTATTGCATGCATTTGGATTCGTTCTCGACGTGCTCGGTGCTGCAGATTTTGTAGCTGTTGTTGTAGTTGTTGCGGAGGTTAAAGCTGCTGAATTGTCGCTTACCTATTCCCTATAGGGCTTGCAATATGAATAGCGGTGATTCATGTGCTGGCTATAGGAGCCGGAATGCGAGAATCGTTTAAGGCATTTGGAGCATTGAAAGGGTTTCTCACCGCTGTGTAAGCGTTTATGTTCAGTAAGATGATGTTTGTGTTTGAACGCTTTTGGACAATCAGCACATTGGTAGGGGCGTTGACCTGCATGAAATAGAAACAAAGGCAATTTATAAGATTTACGTTAGAATCGAACCAGTTAAATTGACTCACCGGAATGTTCATATTTGTGTCTTGCCAGCGAACTTTGCTTTGCAAAGGCTTTGTCACATTGATCGCAAACGAATGGTAGGTCAGGATCGCCAGCATGGCCATGTGTAGATTCATTTTTGGCACGTTTTGGTTTGGGAGGAAGCAACATTGTAGCTGCAAAGTCATCCTCGTGTGAAATACGAGAATCATCATCACGCCATGAACGTTTCTCTGAGCCTCCAGGACTAAGGCTTGTACCTCGTAATGTGTTCAGCTTAATACTGCTCATCAACGGATTTCGAGCATATTCGGCAGCAGCTGGTGACATCTGAAAGAGCGCTTCCATTGGAACCAAATTGCGTTGTGTTGATGAACCAGGTAACATGTATGATGAAGGTAAATGAGCGCCAGTCATTGCGAGAGCTGCAGCTGCAGCTGCAGCATTAGGAAAACCACCAGTCGGCAAAGTATTGTGGCGAGGTGTTGACGTTTGTTGTGGTAGCATAGGTGTTTCGTTTGGGGAAGGAGTCTGTCGCAGTATATGCGGTGCGGGCGTTGGTCCAAAGTATAGTGCCGCTACCGCGGCTGCAGCCACTTGTTGTTGTTTGAACGTTTGTGGCACTGATGCAGCAGACGAGGGAGAAAACGAAGGAGAGGACACTTTCCGTCTACAAAGATTAATAGCTTCGTTCAGATTTGAAGATGATTGCGGTACAACTCCATAGAGTGGAGAGAGTTGCTGTGAGGAGTTAATAGTTAGTTTAGCAGACATCATGTCTTCTCGCTTAAATGACAAATCGAGCGGCTGTTCGTCTATTCC
>NC_051847.1:230760152-230774119 GCF_002237135.1 Teleopsis dalmanni | reverse complement strand
TCATACATAGTCATCGTCAATGTGCCAATTACCAATAAATAACATCACAGATTTATAGCACAAAATAAATGAATAATTAACGATGGTAAGAACAAAGGAAACAACATTAACACAAATATTCTTTTAATTACGAAAATTAAAAGAAAAGTGACGAAGAGAAATCTTTAAATATTTTAATTACATTTGTTAAGTATAGGTACATAGTAAAAATTATTTACAATTCATATTCTAAAGGCGCGAAGTAATTATTTCATCAAAAACATATGTATATTTTAATAGTGTATAAAAATATAAAAGTGAAGAAGAAAGTACATTTTAATAAATAATATTAGTCTTCATTTATCATTTTTAACTTATATTATTGTAACATTAATATACGAGCCTTCAAGAGATTTTATAAATTAAACAACTATATGAACGTAACAGTACTACTGTAAACATATATTGTAAATTTATTTTTACACAAAATCTCTTCATACCACCACATACAATTTAAATGGATATATTAAGTTTTCTATTTTAATTTCCCAAATTTTACAGTCATTCACATTATGTTATGTTACGTTAAAAATATGTAAACTAAGGTTTTCTTTAAAAATTTTTAAACCTAACGGTATTTGTATTCGTCAAATATTATTTTATTACTGACATTGTCTCTCTACTAACATTAATTATAAAGCTCGAATAGAACGAAAACACCCAAGCATATGCTGAAAACAAAAGTTTGTAATAACAACGATGTTGTCTTGTGCAATATAGAAGTTTCCATTTAAAAAGTTTATGAAGACAGTAAGTGTTCTGTTCGTTGCGAATGAATTAAATTAAAAATTTAATATTTTAAGCTAATTATTGATCTGCAACAAATCTGTTTTAATAGAGATTATATGTATATCAATAACAAAATAATTTCACTTACCAGTGAGGATACTTTCCATATCTGATGTGATTACTTTCAGCAAATGATGTTAATAATTTTTTAAAGCAATAACAATAAAAACAATTGAAATATTTCATCTTATTATGAGTTTGTATATTTTATAAATCGTATAGTAACAATTCTGGTTCTAGCTTCTTATTAAAATTAAATTATATTGTACCACCTTTAATTTCTAATTCCACTACAAGTTGCTCAAGTCAGGCTCTCCGAAAACTCTTTAAAGTGCTATGGTACATCCGCACGAATGACATGCTAAGAAACCTTAGAATAGACCCGGTCAAAAAATGAATAAGGGACATAGTTCTGAAACTATACGTGAAAACCGACAGTCTGCCCTACTTAGCACTATCTAATCTTAGATTAGTCACTAGTCGCACTGGGCGGTACGCAGATCTTAGATCAGTCATCGAAGAATCACGAAGTTTTTGAGAAATACTTAAATTAGAAGGATGGGACTCTGCAGAAACCTTCCAGACATCAAAGAGTAAAAGTACCCAGATGCACTAACTCGAAAACACTCAACATGAATTATAAAAGAACCAAAGGGTTTATAATAATTTTATCTCCGATCCTCAAATATGTGTTTGTATTTGAAATTTTTATATTTTAAAGCGAGTTATTTCATACTATGATTTCAACGCTTCCTTGACTTTTTTACTTTCCATATACAACAATTTTTAAAAAGTTACATATTCCTATACTATCCAAATAAATACTCCCTAATCAGAAATGTGTCCACAGCAATTTTATTCTCATTATTATTTTTAATATTATTAATCCCTTTTACTGTTGCTTAATAATTAATAATTTTATAATTGTTTTGTTTTTGATTTCAGTTCATTCTGTTCGGTTTTAATTCTGCTAACGGATTTAAGAGGTAAGTATCTTTTTTTTATTCTGTAATTTGAAATATGCAAAAAAAAAGAGATACGAAGAAAATGAAAGGTAAAAACGAAATGAAAAGCGTATTTAAGGTAAATTTGCCGTTGAATGTCGTTGAAGTTTGTCACACCCACAACGCAAACAAATATTCCAATCACACACACAGTACATAAGTACAAGAGTATAGCCCAGATACAAGATACATCGTACAGCTATTTCAATAAAATAATATTAACTGATTGTATTAAGTTTCTATCATATAATTTAATTCCATTTTAAGAGTATACCAACCTGTGTATCTCTGCTGACGAGCTCATGACTTTTACATAAAATATTGTATATTATTGCAATTCTTCAAAATAGTTAAATTTATCTTCAATTTATTATTAATTTGGTATGCTTAGATTAGGGAAGCTTTTGTTGTAGCAAAAGAAAATAGTATATACTATTTGTATAAGAGTATATTATTTTTTTTCTTTAATAAACTGAAAATTCGTGATACTTAACTTTTTTCATAACAACCGTATCTGCAGATACTAATGTCAAACCTTGCTTTTGGTTTTGAATGCTTTTATTATTACTTTAAATTTATTATTTCTGGCTTTAGTGTAGACTAAAAGTTGTGAGAAAAACACATTTATAAAGTAATACGGTTAAGAAGCATTGAATTTAGCGTCAAAATGTATGAGATTTTGTTTCCTCATTTTCGCGGTTAAGCTTCCCATTTCACTTTTACATAACAAACAAAAATTCAGACATAAATTCTAGAAGGCCGCAATGTTTATTTTTCATGCCGACGAAAGTTTAATAAAAAAATTTGAATAAATTTTTTAATCAGGCAACAAATAACAGTGTTAACAAAATTTGACTATGTGTACGTGCATGTGATCGTTTCTTTCTTTCTCAGTTGATTTGTGGATATATAAGTATGTATGTATGCTGCAACATTTGCTTTGCAGAAATTCGTGCTAACCATGCTTAAATGTGATATCAAAATATGACACTAAGCAACACAAACTACTACTAACGTAGTAGCGGTGACTGCAACAACTTAAATGTATGCAGAATATTTACCGTGCTTTTGCCGCAAGGTAACTCAGTTGATATTTGCATGACAAACAATTTCATTGTAGGGACAATGTTAATATGTATATGAAATGTGGAATGAAATGGAAACCGAATCTCATTGTAAAATTTATCAGCTTGAGAATTGAATTAGAGCAGTCATGTTTCGTTTGCATTTTTGTATATACCTATGTATGTTAACACACGAATGTAGCAATGTTGATTGCATTTATAAAAATGGCTTAAGTGGCAGTGAAGAGCCTCATTTGTTGGAGCAGTTTTAATTGATGCTCTTGTTGTGTGTTGTTGTTGGGTTTTGATGCAGCAGCTAACTTTCACTATTGCCTCAAATCTCCTTAAGTGAATATTAATATATTTATTATTATACTTACTTTTGTTGTCGTCGTTGGTGATGTTTTCATTGTGGTTTTGTGTGCACTTTAACGATGACTTCTAGTGATGAATTCAGCAACTAGAGTAATGAACTTAATTCTACTTTGGGATAAGTGCCTGCATGCATATGCACACACACACACACAAGAGTACCACTACCTAACCTTTACACTCTTCGTGTATAATAACATTTAAAATTATTTTGATTGCTTTAAAGAAATTGCTTCATACTTTTGAATGTTGACCTCTAAAAGTATTATTTTTTTTTAATTTTCAATAAAATGCATTTATAAAATTGGTTAGCGCTAAGCATAAAAGCATAAAGCATAAAATTTAATTTTATAATTTAATTTTTATCTTGTAATTTTAATAATTAGAAAACATACTAACGCATTGAACACGCTAATGTAGTGTGAACGCATTTTTGTTGAAAATGTCCAGTACTAGTGCGAATACCGTATCAGAACTAAATTGGTTTATAACGAACTGAAGTCATTTCGTATTGAAAAAAATTTTTAAATCAATTTGAGGCTTACTAGCTAATAATTGTATTGACTTCTAAAATAAGAAATCAGGGAAATTTTTGAAATCATTTCTCTACTAAATCATTATTATGAGATAGAAATGAGACATAAATAAATATTGAAACAATTCTTCTAAATTAACTTAGTATAAAATATTTAGTTTCTTTATAAACTCCAATGATTAGTTAAAATTCTTAACACAATGTACTATATTTGATAATCAGTTTTAGTAAAGTAATCAAGGGTCCGCCATTATTTCAATATAGACACCTTATTTGTACAGATTAATTATAAAACATTGATAACTTCAAATGCATTAATAATTTGAATTTGAAGCATTAGTATTATAAGTTTATGCCTCAATTTTTTAGTTAAACTTATGTTTACTTTTTTTACAAAAATATTTATTATTATTTTTTTTTTTTTTTGGAGTGTCTTATGACATTTTAAAAATCAATTGTATCTTAAATAGTTTCTCCCATAGTGTTTAGAAATAATTGTATTCACATGTAGAGTAATACATATATAGATGACATTGTGCTGCTAACAGTTCCAAGTATGTAGTCGTATAAAATCAATTTTTAATGGCACATAAATGGAAAACGTTTTGTAGTTAAAATGAAGTTGAAAAAGTTTAAACCAGATGCCCTTCAAGTGTTTTTGTAACAACAGACAGCCGCAAAGGGAAGCAACATTGGTGTCGATGTACTGGAAAGTCGGAAACTCAATTACTAAGCATTTCTGTTTAAACATTATCAAACAAATCACTAAAAAGGACTTTAAAATAAGTTGCACAAAATACATATAAATTGCGAGCATTGACCTCTTCAGAAGGGTTAATTAGGTTAATCATTCAGTCTTAAATTCACCAAAAAAAAGTTCTGAAATGATGTTTCACTTCAAACAGTATAATATTGTTAGTCCTCTCATATTTTTTGATGAAACTACTACATATTATATATTAATGCTACGATACATGACTATGTGACTGTGGTTAAAATGGTATTTTACACAGATACGTACTTCACATAAATATTTTTGTACTTATATCACAAATAATAAACAAAAAAAAAATTGGTTTCTTAACGTGTTTAGAATCTAATAGTAGATGATTTTAGGTTTACCCTAGTAAAATATATATATTCTTTATAAACTCGTTTATACAAATGGATCTGGCGATATAAGTTGTTTTGGTTGTCAGTGTTTTATTGTAAACTAATCTTCGTTTTTTGATATAAAAATATATTTTTCGATATATTTTTAAGAAAGGATATTGAAAATTTGTGGAAATTACTAAAATCGAGTGATTATCTCCTACAACTCTCATATAAACTGAGCAAATATATTTTCATTCTCTTTATTGCTTCTGGATGTATTTACCATAGAAACATATAACAAAGTGTTATAAAACGTTCTTTATTTAAATATTAACACTTCCTAATATTTTTGTGTAACAAAGTATCTCTATTAGAAATTTAATCGATCCAAAAATTTTTGAGTGTTTATGAAAAATTAATTTTTCCATAAGCTTTTATTTGAATTTTAATATTTATTGGTAAAACATCTACTAAAACAGAGTCAATTTGAGTGCAGCTATTATTCAATTGATATTTTTTCATTTTTTTAATCTTATTTTACCAAATTTGTTTATTGACTAAATTTTAAAAATCATTTTCAATATATTGAATTCTAAATAGGTATGTGCTATAGGTAGGTAATTAAGGTTTAGCTAAGTCCATACTTAGATTTTGTGACTTTTGTATTATGTAACTACTGCACCCCTCTCTGTCATCATTATTTGTCGTAAACGATAGTCTTATAAATAACTTCATGACAGTTGAAGCATACTTAACTTTAACATTAATATTTAAGCTCTCAATAAACATTTTATCTCAAATAATATTCAAATATTTAAGTGTTAACTAAATTGTTAAACATTATTTTTGGAAAAAGTAAATTTTATTAAATAAATTTTAGGGTTAGTTATATTTAAGTTTATACTTTTAATATATCGGGTATTCACTTTAGTACTAGTTCTATTGAGCACTTCTCTTTCCTCCTACCTGGTTATTATTGCTGCTCATATTATTATTTTCATTAAATTTATGCTAATTTCTGGTTAAAACATGACAGTAACTGTGGATCTAACCAAATACAAAAACCTTGTCATTGGTTTGCTAATTGTTTCTTAGTTTACTCAACTATTCACTTAATAATAAAAAGGTTTACTAAGAGAGTTATCAATTAACTATTGACGGAGCGAGCAGGTGAAAGTATCGGGTTAGGCTACTCTTGTCTGAAAATAAACGAAGTGCACATTATCCAAAACAAATATGTTCAAGCAGTTGGCAAGTTTCAGTTTAGGCTGAAATACAACTTTTTTCTATTGGCCGCGCTGCATTTGATTGCTTCAGCTATTTAAACTAAAGTTTGGAGTCAAATTATATTGAATTGGCAACACGTTCGAGTAGCTAATTTTCAAATACTTATGCGAAAAGTTGTTACATATACAAATCATATTTGATATATATTATTGTATATTATATATAGCATTTTTCTTTGTTGATATTATAGCTTAAGAAGTGTGTGTTGCAATAATTTACAACCACAAACTTACAATACAAATACATTTTGTCAGCAAAAACCACAACAAAATCAGGCAAGAGGCAGTAAAAACTGCAGTACAATAGTAAAATTTGAAAAATAAAAATGTTTTTGGTTAAAAGCAGTGGCAGATTTAAAGTTCATTGCTCAAGTGAGTGTAATTAACACCGCTGTCAGCCCTTTTTGCTGCTCCTTCAAGAATTCGTGGGGTTTTCATCAAAACACTAAAAATAAAAACACAAAAGTAATAAAAATAAAAACGTTGAAACAGTTTATTTAAAGTTCAAATAGATTGCGAAGATGCATTGTGGCCGTTGAACCTGTTGCTTTACGTGGTTTATGCGCCCATTACACTACCAGCTGCCGCCACTGCATCAACCGCATCAGCGAAACCAAACCAAAACTTTCCAAAGTTTTTCCCTATTTTCACATATGGAAAGGGCAAAGTTTCACGTTAATATTTGCTGTGAAAAAGGCAGCATGCCACACATTAACTGTCATTACTAAGTAATTCATTTGTTGCATTGTTGCAGCATTGCATGTTGTTGAAAAAGTTCAACAGTTGAAAATCGCATTACTTCACATTTTAAAATTTTGAATTCGTCTTTTTTTTTATTGTTTCCAACTGTTTTTGTTGCGAAAAGTGCAACACGCTTATTGCCACTTTATTAGCTGCAGCTTTCAGCCAGAGCAATGAATCGTGTACAATTAAATCAGTTCTGGTAAGCCTTTTGCATTGCATTTTTCATTTCTAAAATTTATACATAATTTCATTATAAAATTTATATACATATAATTTTCATGAATCGTGCTTTACACTTCAAGCGATTAATAACTAAACTAAGTCACGTGCTGCTAAAATTTGTTTTTGGTATAGAAAAATGGAATAAAAATGACAAAAGGTTATGTATTAATTGAATTAAATATAAAAGTATGAATAAATAAAAGTAATTTTCACACAAAAAAACTTATAGAAATAAGTCAGAATTATTCAATTTTTAATAAAAAACTATTTATTCGATAATGTTGTACACATAACAGGTATATTCCACGCGCTACTCCTAGTAAAACTTAAGTAAAACTCAAGTAAAACACAAGTAAAGTGCAAACTAAGAGCGAAATACAAATAAAGTGCCAAATTACGCTCTTTTTACAGATTTTCATGGAACAGCTTTGTGTAAAATCTAAAATGGCTTATTAACACATCACACAAAATTTACTTGATAAAAAATGTACGAGTAAAGTCTGTTTAGCATTTTCAAATTTCGATAGGGATATTACGCTCTTTCAGATTCTCTCATATACTCGAAAATTTGCTGGTGGAACGCAGTTGTGTATACACATTGTCTCAAGAAATTCAATAATGTACTGACGGAGAATCACCAAAGAATATTCCAAGACGAAATTTTAAATATCAATTAAAAGATTTAATAACCTAAAGAAATAAATTATATTAAGTAAGTTCCAAAGAAGTCAACTAAGATGTTACAAATCCATAGCGTTATTATAAGATATTTTTAAATTCGTAATATAATCAACTACTCTCAGGCGCAATAGTACTCTTAAACTAGAAATCGTTTAGGATAACTTGTTTTACAACAAAAAAATTTGCTTTTAAAGAATGGAGTCCCCTTAATTTCTATAAATTTAGAATTTATGATTACTACTCATATACAATATATCAATTGGCAGGCATTATTTAATAATTTTATGTTTTCATGTTTGTTTCGATTTTATATAACATAAAAGTTATACCTATAAATATTAGAGATTATTAAAGGAGAGATATAAATATAAATTTTTAGTATGCTTAAGTCTTAATTTTTAATTATTTAACATTTTAAATATTAAATATAAGATCGCTGGATTATGTGAACAATGTTGTCTTTAGATATTATACTCCAAAAGATGTCTTAAGCGTGACACCGTGACACAAAGTTATTAAACAACGGCAAATATGTTTAATTTAATTTTAAGTTCACATTTTCAGGCGATCACTGTCTTAATATTTGTGTATTTACATTCGCACAGTTTTATTTGCTAAGACTAGGTTATTTTAATTATTATTTGTTTGCATTTCAATATGAAGACGAATGTGTGAACAAAGCTTTGAATTGACCTTCTGAAATACTACGACTATTTAATAATATGTATTTAATTATAAAAATATTGTAATTTTTTAAACATTAACTCGACGGTTTCTTCAGATATTTTCGTTTATGCATTTGTAAATTTGTAGGTGCTCATATGTGCGAAAATTGCCCAGATGACCTTTAAAATAAGCTTGATAATAAAAAAGATACCTTAATTAATAAAATAAACAATGAAAAGATATAAACATAAATCATAAAAGTAAGAGTGTGCTCATGTGTGAAAAGTACGAATAAAGCCCACCTTAATTGGCAATTGGTTCTACTTCTTCTTATAACATAGAACGAAAATCAGTTTTGACACATTTTAAAATTAAAATTTTTTTCTTGTTTAATCCCAAGTTAAATGTTTGTTAATAAATTTGCAGAGGAAACAGTCTTAAATTCGTAAATGTAAATTAACAAATATGCCTTAGCGTTGGCGTTGAATATGAGTCACTGATGCCGTAAAAACCTACTCCTCCAGTTTTGGTGTCTAGCAATTTAGAAATCTCATTATAAAGCAATAAAAATTTGGTCAATATGATTTAGTGTATGATTTTGCTTTTGCCAATAGTAAATGCCTGTTTATGCAGAATAAGATAGGATAATAGAGAATATTAGGAGGGATTGATTTTGTTATTAGTAAAAAGTTATCAAAAAACAATTCTGTAAGCCATTTTGGGTAAAATCTCCAAAAACTATATGTCTAAAGCGAATAGATTGTTGTTTTGAATTTGCTCTTACAAAATCCACTTTTGCCTTGTCAAATTTGTATCAAATTTCAAAAATACCAAAAACATTTTGCATTAAGATGCAATTAACGAAAAATTGGGTTTCATTTATGGTTTTCCTAGCTAAATCTAGTGCTAAAACATAGTAGGCCACTTTTTAATATGGTTCGCACGTAATTATTTCATGATTTTGGACTTTTATGAGCTTAAGTCTAAAGCTTTTGTAAGATTCTGTGCTTTCGATTACAAGTAAGTTTTTGCTCATTGATTCAAAACTGATGAAGTATAAAGATTTTTTGCGAAAACAAAAAAAAAAACAGACTATATTGGAAAGTGCACAGGTTCAAAACCTATATATGTATGTGTTTTTGGTAACTACTACTTAAAATAGTTTATAGTTTGCTATAAGCTTTTGTTCACATTTTTCTTTTGAATAAACCAATCCAATATGTAATCCCACTACGTTTGATTTAAGATTGGTAATCACTATTTGATTCAAAAAATTCCTTGGATTTTTTTTAACTGCACTTAATTATATTGTTTCATTAAGAATTTTTACCAACACTTGCAGTAGTTATCTGAATCAAATTATCATGTAATCTATGTAACGTCCATTACTGTGGATGTTAGCTTGAAGTATGTGGGCTCATGTTGCTGAACTACTCGTATTATATAAAAGAAAGTGAATATTTGTTATAATGCCATTTCTATATATTAAATGTAATTTAAAGTAATTCCATTTCATATTTTTGAGATATACTTATCTATTGATTAAAATTCGTATAACTTTCAAATGTGTGCAAAGCAGTGCAACGTTTTTATTTCGTTTTTCTTTTTGAGAATCGCACTTCCCGTAAAGAGAAAATTAAAAAACTGACTTATCTACTTCGGAGGCTTCCTTAATTTTTACTTATTGTTGACATATGATATTTTAGGTAAATGATTATAATTCAATACTTTAAACATAATTAGGAAGTGACAAGCAGGTCCCCATCACTTTTATGGGTTACGGGAAACAGAAATTATTTCTGGCAGCTACAGCAGATGTTCTTCTACATATATTTGTTTGTTGTTGTTTATTTATCATATTTTGCTTCACTTTTTACACAATTTCCTACAATTGTTGGTACTGTTGCATCTTCTTTGATTCATTACCGTTTATGGCGCATATCTGGGAAGATGACTCTGTTCTCATAACAGTTCTCCTATCCAATATTGTCAAAAGTCGCCAACTTGGCGGCATGTTCATTGAAGCTTATAAGAAATATTTCAATATGAAATACGTATGTATGTATAATCAAGCAACCTTGAAAAAGTGCATCATAATTCTTATTAATCCTCCCGAGTGTTGTATATTAACTCACTTCGTTTGAGTGGCATTTGCAATATTTTGCACATACGCTTTTTGAACATTAGAGTTACATCAGTGTAATTGATACATTTCAAATAAAATTCCAGTACTACCGATACGTAATGATGCATTGCAGTAGTACTGCACCCTACATTGAAGTGAAAACACATAAGTGCAAGTAAATAGGTACAGCAAGACGAATAACAATTTATTGTTAAGGATTAAGTAATTAAGTACGTAAAGCTTATCTTATTGGGTCGCATAATATGCTTTCTAAGATGCAGTGTATCTCAACTCATAATAATAATAACAAAAGTAATGTGAAATAATAGGTAATTTTTTAGGTTGATGGAAATAGTTTTTGAAAAGAAATGTCAGCTTCTTGATTATTTAAGTTTATATTTTAGAAAAATTTTTCCCATCTACGTGACTTATTTCGAATATGTATATGATTCTACATTGTTAAAGATATCTTATAACTTATAATATTGCATAAGGGCTAGACAAAATATGTATACAACTAATATGAAATAGTAAAATATTATAAAACCTAATTCATATAACTAATATAATCATTTCTTTATAACTAATAATCTTTAAATTACAAAATCAACAGCTACCGTAATAGCACTTGCGATATAATAAACATATGCTGAAATAACTGTTTAAAAATCATCATTAAATATATAGGGGACAAACATTTGTAATGAACAGCACATGTCGTTCCTGTGACAGTGATGCAAACTAGACATCGCACCTGCATAGATAAATTCTATGTTTCCTTTAGGAAACAGTGACTAAAAGCCCAATATTGAACGCATTGATTGGTACTATAAACGCAACTGTGTAAATATCACAACAATATTTAGTTTAAGTGAATTTTAAATAAAACTAAGCAGAACTTTTTTCTTAAAGGATTTAAATAATAACAATATCTTGCATTGTATGTAGTTTCAAAAACCAATATACCGACTTTTAGCAATTAAAATTTGTGTTGTATTAAATTTAAACCAAATTGTAAGTATTCGTAGCTCATGCGTTCATTCGGTTATTGCTGCTATATAATATTTTGGATTTTTTACCACATTTAATCCAGATGCAATATTTGATAATTAACTTTTACATATGAAAAACTTAATTCTATACTAATTTTTTTAACAATTTAAGTGAAAACAGTTTTTGATGTTCCTTTTTATACATAATTGTAGCCGCAGTTAATTTTTATTTTTATTTTTAAATAAACATAAAGAAGGTATAATCCTCCTAAGAATATCCAACGTAGTATTTCATAACGAAAAGAAGGCTCATAAAAATCTGTACCGTATGTGCAATATAATCGACAAATTTATAACATTAATTTTCATTATAATAATTTTTTTGAAATATGATGACATTATTTTTTTTATATAACATATATTTCTATTATATTATTACATTATTATTATTGTTTTTACTTTTATATTTTGTACACTATATTAAAATTGTTTTCGATTTTAAGATAACATTAAAAATTCAATTCACTTACATTTTTCCCAATGCCCACTCCTATGATAACCCTATTTGTCCTCATTTCCGATCATTAGCACTAAACTAGTATGGTAATTCGCATGTGCACATGGTCCACTGAAACTTATAAAGCTCAATAACTGGCTAAATGAAGGTGTTTCCTTAATTTTCAGATACTCGAATATTTTTTTATTTTTATATTAAGAGATTTGCTTGAAGTTAAATCTAAATTTGGTGCACTATAAAGTAAGAAGCAGATTGTAAATATTGAATTTATTTGGAAGATATTAAAATTTGTTATATATCTTTAACTAGATTTGCAAGAAATTCCATTCTTATTGAAATTAATATTTCCTCTACTTTACTGACTGAACACTTACTTTTTTAATACAAATATTGTTTTTATGCAATCGGAAGTTGCTATTATCAAAAGTGAAAGATACAATTAAGCAAAAATTTGCATTTTGTTCAATTTATGAGTGTAAATTGTCCACTTAAATTATCTGTATCTGGCGCAACGACATAAGAGCAAAATCTGCTTAAAAACTTAAATTGCGATACATATTATACGATAGACTTTGACAAAGTGTTTTTATTATTGAACTAAAACATTGTCCGGTAGTTTTACTTAAAAATATGGAATGCTTAATATTTGTATTTCCATTGCCAGAAAACAATTATATTTGGCTATGAATTTTTGACAAGTTTTTTTTACTGTTAACGCATATTTCCTTGCATTTCTTTATTCAATGTTTGCAACAAACTTTTGTGATATTGCTGTTGACCAAGCAGCATCGTGCACCTTGTGGTGCCTGTAAATAACAGTTGACCTTTTAGACAGTTTCGTGAGACGAATGTCAATTCAAAATGATTGTCATTGTCAGTTGAAAACTCAATTAGTTGCACTGAGTACAACTTAACTACAACCAAATTCATAACAAACTTGGAAAACTAGCAACTGCTTCAAGCAGAAACAAATGCTACCAAAAATGGTCTCTTCCGTGAGAACAGGAAATTTTCTAACTTTTGTCTAAAAGTTTACCAAAAAAAGCAAATAATTTAATTTACACTTTGAATTACAATTAGAGTTCGCAGTAATTTTTATTCATCTCTAACTAAAGGCCTGGCAGCGCCACCTTCTAATCAATTTCCTCTTTCTGGAAAGATGCTCATCATTCTAAAAAGTATCTTCTTCTCATAAAGTATGTCATGTGTTCAGTTGTAGGCGGTTGTTATGTACTTGTCTTTTTTATATCTTTTAAATACTGCAAGCTTTTATTTTTATTCTCTTAAAATTCTTGCATAAATCTGCATAAACTGATTAGTTTATTCCTTTTCTGTTAAACGAATGACATCGACAACACAAGACTACACATTGACAATATTTTTTCAGCATTTTTAATTAAAATAAATTTTAAAAAAATGTGAAAATATAAGTTCATTTCAATGTGATTTTAAAACAAATTAATAAACATTGCCAATAAATAAATAAAGGTTCTTTAATTCATGAATCAATATTAATACACATTTTAACTGTTTCTTTTTTTTTTTAACCTTCCTACTGAAGAAGTCTAAACACAGTATGTCGTACGTGTCGTACCAGGAAATAAGTGTATTATAAAACAAATATGAAGATACAACTTCCAATACTATACGTATGTATAGTACGATATTTATCTTAATACTGATCCTTGACTACATGGAAGGTATACTGCTTTTCCTCATATTAAAAGAGACGGACATGAAATAAAGATTGCAAAAACCTAACTTATGTGCATTCAAATTGTGAATAGTAGTCCTTTTACAGTCGTAATCAAAGTGAGAAATATAAGGATAAAGCTA
>NC_051847.1:230735439-230760052 GCF_002237135.1 Teleopsis dalmanni | reverse complement strand
TTTAAAAAGTATTTCAGACATAATACCAATAAATTTGAAATAATTTTTTAAAACCTTTTATTAGAACTAAGAGTTAAGCTTTCAATTATATCGCATCATATGTATCGTGTCATATCGAATATCAATATATTATTTGAAATATATATCAATTTAAAGGTTTTTAGTATATTTAATTCTAAGTTGTTTTCAAATTCAAATTAATTTTTAATTTTTTTTGCATAGCAAAAGAAAGGTAGACTAACACGCTAAGTTTCGATTACATGTATTACTAGTCTCTATTGTTTTCCTGTGAATGTCATGGGATTCCTTCATCCCTTTTCTTTACATTGCTGTTGTTGTCATGTATTCGAATGGCACTTTTTCAATATCATTATCAGCTTAATGGTCGGATTAATTTAATTATCAAAAATTACCCACACTATTGTTCCTACACCCATTATTTATAGTTTTTATTAGCATTGTTATCGTAGTTTAATGTTGTGACCTACTTACAGTAAATAGTTTAACTCATATTTTATTTTATGTATTTTACATATTTCAAATTGTCTTCCACTATTTGTAGTTGGTAATAGCAAACATACTACAGACACGCAAGCATCGTGTAGTTTTCGTGACCCCAACAACCTCATACGAGGTGCACCTGAGCAGGGAGCAAGCATTGCAAGGACTTGAAATCGAGGAACCAATTGTTGCTGATGTTGTAAGTATTACTAATAAAAAAATTGCATACTTTGACATTGAGATATTAATATTTTTATTTATTTTGTATTTCGTAATTATTTTGATTTATTATATATATATATATTATATTTTATTTTTTGAAATGAAATTAAATGGTTTTCGTTACCAATTTTCACCTTAGGTACAGAAGCACACTGAATTTATTAGCACGGCTTCAAGTCGACAATGACCATTGTCTATGCGACAGAGACGTCATATACAAGTTGATTGTCGCGTGACCACACCACATTTTTGCCGTTTATTGAATCCAGGACCAGGCATTGGGCGTAAATACTAAACACTTATAGTTATGTACAGCTTTAGTATCTATTTTTGTTCTTATTATTTTTTTGTGTCCTAACTATAAGCCAATAGAAGCCATAAGCTATAGAAATGTGTAAGTTAATTGAAAGCTACACACCTTCAGAATAAATATTATTTGCAATATTCATTAAAGTCGTTGGCGTGTTTCTGCCGCGGTTTATGGGAAATAGTCCTCTTGTTTGGCATATATATGAAATACTAATAGTGTTGCGTCAATCTTTTTTTAAGACTTATATAAAAACAAAGTGCTTCAATTTTAGTTAACATTTTAAAAATTATTCGTTTTAATAACTTTTCATATTATTTAATTTTGAAAATAAAGTAATTAGCGAAGTAATTATTTTATACTAAATTTCCAATTTAAACCATATTCATCCGCTACACGCCCCTCGTGTATGCCAAGCATGGGAAGAGAAATAAAGTATATTGCTTTTTTTAGACAAAATAATTTGTATTCTCAACTTAATGTCTTTATTTTCGATATACTATTGTAAACAATAGTTACGAACCTCTATAATTAAATGCAAGTTTCATCGATAATCTAATCATTGCGACTTAAATTATTATCCAATAACCTTTTCCTTAAGTTTGGAGCGCAGGCAAATTATATATACAATTAATTCGTACTCTAATTTAAGCAAATTAAGTACGACATACAAAATAAAATCAAAGAAAATGATAACCTTTAAACTATTTCCTTAATTATCCTTAACTAAGCGTATTAGGATAATCAGTCATTTAATCAGAAATGAAATTTTTAAATTTCTGAAAAAATACAATGAAAATACAATTATTGACTTAAATAAAATTATTTTAGAGGTGTAACTTCCCTTTGTTATTTATTTATCGGCCTCTATTTTTACGGCTTTATTTGTTTAACTCTATTGGGATAGTATATAGCTAAATTATATAGAATTTAATCTTCAATATAGTTAGTGTTTTATGAATAATAATAGTGTTATTTCACATTATTTTGACACAGTTCAGTGGCGTATATAAAGGGCAGTTTAGGATTCAAACACACCGAAAATATTTTAATCCATTTCATATGACAACATTCAATTAAATGTTGTCATATAAATTTTGAATTAGTTTTTAAAATCGTCTCTCTTAAGGTGCAACCGTATTCTGCAAAGGCTTTTACACTTGACTGCCTTACGTGCACTTGCGTGTTGCACTGTTTGTTTAGACAGGCTTTGATTATTTTTGTGTACCACATATATATATTTCACAATTATTTCAATTAACTTTCTCAGTTAATCTCTGATTAGATTTATTGTCCAATAAAACTGTAATTAAATTGTAAATGTGTAACATGAGTTTCTTTCCACCAGTTTATGTAATTATTCGAAGGTTTTATTGTAAATTTTGCATTGTGAAATGTGAAATAGATAAAAGCTTTAGAGCTAATCACTTATTAATAATAATCGATTGTATCGATATATTTATGAGAAGGCATTGCATATAATTGTTTCAAGCCCATACATACAAACTTGGTCCTTCGTGTGATTCAGTCTCTATTAAAATAATTTATGTAAGAATTTCGAATTTGCACTTTAATAAATTTGCTTTGGACACAAATGGTTTAGTGCATATTCTCTATTGGATTGGCTGTCTGTGTTGCAGTACCGGTAAAGTTTCTATTTTTTTTCTATTTTTACACTTGAATTACTACGTACGTTCACACCAATTTCTATCAGCAATAAAGATCCTTCAAAAGGTGAGAATTGCCATACTCACAAAATGTTCGTCCATAAATTGCTGCAGGCAATTAGTGAATATTCACCTCGGGCTGTCCAGACTAGATGCGATCGCGGGCCAATATAAATTACTGTGCAGATTGGAGGGCCGCAGGAACAAATACATACTTTCAAAGTTGTTATTATACTTACATTATAACATTATGAATACGGTTATAATATTAGATTTAGTTTTATTAATTTATCAATTTAAACTCAATTTAAAAATAATGTAGTTCTACCAGTACACCAAATGAAAATTTGCGAAATTGTAATAGATTAAAACCTTGTCGCGGGCCGCAAAAACATAAGTCGCGGGCCGTACTGTGGACAGCCATGCTCTAAACTAAACAGTACAAACTTTGCGCATAAAATGCTGTCATAAAACTCGATTTCTGAAATTCTTTATTAATTATCGTACATTTAATTGTAATTTCTTGGCTGGTGTTCTATAACGCATACGCTTAAGCATTCGTATCGGTTCACCTCTTAGTTAACGCAAAGCCAACTTTGTTATCAATTCGAATTCACCCTACGAAGCGTGAATAGCTGCACGTGTGCTCCGCTGTTATTTATGGGTTTTAGATAACTTTAAGGCGCCTCGAAGTATGCTATTTGTTTTTAAAGTATCAATTTACCTTTTCTTTGTATTTAGTAATTTTACAACTTTTCTTTTGCGTACGTGTCGGTCTGCCACTCTTCCAACCTTTTTCCAAATTCATTTTTATTTTTGACATATGCATGATTCAGCTGGAAAAGTTTTTATGTTGCGAGAAAATAATTAATATTTTTGTTATGGTTTCTTCGACGACTCGTCATTTTTCGCTGCATTCTTTTCTTAATGCGCAAAATATTCATATTCGTAGTATAGGCGCACCTCGCAGTTCGCAGTTCATTGCCTCATTTGTATGTATCTTGTCTTATTTATTCCGCAAAATAATAATAATAGTGTGGAAGGTGAAATGAGAAAGTAGGATTCTCCTTTATACTTGTGTCCTCTATACTTTTATAGCTTGTATCAAACAAGTAGAATTATATAATTAAACCAAAAATATTGAAGATATTTTTAAAATTTTGGAAATAAAATAATTTATTTTTTGTGACGTCAGAAAGAAAAAACATGTCTAAGGTAGTTTTTGCATTATTCAACTCTTTTTCAAATATAAAATTTTCAGGTGAATAATAAATAACTTGTCAATACTATCATTATAAAACAACAATTTCATTTATTCTTTGATTTATTTCCCAAGTAATTATTTGAAATATATTGATTTCTACATTTTATAAAAATACTAATAAAAAATTGATGTACCAATAAGTGGTGTGAGAACTAAAATATTTATATAAAAAATCAAAACTTTATAGATTAAGTTTAAAAACAATTTCATATCCGAAACATAGGACTGAGTATATTATATAAAAACCAAAAACAATTTTCTAGTAGTTTTTCAAAAATAAAAATACTGTAGTTATTAAAAAAGCTACTTAAAGTACTTAAAAATAAATTAAGAAAACAGTTGAATTTATGATGTATAAGCTTTATTAAGAAACGTAAATAAATATATATATATATATATACAAATACTTATGTAGATAACAATACATATATATTATTAAATACCTAAATTAAATTTAAAAAATCCTTAGAACCAAGCAAACAGTGAAAAGTTAACCTTTTATAAATAATTATATAATAATTAAATACGATTATATTAAATTCTGTTCATCATAAAATATTAAAAAAATAATTTAAATTTTTAAACTATACTTTTCTTATTATTAAAATCAATATTTTTGCGAGATAAAATAACTAAAAAAATATTCTGTTTATTTTTGTATGTGGTATCAGGCACAGGGAAACTCTAGCTCTGTACTGTACACAGAAATATACATGTATTAACTATCTATGTATAATATCCGAAAATGACTAAATTTGGTATTACAAGTAACGTTAATTGGTTATTTAGACTCTTAAGGTGGTAGAGCATTAGGTGTATTGGGAAGCATATATTGGACTACGTATATGAAATATATGAAGAGAATCGATTAAAGTATTGCTCTTTAGAATCATTACAGAAATATGTTAATGATATAACATATAAGGTGGAGTCGAAAGTTAAGCGGACTTTTTTAGAATAAGCATTTGTAGTGAGGTCAACTATTTTTCATTACTTGCATCAATTAGATAGATCCTTTACTAATATATTGTCAACATTTCTTGAATTGCGTTTGGAATCTTGTATTCAGAATAAAATTCATGTAATCTATTCCGTGAGAATTGTCTTATTAATTTTTATTATCTCAGGCTAAGGTGATATCAAAAATATTATCAAAGATATACCCAACGCCATGATAAACGTTTAAATTTGGTAATAAAATTATTAATAAAATACATACCTATATTCACCTATGTGTCTTCCTATAAGCATATAGATATTGTCGTGTATAGTCTGTTAGGTATGAAAAAGTGATACTCTTTTCATATAAAAAACATTCTAACCAATCGTTACTTAAATTCAATACTGTAAAGCCTTGTAAGCAGTTAAGGTAGCCTCATTATGATAAAGAATACTGAAATACTCGTATCAAAAATATTTTTTTGATTTATATTTTATAATAAATGTTTTTGAAGTGCAATCATTTAAAATTCGTTTGGCATGAAAACTTTGTTTTGATTTTTAAAAAAATTGACATTTTTAAGATATGACAGTATTGTACTAAGGCAACGACATATATCTCGTTCCACTCCACTATACACCATACAAAAAATGTATTGTGCCCTTCCTCCTCTTAATAATCATATTACATATGTGTGAAACAAAAATATTTAATTTTGAATTTTATTGAGTATTTGAAATTTTACATAGTACACTGTTTGATTTTAATATTCTCTATTGCCGTCATTAGACGATTTAGTTTAAATTAATAAGTAAATTAAAAAAAAAATTATGTGAGCTCTCGTCATTTGGACCAAAAACAATTAATTATTAAACATAGAAAATAGTGTGTAAATATGTAGTGAAGAAATTATTTAAATATAAGATATATACATTAAAAATATATACTTTGTAACAACTTTGTAACAAAAACAAAATCAAAGATGAAACAAAATTTTTACAACAACTATAGTAACAATAATAACGAAAGGAATTCATAGTTTACATTGAAAATATTAAATATTTGCATTAATTTGAAAATTAAAAACAAACCGAAATAGCTATTAAGAGCAAAGTCCTTAAGGTTTGTTAAGCAGCTTGGGTAAAACATTATGTTGGCATTGGAATTGGAATTGGGCTTTAACAATAAATGAAACCTATGGTATGTATAAGGATAAATTATTAAGAAATCAAATTCACCCAAATTCACCATTTACCTAAAACAGAGAAGAGTAATCTTCAAAATATTTTCGAATAATAAATAAAATCTATTAAGTAAGCTGTAATGTTTTTGTTTGAAAATAAATTGGAAACACAAAAAATATGGCTTTAAACATAAAAATGAAGTTTTGTTTTACAATAATTTTTAGATATGAACTTATTGTTAATATCAAAAAGGAGATTGGATTCTATTGATTCGGTTCTAGTATTTTATGCATTTGTAAAAACTTTCTATTGCATGCTATTTCGTTCACACAATTATTAATTTGTAAAAATTACTTCGATTAGTTTATAGTATTTAAATACTTTTATGCGATGACTTCATTTAAACTTAGATCAATTTTAATTTATTTGCTTAATAATAATCAATACTCTTTATGTTAGTTCAGTTATATTAAGTTCAGTTATATTAAGTTCAGTTATATTAATTTCAGTTCAACTATGATTATAGTCAAGATAGTCAAACGCCGCGTATTTTACTCTGTTTCTAGACTTAGTTACAGCTGCAGTATCTAAGTCATACGCTATAGAAATGGACCTCAAGCTTTAGAGTGGAGGCCTTGAATTTCAATTGACGAACCAGGCACTTTGACTTGGTAACCGAAATGAAAAATATCTAGTAATAAAATATTTTTTAATGCCCGATGCTATAATAAATAAGCTTTAAAATACGAATATATAAAAATAATATACGAGTATGACAATTCGTACAAATTAAGTACGATATATGAAATGCACTCCTCGAAAATACTTTCAGCTATCTATAAGTTCAAACAGAAAACACAATTGAAATGAAAATGAAACCCAAATTTAAAATCAAATTTGATTAGAAAACGAAGTTACAAAAATATTTAATTTATTCTTTATTTATTATTTCAATGTTTCATGTATTCTAATTTGCAAATAATTTACAAATTCTTAAAGATCAACAAATTTAAATGTCAATGGAATATTGGGGACATTAAAGAGAAGGATTTTGAATGCATTTTCTGTTGGGTAATTAAATTCAACTTTGAAGTTTCTTATAATTCTCGCTACGCGTAATCCAATACAAGCTCTGAGGCCAAACCCGAATGGTAAGTAAATAAATGGGTTTGTGAAGGCTTCATTGCTTTAATACATTGTTTATGTTTTTCTTGTCTTGTAGCATCCATCTTTCTGGTAAGTACTTATTGGATTCTGGATAATAATTGTCATGTTTAAGCAAGAACTCATTCAACATAAATACTTGTGTGCCTTTAGGTTCTTGATATCCACTCAGTATAGTGCCTGTGCCTAAAGGATACATTCTTATCCCTTTTTTTCACAATATCTTAGATAAATCAATTCACTGTATACTTTTCTGTACGGTTTCGAACCGGAATTTTTTCCATTCCGGTTCAATATAAAAAAATAAATCGGTTCGATTTTGGTTTTCGACCCGGCAAAAATATCGGTTTTTTCGGTTTTCGGTTAAGTTCCGTTTTAATATTCTTCATGTATTTATATGCAGTTTTTTTGCCCATAAATAAAATAGATCTTGATTCTTTTAGAAAGCATAGTTAATGCAACGATATATTTTTGAGCTTCTTGCTCAAAATTGCTTAAATAAATTTAAATAAAAATAAAAAAATTAGATAAATAAACAAATTTCACTACAATTTTACTTTAAGTTAAATATAAATATAAATGCCAAACTATATGATGCTGAACCGAAATAAGCCGATATATTGTTTTTGGATGCCCAGATTTTCTAATAACGCTTTACAAAGTTCTTTACGTAACTTTTCCTGTTTATTTGGGTTCTTTACCAAACGCAGTATTTTACCTATGAACATTGTAGTAGTCGAACAAAATCATAAAATGTATGAAATAACAGATCAGAACAGTTATCATATATCAATATAATATATTGAATATATCCATTACCATCACAATAAGTAACTTCTTATCAATGTTAAGCATATTTTCTACAACACTTTTTCGTTTTCTGTTCTTTCCAAACGTTGTAATGCATTTTGCACAAACATTAAGGATATATCCGTTATATTATCAGATAATCCCATCAAACGCTTGAATTTTCGAGTTTTAACATATTTCCAAATTTGTGGCTAAAATTGAATCTCCCCCGTTAACGAAAAAAAACTCAATCAATGTAACAAAAAGTTTCTTTGTAACAGGATTTTTTCGATTCATTGGATTAATTAGACCCAGTTGTTGATCGTGCGCTACCATGGAAATTGATTCTAATGTCCAGCGATTTATTTCATCTTCAAAAGCTTCTGGAACTTTAAGTGTCTTCGGATCTGGTATTTCCCCAATTCTGAAAAGTATCGAATATATTTAAAACTATTCATGAATTGTATTGTAAAATTTACAAAAGTAAATTTAAACATAAACCTTTCTCCGAATTCGGTATTAATTTTACACATCTTTGGTAAGTAAATTTTAGCCTTTTTCGGATGCATTAAAACTGGATTGATTGCTGAACGAAATGAGCCCCATTTTTCACCCTTACTAAAATATAGCGCATATTAGATCAGTGTTTAT
This sequence comes from Teleopsis dalmanni, assembly GCF_002237135.1. NCBI lineage: Eukaryota > Metazoa > Arthropoda > Insecta > Diptera > Diopsidae > Teleopsis > Teleopsis dalmanni. The sequence goes on along the minus strand of NC_051847.1, from coordinate 230,751,363 downwards.
TAAATTTGCACTTTGACGATATACGTTGATATGATACCATCACTTCCTTGAAAAAAGCTGCGCCTGTGTTTTTCACGATGGTACTCGTATGCTATTGTTTCACAATGGTATGCTATTGGAACCCGGTCGCGTGAGCTAAATGCCCTCATTTCGATATACAGTTTCGAAGTCAGCTGGATTTTGTGTCAAAAGTAATGGCGCTGGTATTACAAAATTGTCGCCATACTTCTCATGCAATTTGTCCATAATCTAAATGCTGTTCAACTTATGATAGTAAGTAAATTAGAAGGTAGTAAATTACGCAAAAAGCGAAGAACACTTTCTTTAATGAAGTTCTTATCACTTTTAACTTTTAGAATGACAGTAGTTCGCGGACACTATTTTCAAAATAATAAATTAGACTTGATTGTAATGATCGAATTATATATACGTATTACAGAATTTAATCGAATTATCGTATTGAAATGTTTAATATAGGTTATGTATTACATACTCGAATTAAAACACATTTTTGCAATTTATTGTTGTTTTATTTAAAAAAATCATATCATCTGAACACAAGTACTAGCCAAAATTTTCAAATTATGCAAACTTTACCCTGTAAAATTTATTCTAGTATGTATCATTTTCTAAAGAACGGTTTTTAATAAAATTAGCTGTATCGATTGATTCGAACTGGTTATTTTACTGTTACCGAAGACAAGTGGAGTTCTGTACTGAAAAGGCCTCCATGGATCATTTTACTTTTTACCTTAGTGACATAAGTTATTCTTATTTTCTTCCTAACCGAGAGCTTATGATCACAATTATAACTTCTTTTCTTTGAGCATCATCTATAACTATAAATCTACACTCAGTGCATAACATCAAATCCGTCAATATAAAAACAATTTCTAAAAGTATATATACAAAAAATATTTCAAAAGTTACTACGATTTTATTAAATTAAAAGAATATTAAATAAGGATTAATTCTATATAACCATAGTTAAATTAACAAAAATCTAAAAACGCTTGTTAACACCATATAAGACGAGGCAAAAAACTAAAATATATATTTACAATATAATAATAATAAACTGGAAAATAATTAAGCCATTGTACAACACATTTCTAAAAAAAACTTCTTAGATTTCTAGGTAGAAATTATATAATATGTTAACAGTTGTCCTCAAGTGTTATTGTGTTCCATTGATTTTATGAAAGTTAGACTCATTTAAAAACATATTGACATATGTAAAAAGGGACCTGTAAAGTTTAATCTTGTTCAATATAGAATTTCACTACATGATATTATATGAGAGGCAACTGAATTATGTAGGGTAAAATTGTGTTCGATTCAAATGACCACAACTTTCTGTTGTGCTTTTTTCTATTCATTCTTTCTTCTCAAAAAAGCTTTAAATTTTATATACTGATCATAAGCATACATACATTCGCATCTATATAATTTATATTATTTATATGTGATTGTATATGGCTCTTGTTACATTTCAGATACTTCATATCAATTGGTTAGCAAGTTGTAAACAAATATATTAATAAAATTAATGTCTGCATGATAAAGGGTTTTAACTTTTTTAAAAACAATGTTTTAAAGAAATTATATCTACGGAGTGCGATTATCTTGATTAGTATTTTATTTTTATATTTTTGATTTAGTTGAAATATTATTATTATTAGTAAGTAATAGGCTATGAAAGCACTCCTACGTCTTGCCGCCGATAGGCAGTTGCATAGAATTTGTTCTGATGTTTCCTTCTTCTCATGGCAGCGTCGATAGGAGTCACTTTTACCGCACCAATAATCTTCATGTGGTAATTAAGTTTACAGTGTCCTCTTTCGAAATTCAGTGTAGATTTTAATATCGTTTCTGCTGAGGCCATGGATAGCATCAACTTTGATGTGTTCAGGATCAATGAATTTTTTTGACTGTTGAAATACTTTTTTAAATGTACACTTCCACATATTTTGTTTGGACCCTAACTTGGTCAGTGTAGTTTTCATAAAAGAATGCGTCGTATATTTGTAGCGTCCATAACAGAAAAACGCGTTACACATATGTATATGTACATATAGGCTTTGAAACGTTTACCAGTTATTAGAGTTAAATAGAAATATATTTAGATATTTCAATATGTCTTGATTCAAAAAGTCTTGACAATGCCAAACAAGACATATAGAAAAACCTGTCTAATATTAGAAGTTAAATTTTATCATTGGCAAGTACTTAAAAAACTGTTTATCTTCAAATGGTCATATTTCAAAATAATTTTTTTGTTACATATTCAATACAATGTAAATAATTAAGTAATTAACTAAAAAAGCCTTGTCAGTTTGTTCATAAGATATTATTTATTTAATAATTCACATATAATTCATAAAGTTTATTTTGGAAACGAATATATTTGGACACTGATTAACAGGTTCACAATCTTTAACATTTGGTGAATTATAATAAAATTAAATAATAATCATTATATGGATTTCATAATGAAATTTTCATTTGATAACTAATTAATAAAAAAAATGACATATATTTTAACCATAAAATAGAGTTAAAGTTAATATATCGCATAATATATAAAAAATTAATTTAATTTAATAATTTTTACCACTATGTACAAATTAGATATCTGTAAATTTAAATTTAAGTGGTATGTTTGGCACATTTATTAATAAGGCCTTAAAAGGCTCATCGACTGGGTAGTTAAATTCTACTTTAAAATTTCGTAAAATTCTAGCAACACCTAATTCCAGTTCCATTTCAACTATTCTTCTTCCAATACAACTTCTGGAACCAAATCCAAACGGTAAATAAATAAATGGATTTGTGCCCTTAAACTCGTTGATTTCATTATTCGCCATCTCTTTGCTTTGTCTTAGCCAGCGTTCTGGTATAAATTCTTTCGGCTTTGTATAATATTTCTCATTTTGTAACAAAGTTGTTGCAACCATAGAAACCTGAGTCCCCTTCGGTACCTGATATCCGCTTAGCACTACATCTTTTTGAGGTACGCGCGCATTACCAACAATTAAAGGATATAACCGTAGTGATTCTTTAATGCATGCACGTAGATATGGCATATTTGTTAATGAACTGTCAGTAAAATCTGAACATTTTTCTGGTAAAATTTTTAAAATTTCTTCTCGTAGTTTCTCCTGCTTTTCGGGATTTTTTGCTAAACACAACATAATGCCAGCAAATGTACTCGAAGTCTTTAAAGGAAAATAATTAAACAGAAAATTTTAAACTTTTAAAATTTTAAACTAGTTTGCTTACTGTATCTACACCTGCCATTAACATATCCATTGCCATTACTGTAGCTATTTTCTTGTCAATTCTTAATAACTTCTCTAAGACACTTTTTTGATTTTCTGGCCTCTCAATACCAGCTTCTCGCTCCTTTTCCAAACGTTGTAGTGCATTGTTTACATAATTTAAAGTAATATCTTGTATATTGTCTAAACACTTCATGAAATTCCTGAATGTTTTTGTTGGTATAAATTTCCACAACGATGGTCTGAATTCTAGTTCAAGAGATAACGTGAAGAACTCTGTTAGATTCTTAAACAATGCTTTGGCTGCTACATTATCCCTATTTTCCTTAAGCAGACCTAATTGCCTGTCCAGTGCAACAACAGATACCGATTCTAAGGTCCAACGATTAATTTCATCTTCAAAATTATCAGGTACTTCAAGTGTTATTGGATCACGTATTTCTTTGATTCTTGAAAAAAAAAAATAAATAATAATTTCATAAAATGATTAAAACGCATGTACAAACCTATCTATTAGTTCTAAGTTGACCTGTGACATTTTTTGCAAATATAATTTAACATTTTTTGGTTGCATTAGCACAGGATTTACTACTGTTCGAAATTTACCCCATTTGTCGCCTTGACTATTGACAAGAGAATATAAAGTGCATATAAAGTGCATATAAAGTGTACATGTCATATTCAAAAAACTTACGTTGCTATAAGTCCTTCAATGTCCTGATAAAACTCTGCTCTGTATTTCTCTCTATGATACCTGAGTGCTTCTGACCCCGGTCGTATAGGCCAAATACCCTCATTTCGAAACACGCGCTCAAAGTGTTCAGGATTATTAGTAATTAAGAATGCCTTTCTTCCAAGCATAGCTGGCATTACAAACATTTCGCCATAGTCTTCCTTCCATTGTGTTAGTAATTTCACACTGTCTTTCTTATAATACTTTCCACCGGGCAGCATTTTTCTTAAAACATTAAGAGCTCCATCAGTGGGTATTTCACTGAAAGGTTTAGCTTGATTCCATTCCGAATCGGCTTCTAAATTTACTTCGGCTGCTTGCGTTTGTTGCAATATCTTTGTGTTTGTAAACAAAGTCGTAAAAAATGTTCATTAAAAATAAAATCAAAATATTAGACCTTACCTGCTGATTAGATTGGAATAGTCTTATGTTTGATAAGCTCAAAGTTTTTGTGTAGCGGAAATTAACAACAGCAAAATTTTTCGCTTGCATCATTTTGTTTAAAAACATTAATGAGTTTTATTATGTTGGCAAATTATTTCCAGCTTTTTTTGGTTTTGTGTATACTAAGGCAATTGATCTAAAATATTTCGCAACCAAAATGCTCTGTTCCTCCACGAAACCTATTCGCAAATGTGCGAACTGCTACTACCTCACAAAAGCTATTCTACAACTCTTGTCCGTCTTTCTGCCATATATAGTACTCATATTTCGGCAGTGAAATTACTAAATTAATTTTGTTGATTAATAATCTCAAATACGGAGTATCTATGGTATACACACATTGACTGAGATACAAAACTCAAAAGCTCTGAACCTGTTCATATTGTTCCGTGTGCTCTTACGCATTAAACATTAGAGCTTTAATAATTGATATTAAAAAGCTTAAACTGTAGACAAGTATGTATTTTTAAATCAGTAGAAATATCAATGATAGGTGTGCAGAATATCAGATGGGGCTCATTATTGAGAAATATCAAAAAATTTTAATACTTTTCACATAACATACTATGTTAAAAAAAGTTTATTATGTAAATTTCGGATCAAAGAAAAGAATTTTAAGGCTAGCTATGCAAATTTAATTTTTATTTTTTGAATTAGTGCATTATGCATTATATTATTTTGATAAATAATACTTGATAATTCTTTTCTTTTCGTATCTTACGATAAATAGCTTCGCAAGGTAACTCTGCTATATAGAACAGAATCACTTGCTGTAAAACTGCAAAAGTCAAAAACTAATGCGCTCATTAATCGAAACAAAGTACACTTAATTTGTACCAGCGCTCTCATGGAAAGATCTTAGGGCTATCATGTATGTTAACACGCCACAGCATACTAGCACACAGACAAGATAGGAATTACCAATAGTGGAGATTGTTTTAAATGCAGAGAGCTGAAAGCAAAAACTACCTATCCTATAAAACATGTTTACTTTCTTCATTTTTTTTGTTTATAATTTTAGTATCCTGTATGAGTTAAAAAATATATATTTTGGCACTATTAAAAAATATAAAAAGAAGCTTGTTTTTGGGTAATAGTTTTTTTCTTTTGTGTAAGTTTTGTATCAGGAGCTAATATTTTTACTAAAAAAATGAATGAATTTTATGAATATCATAAAATTTTAAAAATGTTAAAGCAAGACTTTAATCGAACAGAAGGTCTCTCACATGCTCAATGAAGACCAGAAAATTGTTTCTTGAAAAGTTTCCTGTGAACGGTCAATCAATTGTTAGTCTTATGAAGTTTTTGGAGATTGAAAAACCAAAATCTCATTTGATATATTGTCTTATTCACACTAAATAGGGGTATCAGGTCACACTTTCGTTTATTAAAAAAATAAAAAATTTCAATTGTAATAATTTATTGCATTTATTATTTTATTTAAAACTATTTATTATTAATCATTATTCAAACACCAATTTATTATGAATATACATTATATAAAATATATATAAAAATATTTTAATTAATTTATAACTATTCCATTAACAAAAATATATTTTATATCTAAATGTAATGGAAAAGGGCTGCATAGCTCAAATTAATAAAAAAAATAATTTCCTTCAGACATTTAAATTATATTATATGTTTTACATCAATAATATACAAAGATAAGTTTAGACTTAAAAGCAAGGAAGCAAATCAGGGAATTGTTCGAATTTGGCACTATAAGCGATGATTTTTAATCATATATACAGATTAATAAAAAAAAACCTAATAAGTTTTAAAACTGGAATTATAATAGGTATAGAAAATAAAATAAAAACAAATAAATTCCAAATATGTAATAATCAATTGATTTCAATCGTATAATCATAAATATTTTAAATCTGTTCCGATTTTACGGATGTGGCTTGGGTTACATTTTGATAATTGCAAATGATTTTAGCAGCGTCATTCATCATTTTCGCTGTTGATCGCACTAAAAACATTAGATGACATTCATCATAAACTGTCAACTCTATCCGTGTACGTACTAAACCATGCAAAACTGTGGCACGTTCCAAGTCCAGCCAGTGTTGCAATGCAAGCTCCCGTTCTTTTGCTGAGCCGGAAAGAATGACGTCTGAAGGTCCCCATAACACAAACTCCAAAACCGATTTTGACTTCGAGAGTGATTCAGCCCGTTCTTGTGATAATATGTCAGCTAAAATTTGCGTTATTTTTGTCGCTGGTAACAAATCAGTGAGTGCAATATGAGCACACTTACAAAGTGTGCCCATCTGTTCATCTTCGTCGTTATTGCTACTAAAAAAAGAAATATTAAATTTCAATCTGTTTTATTTTAATAACTTTATTGAACCTACCCTTGTAGAACGCAAAGTCTGGCTTGTGCATCTTTGTTGTCTATATCCTTCGAAAGCACAACATTTGATAAACTCAACGGCATATCTTCGATCGCCTTGACTTGTAAGTTTTTCATGCCATTCACTAACTGCAACATTATGAAAGCTACTTCGCGTGTCATCACATCATCAAACGCTGGCATGCTCGGAACTAAGTGGGAATCCTCATCCGATTTAATGTTTTTCTCTACAGACGACTCTTCATTAAGTGTACATAAATTTTGCACAGACACTACATTTCTTAGCGCACTTGCACTACTACCATCCTTCAGTCCTGTCAAATTCGGTATTGAACCGCGGAAGTTATAATTACTTTTGTCTAGTACTTGTGACTTTCCTTTCAAAATTGCGCCAATGGATAACAGTGTATCTAGTTGAAGTCGTGGTAGTACTGAAATTGTTGCCTGCAAAAGTGTTACTTCCGTCGTTGGCATTAGTGGTAAATGATAACTTGGCACCAAATCGCAGAACTCCGTAATTGGATTTAGCACGCCAGATATTCCTCCAGATAACTGGTTAAGTTCACCACCCACACCAGAAAGTTGATTACAATCAGCTGATAGCGCAAGGGTCACTGGTGCAGTGGTCCAAAGTGCTGCATGGAATGCTTTTTTACCAACTACAAATGCTTGTGTACCTTCTAGTATTGTAAAATCTTCAAAACGTAAGTTTATAGCATTTGCCAAAGGTCGAAGCGCTGGTGGTATAATCGGCGTTTGTTGCAACTTAAAATATATACAGATAATGAAATAGAAATTGAAGAGAAAATAATAAACGTAACACACCTGATCTAAAACCTGCGCCAGTGCTTCGTGATTGGCAACCACAACTGCAGTATAGTTATCCTCAATAGTCTTATGCACAACACTTCGTCCCTTTCGCATACGTAAACGGTTTGTTGCCTTTACACGATTTTTGACAGCCTATAAAAATAGTTTAATTTAAAAGGATACCTTCACATATATTTACATAAACCACTTACCGATGGTATGCCCCATACACTATCATTAATGTCAGTGGCTACATCGCCACCTGCCTCGCTGCCATAGTAACTATAGGGTGCATAAATGTCAAATTCGCCGACTTCGCTACCACAATACGAAGCAGAAATAATGCGTGGAATATTGGCTGTAAGAAATTTATATTTGATAGAACTCTTATTTTTAGAATATGTGTAAACGATATACCCAGACTATTATTCAGTCCATAAGTACGAGAAGCTCCATATTCACTACGTGTGTAGCTAGTCACCGATGCCGTATCTGAGTATAAATTATTGCTGCGCCGAGTAGGTAATATACGTTGTCCTCCATTTGTGAGATCTACTGATCTTGCAGGTGGTGGCGGAGGTGAAGCAGATGCCTTGACAAATTCGTACATATTTTCGTAGTCGCGTTTGTCTTTTAGATAACTATCGATAGTATTGTTGATTTTACGTACAGAATCCTTAAGACTTGTAGGTCGGTTGTCAGTTGCATTACTGTTTGCGTTTCCTATAGAATTGGCAAGCTCGTTTTTATTAATATTATTGTTTGTCGGGTTTTCAAATATTTCTAATTTATTTGCTATTGGCATTTTGCTATCATTACCCTTCTTGCGCTCAAAAGTGCTAGTGCGGCTTCCACTTGGTGGCTTACCGTCTACAACAGATTTGAAGGAATTATTAGTTAAAATAGCTGTTGTGCGATTTGTTGTGGGAAGCTGTGAACCAGGAATACCTCCAGTTGAGTTTTTAGAATGTAAGGCACTATTATGATGAGTTGAAACCTGGTCCAATGATACATTATCACCATTTGACGAGCAAATGGAGATAGTATCAATATTTTCATTGCGTGCTCCAACATGCCGTTTACGTGCCAATTCTAGTTGCGCTTCACGCTCGCGCATGCTTGCCGTACGTTCAGGTTTGCGAGGTGCAATCGACGAACGTATTTCACCTGAAAATCATTATCCGATTCACGGTATTTAATATAATATAAATATTTACTTGAACTATGTATTTTGAAACTAATTATTTTACAGAATAACTTTAGAAGGTTTTACGAAATATGAAAAAGTGAGATCTGAATCCTTAGATGATTCCAATCGATAATGAAGTAAAAAAAAAAGTAATGGTACATATATCATTCATCTTCGGAGTGTCACTTATCCAATCTATTTTGATATATTAGTCTAGGAGTCCTAGATCCATTTTTACTAAATCTGTTTCAAACTTTTATATAGCATAAGCATAACAATATTTGTTCCATACTTGTTAAGAAACGATACGTACCTAAAATTTTGATAAAAATTTTACCACAATGTTAAATTTTGACTGCTTTTTATTTATTGTTTGTTATATGCACATATAATTTTACAGCAGAAAACAACTGAACAAATCTCAACTAAATCTAAATCTATTTAATGATTTTATTATTATAACAAGAACTTGTCACCTCGCTTGTCCCCACCAAGAGTGAAATTGTGAAAAACGTTTAATAAAGGATCAACAACACTGAAAATGATATGTCCGATTTGACGGATTGCGTTATCCAAGTTCTATTCTCCAGGTACTTTAATCAAGTTAATCAACGGGCGCATTTAATAGTGCAGACCAAGAATATTAATTTAAATTCTATGCGCATATTGCCTATGTTGTGAGGTTCCAAAAATATTTCCGAATGTGGTCTGACCAACTTCAATAAGTAAGTTTAATAACGAGTTTTACTAAAATTCGGAACGGAAAATAATATTTATTACATTTCATGTTAAGGAGATGCCAGTATAAAAAATTGTATTGACGTAGTCTTAGCCACTTTATTGATGATTTCTGAGTAATTTCAGCTTTACATTTTGTGGGTCATGTGTCTAAGCGTACTTTTGACCCATTTCCAATTAAACAAGTTAATCGCATACTATTTGCTTTACAGTTCATTTAATAAGAATTTATGAGAGATCTTTAAATTATAATTTTGTTACTAAAATGTAATATTGTGCATAATTGACTTGGTTTACTTGTCGACAGTTTTTGCAGCTAACTTCAATTAATTTTGCACTTAACAACTGCGAAACCAGTACGGAATCCAGTTTAGAAGTATTAACAAGAGACTTACTTAAAATAAACCAAGTTCAACGGCAAATGAGTTAAGGAATGCTGTAAAGTATATTTCTTTCTCTTATTGGTACAAGTTCAGAAAAGGCTTAGATAAAATTAATCGAAATGTAAACCACGGGTAGTAGAAACTAAACTGATTGAAGTGCTCAAGGTAACTAATCTGAACGAAGTAAACTACTGAATGCAATAAAGTTGAGCTTAAACGGGGTAGGCACATTTACTCAAACGTTTTCTGATCATGATCACTTCAAACCAAAAAGAATATAAAAATGAAGAGATACAATAGCTTATACATAAATACTTATGATATTAACTTACCTAAATTGGCATAAACGTTGTCGGACTTGCATTTAATCGAACCGCCTGCTTCTCCTAAGCTCGACGTGGCACATAACCCAATCTTTTGTTTCCGGCGCAACTCTGCGCTTTTTGGTGGTGGTGGTCTAGCCGGTTTGTTAATCTCATGTGAGCGTTGTCCATCTGTTGCACGCAAGGGTGGTGCTGGTGGTTTCGCTGTAAGTACTGCAACAGTTTGGGTCGCAACTGCATCATTTGTTTTGGTTATATCTTTTACTACTTCTACGGCCGTGGGATTAATATCAATCGGATGTATGATTACTAGGCGCGGCTTACCAGCGACGCTTGCGTCTTCTCCTGTGCATATCTCTGAGTAAATGCCTTCTTTCTTATGCAGATTATCTGTGGTTTTGCTTGTGCCCATGCGTAAAAATTTTTTTATAGAGAATTTCGTTTTGGCTTTTTGTGTTGGTGATGCTGCCTTCTTGTCGTTCGATGATGCTGTAGTATTTGATGAAGTTGACAAGTTTGCTGCTGTTGTTGTTAAGTTCATTGTTGAAACAGAAATTACAGTTGATTGACTGCCCGATTCGGTTAGGCATTGTTCAGACAACGACAGGTTTTTGTGATTTCTTGGTATCAATTCCGGTGTCAATGGCTGCTTAAAGCTGCTCAACATATGGCCGGAACCAGTTTGATATTGTAAGTTTTTAACTGCATTGCTCCGTTGTGTAACAAATGTGTTCAAGCTACGGAACTTAGGATTTACAGTAGCTCGTTCTCGCTTATCCTTTTCTCTAATGACTGGCGACGAAGAATTTTTGGTGATGTTTCCCACATTGCTAGCTATTGCTGGCAGTTTACGCGTATAAAGACTTGAAGAAATTGAAGAAGAATTTGCCGAGTTAGTCTCTGCAATATTAGCAGAACAATTTGGTATTATTTCCGTCACATTTGGTGTTATTAGTTCTTTCAATTTCACAGCATCCGTTTCAGTTTTTACATGCTTTGTCTTTTCTGTATTTGCATTTAAATCGGATTGCGTTTGCACAGTCGACTGTGGTTGCTCTTCAACTGAAATTGATATTAGTTTTTTCTTTTCATCTTCTTTCATTTCATTTTCAAATTCAAGTACTAAGCTGTAGTCGCGTTCTGGCGTTGGCGGCGCACTTGTTTTATACTCAGGCGGCGGATTTGGCGCTCTACCTTTTTTAAGCTTAGCGTCATCTTTTATTATGTCAGCGTTTAAGTTCTCGTTTGATTTTGACATCACCAGCTGTAACTGACTAATAACCTGTTGTTCGGCACAAGTGGGCTGTCTTTTGGTTACAAATGTTTTTAATGGACTATTTACAGGAGAAACAATAGGTTTCGCTGGCAAATCTGGTTTTTTTAACACAATTGGTGGATGTTGTTTTTGTAAACCATGCAGAAACGAAGGTCGTGCTTCTAATATTTTAGTTGGCGGTGGTGATTTAGGCAATGCGGGTAAAATATGGTTCGCCTGTTCCTTATTTTCTAGACTACCATCAGGATCAGCACTACCATCTGGTTCACCGTGGAGCTCTCTGCTCTTTTCTGGCGGAAATATTGACTTTTTGGCACGTGGAGCTACTGCCACTTTAGATACAACTGATGTTTGGTTTGCGACTTGTATATCCTCATAATCAGAATTGTTCGTACTGATACTTAGTTTATTTTCCAAACGCTGACGTTCCCGTTCTTTTTCTGTTCCACCATTTTTGAATTCATTCCCAATGCTTATTCCAATGCCTGAATCGGACTCACTACGAATCATATTATAAGAGGTTTCTTCATCGCTGCTGCCATCGAAACTACTGCCAGTAGAGTCCAGAGCGTCATCCGAACTGCATTTTGTGACAATCAATCCATCAGAAGTAATTTTACTGGTCATAAAGTTGCCCTCATGTAAGTTATAAGATGCAGCACGTGTTTTTGAAGATAACAACATGTCGGTAATGTATTGGGAATTTGAAAAGTGTGACTTAGTCGCATTTTTGTCTGATTCATTAATGGCATTTATGCTTTTTTTATCATTGCTGAATTTACCATCTGCCAAATTTTCATAACTGATTTGTGTTTCAACTACATCATAATATGCCGATACCCCATTTTCAGCATCGGAACAGTTACTGTCTGTGTCGGAGTATTTATGAAAAACATTTATTTTGGGTTTTGTGTGTTCCTTGGTAATAGGCGGATTGCGCACGATCGGCTTTTTAAGGTCGAGAAAGGGCTTCGAGTCGACAGATTCGCTCAAACTTGATATTTCGAACTTAATCTTAGATCCAACAGCCATTACTTTATCCTGTCCAGTCAGTTTATTTGACTCATTTTGTTTCTGCTCAAGAGTCTCAGAAATTTCATCTAACAGAGACTTTTCCATTGCACGTTCAATTGGAGGACTGTTTTTACCATCGCTATCACTGGATGATTCCTGCTGCTTGTTTTGTATCTTAGTTAGTATTGAGCCACCGTTAGAGTTTGCAGATTTTGAGTTGCTACTTACTGATGTGGAACTTGTGTTACTGTTGACACTAGTAAAAGTAAGCGAAGGGGGTGTTTTCTTTATAGTCTTTTCACTGTTTACATTTTGTTTCGTGTCTGAATTACCCAATCCAGATTTCGATTCAAATCTTCCTTTTACAGTTGTTGCTGCAGTCATCTGTTTTGTCGTATCAGTTGCATTCGATATAGTTGATGTGACTGCTGTGGCATTTGTTGTCGCACCAAATGGCACAACGTTTATTTTCAATGTCTGCTTATTGCCCTCCTTATCAACTTGTGGGGCACCTAATTTTAGTGCAGCAAATGATTTCTTAATATTCTCTTGCGGATCGCCTAACAAGTTTCCATTATTCATATTGAAATCTGTATTGGCCTTTGTTATGCGTTTAAGCTCTGCAGTTTCCTCATCGTCCGTATTTGTGATAGCATTGTCATCATGTTCATTGCCAATGTTCATAAAATCATCGTCGTCTGCGTCATCGGAATCATCAGACCATTCACCTCCGTAACCAATGACTTCGAACAGAGTTTTACGAAAACATACTTTGTGCGATTTACTTTTATTAGTCTTGGCAAGTGCTTTCTTAATGATACTCTTCACAGGTGTTCTGTGCTTATTCGGATAGTCAGTCTTTTTGTTGTCACTTGCATCAATTTTTTGACTTTGATTAGAAGTGAATATAGAAGATGTACTAAATGCAGAAAATCTTGAACTGGAGGCAGAAGCTTGTTTGTGCTCATCCTTTGATTTAAAACAATTCGAACATAAGTCCTTTTTCCAAGCATTCTGTGTGAAGTGTGGACATATTGAAGATGACATTTTGAGGTGTTACTTATTTAAAAGGCAGAGAATATAAGGAAATATTCAATTAATCCTCCTTGTGGTGTCGAAAAATATGCTGGAACATATTCTGAAAGACAAAAGAAACTTATTTATAATAAATTGTTAACCAATAAAACTTAATTAACCAATCACTTATTAATAAGTGATTTAAAAACAATAAAAACTGTAACAATTAATTCAATTTTCTGCACGTTGCGATAATTTTTTTTTTATTAAAAAATATTTTAGCAAAACGAAAATGCTCGTATGAAATTGAAAAAAAAACAAACTATAATTCATACTTCACGGATTTGAAAAATTTAGGTGCAGTCAGCGTGTTGCTTTGCGAGTGTCCACTGTCAAGTATTTTTAACTGAATTCAATTTATTTCGTACAATTTAAACTAGGAAATTCAACACTGAGGCTAATGAAATTGCCAAATCCATAAAAAATCATATAAGATAAATAAGAGTACAGAATTTTGTATTGATATTAAATTTTAGCCATTTTTGATTTTGTTCAGTTAAGAACACAGAGATTTGCTATGGAATTAGTTGTTAGTGAGACTCCTGAAGCCGCCAGACTAAAGCTGATGAGCTGGTACATTCTTATAATCAATATGAGACATTTATCCTCACAAGTTGATGACAGGCAACTAGACAGGATATTTTAACCTGCATTATCACTTCAACAAGATCATTCTGTTTGAGGTACCAAAATATCTGCCTAGCGGGGAATAAGTGTTGTAATCACATCGTTCAGTAAGCGGATGTTGAAGCATAAAATTCTCTTTCCATATAATACTTGCAACTTATCATCATGACAGATTCTGACTTTCATTCACATATCTAATGTCTTCTGTTCAGTTGGAATTAGTTGTAAGTAGAAAACATCTACTGTGGTTGAAGTCATTGGATTCACTGAGAGCCCAAATTCTCTGATTTTCTCTGCTATTCTATTTTTATTATATTTATACAGACTGGAGCACACAAAAGCAGGGATTATTTCTGAATAAGAAATCGATATTTGAATATACTGAAAGCAATTACGAGGTAGAATAAATATTGAGACTCAAGTCTAATCATTTTCAATACAGTTAATATTTATTTTATAAAAAATATTTTGCAATCTTTTGAAAAAGTAAATGTATTGTAATTCAACCAGAAATTTCAAATCCGGTTATTTGTTTTGCAATTGATTTGGACACAACTGCACAACTGACTTCAAGAATTTGTAATTTTTGCTTTGTTCCAGACAAAATATCCACCATGTAAATTTGAATATAGTTTTTTATTATTATTTTGAATTTACTCAGCCTGCGGCCTGCAAGTAGACGAAATTTTGAAACTACTGGAAACTCATTTTTTCTACCAAACGTTCACACGTTCACAAAAGTGTTTAAATTACAAAAATGTTTATTTGAGCTTAATACAAAACTACAAGTCCACGACAACTCCAGCATTAATAATGTTTACCAGAATTTTAAAGCAACAGCGATTTGAATGACAACCAGCAATTTCAACATTGCAAGGGTAATTGGTGCAAGGGAATCGTAGTTCTTGGTTGAGTACTGTGCGCTTCATCAATCACTTACGTACCTATGTATGACGAAATTATGCTATTAGTCCTTCAGTTAATTAGATTTAAAAGAAACAACTGTTGCAATACTGATATTTTGGATATGTTGATACGAATGAAAAAGCATAGAGTGGTATAGACCATAAAACAGAATTTAAAATAGAAGAACGTAGAAAATAATATAGTATAGAAAGTAGAAAAATATAGAGTGTAGAGTAAAATGTAGGCTAGAATAAAATAAAATCGAATAAAGAATGGAATATCGAGTAGAATACAGAATAAAATATAGAATAGAATATGAAATAGAATATAGAATAGAATACCGAACAGATGATATCTCAACACTTAAATTTTTGTAAAAAGTATTTATTGTTTACTCTTCATAAGCTTAAGTGTACATATATCCGAATTAACAAATTCTTGATTGATTATAACTATTTTATTTAAGCTGTATTTAATAAGTAATTTAATAGTTTTTATTTTAAAATTCAAATGATTTGCAATTACTCGTAATTTTTCTGGTTCATTTCTTGCCACATTAGATTTGTGGGAAATACATATCTCAACAAATTAAAATTACACTTAATTTTATTTTTAATAATTTTACACTGCCGGATTAGTTTACTTGGTTAATTAAATGCAGTTGCAACTATCGTGTTAGTAATTAAAGTTAATTAAGTTATTTAATTATTCAAATTATGTAAATATTTTGTGGTTTTTATTACTTTTACTTATTCGCA
>NC_051847.1:230419585-230735339 GCF_002237135.1 Teleopsis dalmanni | reverse complement strand
TGAAGAGAATCGATTAAAGTATTGCTCTTTAGAATCATTACAGAAATATGTTAATGATATAACATATAAGGTGGAGTCGAAAGTTAAGCGGACTTTTTTAGAATAAGCATTTGTAGTGAGGTCAACTATTTTTCATTACTTGCATCAATTAGATAGATCCTTTACTAATATATTGTCAACATTTCTTGAATTGCGTTTGGAATCTTGTATTCAGAATAAAATTCATGTAATCTATTCCGTGAGAATTGTCTTATTAATTTTTATTATCTCAGGCTAAGGTGATATCAAAAATATTATCAAAGATATACTCAACGTCATGATAAACGTTTAAATTTGGTAATAAAATTATTAATAAAATACATACCTATATTCACCTATGTGTCTTCCTATAAGCATATAGATATTATCGTGTATAGTCTGTTAGGTATGAAAAAGTGATACTCTTTTCATATAAAAAACATTCTAACCAATCGTTACTTAAATTCAATACTGTAAAGCCTTGTAAGCAGTTAAGGTAGCCTCATTACAATAATGAATACTGATATACTCGTACCAAAAATATTTTTTTGATTTATATTTTATAATAAATGTTTTTGAAGTGCAATCATTTAAAATTCGTTTGGCATGAAAACTTTGTTTTGATTTCTAAAAAAATTGACATTTTTAAGATATGACAGTATTGTACTAAGGCAACGACATATATCTCGTTCCACTCCACTATACACCATACAAAAAATGTATTGTGCCCTTCCTCCTCTTAATAATCATATTACATATGTGTGAAACAAAAATATTTAATTTTGAATTTCATTGAGTATTTGAAATTTTACATAATACACTGTTTGATTTTAATATTCTCTATTGCCGTCATTAGACGATTTAGTTTAAATTAATAAGTAAATTAAAAAAAAAATTATGTAAGCTCTCGTCATTTGGACCAAAAACAATTAATTATTAAACATAGAAAATAGTGTGTAAATATGTAGTGAAGAAATTATTTAAATATAAGATATATACATTAAAAATATATACTTTGTAACAACTTTGTAACAAAAACAAAATCAAAGATGAAACAAAATTTTTACAACAACTATAGTAACAATAATAACGAAAGGAATTCATAGTTTACATTGAAAATATTAAATATTTGCATTAATAAAAGTAAATACATAAAATTAATTTGAAAATTAAAAACAAACCGAAATAGCTATTAAGAGCAAAGCCCTTAAGGTTTGTTAATAAGACTAAGTTTAAAACGCAGCTTGGGTTAAACATTATGTTGGCATTGGAATTGGAATTGGGCTTTAACAATAAATGAAACCTATGGTATGTATAAGGATAAATTATTAAGAAATCAAATTCACCCAAATTCACCATTTACCTAAAACAGAGAAGAGTAATCTTCAAAATATTTTCGAATAATAAATAAAATCTATTAAGTAAGCTGTAATGTTTTTGTTTGAAAATAAATTGGAAACACAAAAAATATGGCTTTAAACATAAAAATGAAGTTTTGTTTTACAATAATTTTTAGATATGAACTTATTGTTAATATCAAAAAGGAGGTTGGATTCTATTGATTCGGTTCATTTGTAAAAACTTTCTATTGCATGCTATTTCGTTCACACAATTATTAATTTGTAAAAATTACTTCGATTAGTTTATATTATTTAAATACTTTTATGCGATTATGTTTTTCTTGTCTTGTAGCATCCATCTTTCTGGTAAGTACTTATTGGATTCTGGATAATAATTGTCATGTTTAAGCAAGAACTTATTCAACATAAATACTTGTGTGCCTTTAGGTTCTTTATATTCACTCAGTATAGTGCCTGCGCCTAAAGGATACATTCTTATCCCTTTTTTTCACAATATCTTAGATAAATCAATTCACTGTATACTTTTCTGTACGGTTTCGAACCGGAATTTTTTCCATTCCGGTTCAATATAAAAAAATATATCGGTTCGATTTTGGTTTTCGACCCGGCAAAAATATCGGTTTTTTCGGTTTTCGGTTAAGTTCCGTTTTAATATTCTTCATGTATTTATATGCAGTTTTTTTGCCCATAAATAAAATAGATCTTGATTCTTTTAGAAAGCATAGTTAATGCAACGATATATTTTTGAGCTTCTTGCTCAAAATTGCTTAAATAAATTTAAATAAAAATAAAAAAATTAGATAAATAAACAAATTTCACTACAATTTTACTTCAAGTTAAATATAAATATAAATGCCAAACTATATGATGCTGAACCGAAATAAGCCGATATATTGTTTTTGGATGCCCAGCTTTTCTAATAACGCTTTACAAAGTTCTTTACGTAACTTTTCCTGTTTATTTGGGTTCTTTACCAAACGCAGTATTTTACCTATGAACATTGTAGTAGTCTAACAAAATCATAAAATGTATGAAATAACAGATCAGAACAGTTATCATATATCAATATATTCATTACCATCACAATAAGTAACTTCTTATCCATGTTAAGCATATTTTCTACAACACTTTTTCGTTTTCTGTTCTTACAATACCTTTTTTCCGATCGTTTTCCAAACGTTGTAATGCATTTTGCACAAACATTAAGGTATATCCGTTATATCATCAGATAATCCCATCAAACGCTTGAATTTTCGAGTTTTAACATATTTCCAAATTTGTGGCTAAAATTGAATCTCCCCCGTTAACGAAAAAAAACTCAATCAATGTAACAAAAAGTTTCTTTGTAACAGGATTTTTTCGATTCATTGGATTAATTAGACCCAGTTGTTGATCGTGCGCTACCATGGAAATTGATTCTAATGTCCAGCGATTTATTTCATCTTCAAAAGCTTCTGGAACTTTAAGTGTCTTCGGATCTGGTATTTCCCCAATTCTGAAAAGTATCGAATATATTTAAAACTATTCATGAATTGTATTGTAAAATTTACAAAAGTAAATTTAAACATAAACCTTTCTCCGAATTCGGTATTAATTTTACACATCTTTGGTAAGTAAATTTTAGCCTTTTTCGGATGCATTAAAACTGGATTGATTGCTGAACGAAATGAGCCCCATTTTTCACCCTTACTAAAATATAGCGCATATTAGATCAGTGTTTATTAAATTTGCACTTTGACGATATACGTTGATATGATACCATCACTTCCTTGAAAAAAGCTGCGCCTGTGTTTTTCACGATGGTACTCGTATGCTATTGTTTCACAATGGTATGCTATTGGAACCCGGTCGCGTGAGCTAAATGCCCTCATTTCGATATACAGTTTGTTTCGAAGTCAGCTGGATTTTGTGTCAAAAGTAATGGCGCTGGTATTACAAAATTGTTGCCATACTTCTCATGCAATTTGTCCATAATCTAAATGCTGTTCAACTTATGATAGTAAGTAAATTAGAAGGTAGTAAATTACGCAAAAAGCGAAGAACACTTTCTTTAATGAAGTTCTTATCACTTTTAACTTTTAGAATGACAGTAGTTCGCGGACACTATTTTCAAAATAATAAATTAGACTTGATTGTAATGATCGAATTATATATACGTATTACAGAATTTAATCGAATTATCGTATTGAAATGTTTAATATAGGTTATGTATTACATACTCGAATTAAAACACATTTTTGCAATTTATTGTTGTTTTATTTAAAAAAATCATATCATCTGAACACAAGTACTAGCCAAAATTTTCAAATTATGCAAACTTTACCCTGTAAAATTTATTCTAGTATGTATCATTTTCTAAAGAACGGTTTTTAATAAAATTAGCTGTATCGATTGATTCGAACTGGTTATTTTACTGTTACCGAAGACAAGTGGAGTTTTGTACTGAAAAGGCCTCCATGGATCATTTTACTTTTTACCTTAGTGACATAAATTATTCTTATTTTCTTCCTAACCGAGAGCTTATGATCACAATTATAACTTCTTTTCTTTGAGCATCATCTATAACTATAAATCTGCACTCAGTGCATAACATCAAATCCGTCAATATAAAAACAATTTTTAAAAGTATATATACAAAAAATATTTCAAAAGTTACTACGATTTTATTAAATTAAAAGAATATTAAATAAGGATTAATTCTATATAACCATAGTTAAATTAACAAAAATCTAAAAACGCTTGTTAACACCATATAAGACGAGGCAAAAAACTAAAATATATATTTACAATATAATAATAGTAAACTGGAAAATAATTAAGCCATTGTACAACACATTTCTAAAAAAAACTTCTTAGATTTCTAGGTAGAAATTATATAATATGTTAACAGTTGTCCTCAAGTGTTATTGTGTTCCATTGATTTTATGAAAGTTAGACTCATTTAAAAACATATTGACATATGTAAAAAGGGACCTGTAAAGTTTAATCTTGTTCAATATAGAATTTCACTACATGATATTATATGAGAGGCAACTGAATTATGTAGGGTAAAATTGTGTTCGATTCAAATGACCACAACTTTCTGTTGTGCTTTTTTCTATTCATTCTTTCTTCTCAAAAAAGCTTTAAATTTTATATACTGATCATAAGCATACATACATTCGCATCTATATAATTTATATTATTTATATGTGATTGTATATGGCTCTTGTTACATTTCAGATACTTCATATCAATTGGTTAGCAAGTTGTAAACAAATATATTAATAAAATTAATGTCTGCATGATAAAGGGTTTTAACTTTTTTAAAAACAATGTTTTAAAGAAATTATATCTACGGAGTGCGATTATCTTGATTAGTATTTTATTTTTATATTTTTGATTTAGTTGAAATATTATTATTATTAGTAAGTAATAGGCTATGAAAGCACTCCTACGTCTTGCCGCCGATAGGCAGTTGCATAGAATTTGTTCTGATGTTTCCTTCTTCTCATGGCAGCGTCGATAGGAGTCACTTTTACCGCACCAATAATCTTCATGTGGTAATTAAGTTTACAGTGTCCTCTTTCGAAATTCAGTGTAGATTTTAATATCGTTTCTGCTGAGGCCATGGATAGCATCAACTTTGATGTGTTCAGGATCAATGAATTTTTTTGACTGTTGAAATACTTTTTTAAATGTACACTTCCACATATTTTGTTTGGACCCTAACTTGGTCAGTGTAGTTTTCATAAAAGAATGCGTCGTATATTTGTAGCGTCCATAACAGAAAAACGCGTTACACATATGTATATGTACATATAGGCTTTGAAACGTTTACCAGTTATTAGAGTTAAATAGAAATATATTTAGATATTTCAATATGTCTTGATTCAAAAAGTCTTGACAATGCCAAACAAGACATATAGAAAAACCTGTCTAATATTAGAAGTTAAATTTTATCATTGGCAAGTACTTAAAAAACTGTTTATCTTCAAATGGTCATATTTCAAAATAATTTTTTTGTTACATATTCAATACAATGTAAATAATTAAGTAATTAACTAAAAAAGCCTTGTCAGTTTGTTCATAAGATATTATTTATTTAATAATTCACATATAATTCATAAAGTTTATTTTGGAAACGAATATATTTGGACACTGATTAACAGGTTCACAATCTTTAACATTTGGTGAATTATAATAAAATTAAATAATAATCATTATATGGATTTCATAATGAAATTTTCATTTGATAACTAATTAATAAAAAAAATGACATATATTTTAACCATAAAATAGAGTTAAAGTTAATATATCGCATAATATATAAAAAATTAATTTAATTTAATAATTTTTACCACTATGTACAAATTAGATATCTGTAAATTTAAATTTAAGTGGTATGTTTGGCACATTTATTAATAAGGCCTTAAAAGGCTCATCGACTGGGTAGTTAAATTCTACTTTAAAATTTCGTAAAATTCTAGCAACACCTAATTCCAGTTCCATTTCAACTATTCTTCTTCCAATACAACTTCTGGAACCAAATCCAAACGGTAAATAAATAAATGGATTTGTGCCCTTAAACTCGTTGATTTCATTATTCGCCATCTCTTTGCTTTGTCTTAGCCAGCGTTCTGGTATAAATTCTTTCGGCTTTGTATAATATTTCTCATTTTGTAACAAAGTTGTTGCAACCATAGAAACCTGAGTCCCCTTCGGTACCTGATATCCGCTTAGCACTACATCTTTTTGAGGTACGCGCGCATTACCAACAATTAAAGGATATAACCGTAGTGATTCTTTAATGCATGCACGTAGATATGGCATATTTGTTAATGAACTGTCAGTAAAATCTGAACATTTTTCTGGTAAAATTTTTAAAATTTCTTCTCGTAGTTTCTCCTGCTTTTCGGGATTTTTTGCTAAACACAACATAATGCCAGCAAATGTACTCGAAGTCTTTAAAGGAAAATAATTAAACAGAAAATTTTAAACTTTTAAAATTTTAAACTAGTTTGCTTACTGTATCTACACCTGCCATTAACATATCCATTGCCATTACTGTAGCTATTTTCTTGTCAATTCTTAATAACTTCTCTAAGACACTTTTTTGATTTTCTGGCCTCTCAATACCAGCTTCTCGCTCCTTTTCCAAACGTTGTAGTGCATTGTTTACATAATTTAAAGTAATATCTTGTATATTGTCTAAACACTTCATGAAATTCCTGAATGTTTTTGTTGGTATAAATTTCCACAACGATGGTCTGAATTCTAGTTCAAGAGATAACGTGAAGAACTCTGTTAGATTCTTAAACAATGCTTTGGCTGCTACATTATCCCTATTTTCCTTAAGCAGACCTAATTGCCTGTCCAGTGCAACAACAGATACCGATTCTAAGGTCCAACGATTAATTTCATCTTCAAAATTATCAGGTACTTCAAGTGTTATTGGATCGCGTATTTCTTTGATTCTTGAAAAAAAAAAATAAATAATAATTTCATAAAATGATTAAAACGCATGTACAAACCTATCTATTAGTTCTAAGTTGACCTGTGACATTTTTTGCAAATATAATTTAACATTTTTTGGTTGCATTAGCACAGGATTTACTACTGTTCGAAATTTACCCCATTTATCGCCTTGACTATTGACAAGAGAATATAAAGTACATATAAAGTGTACATGTCATATTCAAAAAACTTACGTTGCTATAAGTCCTTCAATGTCCTGATAAAACTCTGCTCTGTGTTTCTCTCTATGATACCTGAGTGCTTCTGACCCCGGTCGTATAGGCCAAATACCCTCATTTCGAAACACGCGCTCAAAGTGTTCAGGATTATTAGTAATTAAGAATGCCTTTCTTCCAAGCATAGCTGGCATTACAAACATTTCGCCATAGTCTTCCTTCCATTGTGTTAGTAATTTCACACTGTCTTTCTTATAATACTTTCCACCGGGCAGCATTTTTCTTAAAACATTAAGAGCTCCATCAGTGGGTATTTCACTGAAAGGTTTAGCTTGATTCCATTCCGAATCGGCGTCTAAATTTACTTCGGCTGCTTGCGTTTGTTGCAATATCTTTGTGTTTGTAAACAAAGTCGTAAAAAATGTTCATTAAAAATAAAATCAAAATATTAGACCTTACCTGCTGATTAGATTGGAATAGTCTTATGTTTGATAAGCTCAAAGTTTTTGTGTAGCGGAAATTAACAACAGCAAAATTTTTCGCTTGCATCATTTTGTTTAAAAACATTAATGAGTTTTATTATGTGGGCAAATTATTTCCAGCTTTTTTTGGTTTTGTGTATACTAAGGCAATTGATCTAAAATATTTCGCAACCAAAATGCTCTGTTCCTCCACGAAACCTATTCGCAAATGTGCGAACTGCTACTACCTCACAAAAGCTATTCTACAACTCTTGTCCGTCTTTCTGCCATATATAGTACTCATATTTCGGCAGTGAAATTACTAAATTAATTTTGTTGATTAATAATCTCAAATACGGAGTATCTATGGTATACACACATTGACTGAGATACAAAACTCAAAAGCTCTGAACCTGTTCATATTGTTCCGTGTGCTCTTACGCATTAAACATTAGAGCTTTAATAATTGATATTAAAAAGCTTAAACTGTAGACAAGTATGTATTTTTAAATCAGTAGAAATATCAATGATAGGTGTGCAGAATATCAGATGGGGCTCATTATTGAGAAATATCAAAAAATTTTAATACTTTTCACATAACATACTATGTTAAAAAAAGTTTATTATGTAAATTTCGGATCAAAGAAAAGAATTTTAAGGCTAGCTATGCAAATTTAATTTTTATTTTTTGAATTAGTGCATTATGCATTATATTATTTTGATAAATAATACTTGATAATTCTTTTCTTTTCGTATCTTACGATAAATAGCTTCGCAAGGTAACTCTGCTATATAGAACAGAATCACTTGCTGTAAAACTGCAAAAGTCAAAAACTAATGCGCTCATTAATCGAAACAAAGTACACTTAATTTGTACCAGCGCTCTCATGGAAAGATCTTAGGGCTATCATGTATGTTAACACGCCACAGCATACTAGCACACAGACAAGATAGGAATTACCAATAGTGGAGATTGTTTTAAATGCAGAGAGCTGAAAGCAAAAACTACCTATCCTATAAAACATGTTTACTTTCTTCATTTTTTTTGTTTATAATTTTAGTATCCTGTATGAGTTAAAAAATATATATTTTGGCACTATTAAAAAATATAAAAAGAAGCTTGTTTTTGGGTAATAGTTTTTTTCTTTTGTGTAAGTTTTGTATCAGGAGCTAATATTTTTACTAAAAAATGAATGCGCAAAATATCATAAAATTTTAAAAATGTTAAAGCAAGACTTTAATCGAACAGAAGGTCTCTCACATGCTCAATGAAGACCAGAAAATTGTTTCTCGAAAAGTTTCCTGTGAACGGTCAATCAATTGTTAGTCTTATGAAGTTTTTGGAGATTGAAAAACCAATATCTCATTTGATATATTGTCTTATTCACACTAAATAGGGGTATCAGGTCACACTTTCGTTTATTAAAAAAATAAAAAATTTCAATTGTAATAATTTATTGCATTTATTATTTTATTTAAAACTATTTATTATTAATCATTATTCAAACACCAATTTATTATGAATATACATTATATAAAATATATATAAAAATATTTTAATTAATTTATAACTATTCCATTAACAAAAATATATTTTATATCTAAATGTAATGGAAAAGGGCTGCATAGCTCAAATTAATAAAAAAAATAATTTCCTTCAGACATTTAAATTATATTATATGTTTTACATCAATAATATACAAAGATAAGTTTAGACTTAAAAGCAAGGAAGCAAATCAGGGAATTGTTCGAATTTGGCACTATAAGCGATGATTTTTAATCATATATACAGATTAATAAAAAAAAACCTAATAAGTTTTAAAACTGGAATTATAATAAGTATAGAAAATAAAATAAAAACAAATAAATTCCAAATATGTAATAATCAATTGATTTCAATCGTATAATCATAAATATTTTAAATCTGTTCCGATTTTACGGATGTGGCTTGGGTTACATTTTGATAATTGCAAATGATTTTAGCAGCGTCATTCATCATTTTCGCTGTTGATCGCACTAAAAACATTAGATGACATTCATCATAAACTGTCAACTCTATCCGTGTACGTACTAAACCATGCAAAACTGTGGCACGTTCCAAGTCCAGCCAGTGTTGCAATGCAAGCTCCCGTTCTTTTGCTGAGCCGGAAAGAATGACGTCTGAAGGTCCCCATAACACAAACTCCAAAACCGATTTTGACTTCGAGAGTGATTCAGCCCGTTCTTGTGATAATATGTCAGCTAAAATTTGCGTTATTTTTGTCGCTGGCAACAAATCAGTGAGTGCAATATGAGCACACTTACAAAGTGTGCCCATCTGTTCATCTTCGTCGTTATTGCTACTAAAAAAAGAAATATTAAATTTCAATCTGTTTTATTTTAATAACTTTATTGAACCTACCCTTGTAAAACGCAAAGTCTGGCTTGTGCATCTTTGTTGTCTATATCCTTCGAAAGCACAACATTTGATAAACTCAACGGCATATCTTCGATCGCCTTGACTTGTAAGTTTTTCATGCCATTCACTAACTGCAACATTATGAAAGCTACTTCGCGTGTCATCACATCATCAAACGCTGGCATGCTCGGAACTAAGTGGGAATCCTCATCCGATTTAATGTTTTTCTCTACAGACGACTCTTCATTAAGTGTACATAAATTTTGCACAGACACTACATTTCTTAGCGCACTTGCACTACTACCATCCTTCAGTCCTGTCAAATTCGGTATTGAACCGCGGAAGTTATAATTACTTTTGTCTAGTACTTGTGACTTTCCTTTCAAAATTGCGCCAATGGATAACAGTGTATCTAGTTGAAGTCGTGGTAGTACTGAAATTGTTGCCTGCAAAAGTGTTACTTCCGTCGTTGGCATTAGTGGTAAATGATAACTTGGCACCAAATCGCAGAACTCCGTAATTGGATTTAGCACGCCAGATATTCCTCCAGATAACTGGTTAAGTTCACCACCCACACCAGAAAGTTGATTACAATCAGCTGATAGCGCAAGGGTCACTGGTGCAGTGGTCCAAAGTGCTGCATGGAATGCTTTTTTACCAACTACAAATGCTTGTGTACCTTCTAGTATTGTAAAATCTTCAAAACGTAAGTTTATAGCATTTGCCAAAGGTCGAAGCGCTGGTGGTATAATCGGCGTTTGTTGCAACTTAAAATATATACAGATAATGAAATAGAAATTGAAGAGAAAATAATAAACGTAACACACCTGATCTAAAACCTGCGCCAGTGCTTCGTGATTGGCAACCACAACTGCAGTATAGTTATCCTCAATAGTCTTATGCACAACACTTCGTCCCTTTCGCATACGTAAGCGGTTTGTTGCCTTTACACGATTTTTGACAGCCTATAAAAATAGTTTAATTTAAAAGGATACCTTCACATATATTTACATAAACCACTTACCGATGGTATGCCCCATACACTATCATTAATGTCAGTGGCTACATCGCCACCTGCCTCGCTGCCATAGTAACTATAGGGTGCATAAATGTCAAATTCGCCGACTTCGCTACCACAATACGAAGCAGAAATAATGCGTGGAATATTGGCTGTAAGAAATTTATATTTGATAGAACTCTTATTTTTAGAATATGTGTAAACGATATACCCAGACTATTATTCAGTCCATAAGTACGAGAAGCTCCATATTCACTACGTGTGTAGCTAGTCACCGATGCCGTATCTGAGTACAAATTATTGCTGCGCCGAGTAGGTAATATACGTTGTCCTCCATTTGTGAGATCTACTGATCTTGCAGGTGGTGGCGGAGGTGAAGCAGATGCCTTGACAAATTCGTACATATTTTCGTAGTCGCGTTTGTCTTTTAGATAACTATCGATAGTATTGTTGATTTTACGTACAGAATCTTTAAGACTTGTAGGTCGGTTGTCAGTTGCATTACTGTTTGCGTTTCCTATAGAATTGGCAAGCTCGTTTTTATTAATATTATTGTTTGTCGGGTTTTCAAATATTTCTAATTTATTTGCTATTGGCATTTTGCTATCATTACCCTTCTTGCGCTCAAAAGTGCTAGTGCGGCTTCCACTTGGTGGCTTACCGTCTACAACAGAATTGAAGGAATTATTAGTTAAAATAGCTGTTGTGCGATTTGTTGTGGGAAGCTGTGAACCAGGAATACCTCCAGTTGAGTTTTTAGAATGTAAGGCACTATTATGATGAGTTGAAACCTGGTCCAATGATACATTATCACCATTTGACGAGCAAATGGAGATAGTATCAATATTTTCATTGCGTGCTCCAACATGCCGTTTACGTGCCAATTCTAGTTGCGCTTCACGCTCGCGCATGCTTGCCGTACGTTCAGGTTTGCGAGGTGCAATCGACGAACGTATTTCACCTGAAAATCATTATCCGATTCACGGTATTTAATATAATATAAATATTTACTTGAACTATGTATTTTGAAACTAATTATTTTACTGAATAACTTTAGAAGGTTTTACGAAATATGAAAAAGTGAGATCTGAATCCTTAGATGATTCCAATCGATAATGAAGTAAAAAAAAAAGTAATGGTACATATATCATTCATCTTCGGAGTGTCACTTATCCAATCTATTTTGATATATTAGTCTAGGAGTCCTAGATCCATTTTTACTAAATCTGTTTCAAACTTTTATATAGCATAAGCATAACAATATTTGTTCCGTACTTGCTAAGAAACGATACGTACCTAAAATTTTGATAAAAATTTTACCACAATGTTAAATTTTGACTGCTTTTTATTTATTGTTTGTTATATGCACATATAATTTTACAGCAGAAAACAACTGAACAAATCTCAACTAAATCTAAATCTATTTAATGATTTTATTATTATAACAAGAACTTGTCACCTCGCTTGTCCCCACCAAGAGTGAAATTGTGAAAAACGTTTAATAAAGGATCAACAACACTGAAAGTGATATGTCCGATTTGACGGATTGCGTTATCCAAGTTCTATTCTCCAGGTACTTTAATCAAGTTAATCAACGGGCGCATTTAATAGTGCAGACCAAGAATATTAATTTAAATTCTATGCGCATATTGCCTATGTTGTGAGGTTCCACAAATATTTCCGAATGTGGTCTGACCAACTTCAATAAGTAAGTTTAATAACGAGTTTTACTAAAATTCGGAACGGAAAATAATATTTATTACATTTCATGTTAAGGAGATGCCAGTATAAAAAATTGTATTGACGTAGTCTTAGCCACTTTATTGATGATTTCTGAGTAATTTCAGCTTTACATTTTGTGGGTCATGTGTCTAAGCGTACTTTTGACCCATTTCCAATTAAACAAGTTAATCGCATACTATTTGCTTTACAGTTCATTTAATAAGAATTTATGAGAGATTTTTAAATTATAATTTTGTTACTAAAATGTAATATTGTGCATAATTGACTTGGTTTACTTGTCGACAGTTTTTGCAGCTAACTTCAATTAATTTTGCACTTAACAACTGCGAAACCAGTACGGAATCCAGTTTAGAAGTTTTAACAAGAGACTTACTTAATATAAACCAGGGTTTGAATTGCTGTTGCTAATTGCATTGCTTGCATAATTGCTAACGCATTGCATATGAAAATGAAATAAAAATATGCATTAGCAACAGCAAAAAACGTAAACTGGTTTCATTTTGATTGCTTGCTAATAGTCAATTTTACATTTTTGACTATTATGCATTTGGAATATATGCAACTTGCTTGCTTATGCGTTAGCTGCTTATGTTTTGCTATTAGCAAATGTATATGGATTTCTTCTTTTTGTTTTTGTTTTAAGGGAATGTGTACGCATTATTTCTTTGTTGGTGCATTGAATATAGTTGTGCAAAATTGTAAGTAATGTGTGTGCGTACAATTTGTATGCAATTAATATTATTTTATCTGTAAATAGATTATGCCTAAATTTATGTTTTTTTTAATTATTAAATTTATGATATATATGATATATATATATATATATATTAATTTTAATATTAATTATATATAATTATTAATTATATATATATGTTTATATTTGTGGGAAAATTTTAAGTAATATGTAGAACATATTATATACAAAGTTGCCGTTATTCTAAAGTGTTTCATTTTAATCGGTGTATCATGGCTCCGCGACTTAATAAATTCGCAATTCTTCAACATTTTAATATAAATAGTGATAGCGATTTAGCAGTTTGTAAAATTTGCAAACATTCGTTGAAGAGGGACAGAATATTTAATTTAAGAACACATTTAAAAAATATGCACCAGTTAAATATAAATAAAAATGAAGATTCCAGCTCAAGTAGTAGTGCAATAGTTGTGAAAAAATCATTCCGAAAACAAACAATTAAAATCGAAATGAGCAAAAAAGAGTTATTTCGCTATTCCATTTAATGTCCTTAATTCGGAAAATATGAGAAAGATTATTGACCCTATTTGTCGTGGCTTAGAAGAAAAATTTAATAAAAAATTTGTATTGAAAAGCATCTCCAACGAGCTGTACGAAGAAGTCGAACTGCTAAATCGCTATCACTATTTATATTAAAATGTTGAAGAATTGCGAATTTATTAAGTCGCGGAGCCATGATACACCGATTAAAATGAAACACTTTAGAATAACGGCAACTTTGTATATAATATGTTCTATATATTACTTAAAATTTTCCCACAAATACAAACATATATATATATATATATAAATTAATAATTAATAATTAATATCATATATATCATATATATCATAAATTTAATAATTAAAAAAAACATAAATTTAGGCATAATCTATTTACAGATAAAATAATATTAATTGCATACAAATTGTACGCACACACATTACTTACAATTTTGCACAACTATATTCAATGCACCAACAAAGAAATAATGCGTACACATTCCCTTAAAACAAAAACAAAAAGAAGAAATCCATATACATTTGCAGCTAACGCATAAGCAAGCAAGTTGCATATATTCCAAATGCATAATAGTCAAAAATGTAAAATTGACTATTAGCAAGCAATCAAAATGAAACCAGTTTACGTTTTTTGCTGTTGCTAATGCATCTTTTTATTTCATTTTCATATGCAATGCGTTAGCAATTAGTCGTTTGACAAAAATCGACTGGTTAATATTTATGCATTAGTCAAAATATGGTTGCTTTTGCTAATTTTCAGCAAGCAATTCAAACCCTGATATAAACCAAGTTCAACGGCAAATGAGTTAAGGAATGCTGTAAAGTATATTTCCTTCTCTTATTGGTACAAGTTCAGAAAAGGCTTAGATAAAATTAATCGAAATGTAAACCACGGGTAGTAGAAACTAAACTGATTGAAGTGCTCAAGGTAACTAATCTGAACGAAGTAAACTACTGAATGCAATAAAGTTGAGCTTAAACGGGGTAGGCACATTTACTCAAACGTTTTCTGATCATGATCACTTCAAACCAAAAAGAATATAAAAATGAAGAGATACAATAGCTTATACATAAATACTTATGATATTAACTTACCTAAATTGGCATAAACGTTGTCGGACTTGCATTTAATCGAACCGCCTGCTTCTCCTAAGCTCGACGTGGCACATAACCCAATCTTTTGTTTCCGGCGCAACTCTGCGCTTTTTGGTGGTGGTGGTCTAGCCGGTTTGTTAATCTCATGTGAGCGTTGTCCATCTGTTGCACGCAAGGGTGGTGCTGGTGGTTTCGCTGTAAGTACTGCAACAGTTTGGGTCGCAACTGCATCATTTGTTTTGGTTATATCTTTTACTACTTCTACGGCCGTGGGATTAATATCAATCGGATGTATGATTACTAGGCGCGGCTTACCAGCGACGCTTGCGTCTTCTCCTGTGCATATCTCTGAGTAAATGCCTTCTTTCTTATGCAGATTATCTGTGGTTTTGCTTGTGCCCATGCGTAAAAATTTTTTTATAGAGAATTTCGTTTTGGCTTTTTGTGTTGGTGATGCTGCCTTCTTGTCGTTCGATGATGCTGTAGTATTTGATGAAGTTGACAAGTTTGCTGCTGTTGTTGTTAAGTTCATTGTTGAAACAGAAATTACAGTTGATTGACTGCCCGATTCGGTTAGGCATTGTTCAGACAACGACAGGTTTTTGTGATTTCTTGGTATCAATTCCGGTGTCAATGGCTGCTTAAAGCTGCTCAACATATGGCCGGAACCAGTTTGATATTGTAAGTTTTTAACTGCATTGCTCCGTTGTGTAACAAATGTGTTCAAGCTACGGAACTTAGGATTTACAGTAGCTCGTTCTCGCTTATCCTTTTCTCTAATGACTGGCGACGAAGAATTTTTGGTGATGTTTCCCACATTGCTAGCTATTGCTGGCAGTTTACGCGTATAAAGACTTGAAGAAATTGAAGAAGAATTTGCCGAGTTAGTCTCTGCAATATTAGCAGAACAATTTGGTATTATTTCCGTCACATTTGGTGTTATTAGTTCTTTCAATTTCACAGCATCCGTTTCAGTTTTTACATGCTTTGTCTTTTCTGTATTTGCATTTAAATCGGATTGCGTTTGCACAGTCGACTGTGGTTGCTCTTCAACTGAAATTGATATTAGTTTTTTCTTTTCATCTTCTTTCATTTCATTTTCAAATTCAAGTACTAAGCTGTAGTCGCGTTCTGGCGTTGGCGGCGCACTTGTTTTATACTCAGGCGGCGGATTTGGCGCTCTACCTTTTTTAAGCTTAGCGTCATCTTTTATTATGTCAGCGTTTAAGTTCTCGTTTGATTTTGACATCACCAGCTGTAACTGACTAATAACCTGTTGTTCGGCACAAGTGGGCTGTCTTTTGGTTACAAATGTTTTTAATGGACTATTTACAGGAGAAACAATAGGTTTCGCTGGCAAATCTGGTTTTTTTAACACAATTGGTGGATGTTGTTTTTGTAAACCATGCAGAAACGAAGGTCGTGCTTCTATTATTTTAGTTGGCGGTGGTGATTTAGGCAATGCGGGTAAAATATGGTTCGCCTGTTCCTTATTTTCTAGACTACCATCAGGATCAGCACTACCATCTGGTTCACCGTGGAGCTCTCTGCTCTTTTCTGGCGGAAATATTGACTTTTTGGCACGTGGAGCTACTGCCACTTTAGATACAACTGATGTTTGGTTTGCGACTTGTATATCCTCATAATCAGAATTGTTCGTACTGATACTTAGTTTATTTTCCAAACGCTGACGTTCCCGTTCTTTTTCTGTTCCACCATTTTTGAATTCATTCCCAATGCTTATTCCAATGCCTGAATCGGACTCACTACGAATCATATTATAAGAGGTTTCTTCATCGCTGCTGCCATCGAAACTACTGCCAGTAGAGTCCAGAGCGTCATCCGAACTGCATTTTGTGACAATCAATCCATCAGAAGTAATTTTACTGGTCATAAAGTTGCCCTCATGTAAGTTATAAGATGCAGCACGTGTTTTTGAAGATAACAACATGTCGGTAATGTATTGGGAATTTGAAAAGTGTGACTTAGTCGCATTTTTGTCTGATTCATTAATGGCATTTATGCTTTTTTTATCATTGCTGAATTTACCATCTGCCAAATTTTCATAACTGATTTGTGTTTCAACTACATCATAATATGCCGATACCCCATTTTCAGCATCGGAACAGTTACTGTCTGTGTCGGAGTATTTATGAAAAACATTTATTTTGGGTTTTGTGTGTTCCTTGGTAATAGGCGGATTGCGCACGATCGGCTTTTTAAGGTCGAGAAAGGGCTTCGAGTCGACAGATTCGCTCAAACTTGATATTTCGAACTTAATCTTAGATCCAACAGCCATTACTTTATCCTGTCCAGTCAGTTTATTTGACTCATTTTGTTTCTGCTCAAGAGTCTCAGAAATTTCATCTAACAGAGACTTTTCCATTGCACGTTCAATTGGAGGACTGTTTTTACCATCGCTATCACTGGATGATTCCTGCTGCTTGTTTTGTATCTTAGTTAGTATTGAGCCACCGTTAGAGTTTGCAGATTTTGAGTTGCTACTTACTGATGTGGAACTTGTGTTACTGTTGACACTAGTAAAAGTAAGCGAAGGGGGTGTTTTCTTTATAGTCTTTTCACTGTTTACATTTTGTTTCGTGTCTGAATTACCCAATCCAGATTTCGATTCAAATCTTCCTTTTACAGTTGTTGCTGCAGTCATCTGTTTTGTCGTATCAGTTGCATTCGATATAGTTGATGTGACTGCTGTGGCATTTGTTGTCGCACCAAATGGCACAACGTTTATTTTCAATGTCTGCTTATTGCCCTCCTTATCAACTTGTGGGGCACCTAATTTTAGTGCAGCAAATGATTTCTTAATATTCTCTTGCGGATCGCCTAACAAGTTTCCATTATTCATATTGAAATCTGTATTGGCCTTTGTTATGCGTTTAAGCTCTGCAGTTTCCTCATCGTCCGTATTTGTGATAGCATTGTCATCATGTTCATTGCCAATGTTCATAAAATCATCGTCGTCTGCGTCATCGGAATCATCAGACCATTCACCTCCGTAACCAATGACTTCGAACAGAGTTTTACGAAAACATACTTTGTGCGATTTACTTTTATTAGTCTTGGCAAGTGCTTTCTTAATGATACTCTTCACAGGTGTTCTGTGCTTATTCGGATAGTCAGTCTTTTTGTTGTCACTTGCATCAATTTTTTGACTTTGATTAGAAGTGAATATAGAAGATGTACTAAATGCAGAAAATCTTGAACTGGAGGCAGAAGCTTGTTTGTGCTCATCCTTTGATTTAAAACAATTCGAACATAAGTCCTTTTTCCAAGCATTCTGTGTGAAGTGTGGACATATTGAAGATGACATTTTGAGGTGTTACTTATTTAAAAGGCAGAGAATATAAGGAAATATTCAATTAATCCTCCTTGTGGTGTCGAAAAATATGCTGGAACATATTCTGAAAGACAAAAGAAACTTATTTATAATAAATTGTTAACCAATAAAACTTAATTAACCAATCACTTATTAATAAGTGATTTAAAAACAATAAAAACTGTAACAATTAATTCAATTTTCTGCACGTTGCGATAATTTTTTTTTTATTAAAAAATATTTTAGCAAAACGAAAATGCTCGTATGAAATTGAAAAAAAAACAAACTATAATTCATACTTCACGGATTTGAAAAATTTAGGTGCAGTCAGCGTGTTGCTTTGCGAGTGTCCACTGTCAAGTATTTTTAACTGAATTCAATTTATTTCGTACAATTTAAACTAGGAAATTCAACACTGAGGCTAATGAAATTGCCAAATCCAAAAAAAATCATATAAGATAAATATGTAAGAGTACAGAATTTTGTATTGATATTAAATTTTAGCCATTTTTGATTTTGTTCAGTTAAGAACACAGAGATTTGCTATGGAATTAGTTGTTAGTGAGACTCCTGAAGCCGCCAGACTAAAGCTGATGAGCTGGTACATTCTTATAATCAATATGAGACATTTATCCTCACAAGTTGATGACAGGCAACTAGACAGGATATTTTAACCTGCATTATCACTTCAACAAGATCATTCTGTTTGAGGTACCAAAATATCTGCCTAGCGGGGAATAAGTGTTGTAATCACATCGTTCAGTAAGCGGATGTTGAAGCATAAAATTCTCTTTCCATATAATACTTGCAACTTATCATCATGACAGATTCTGACTTTCATTCACATATCTAATGTCTTCTGTTCAGTTGGAATTAGTTGTAAGTAGAAAACATCTACTGTGGTTGAAGTCATTGGATTCACTGAGAGCCCAAATTCTCTGATTTTCTCTGCTATTCTATTTTTATTATATTTATACAGACTGGAGCACACAAAAGCAGGGATTATTTCTGAATAAAAAATCGATATTTGAATATACTGAAAGCAATTACGAGGTAGAATAAATATTGAGACTCAAGTCTAATCATTTTCAATACAGTTAATATTTATTTTATAAAAAATATTTTGCAATCTTTTGAAAAAGTAAATGTATTGTAATTCAACCAGAAATTTCAAATCCGGTTATTTGTTTTGCAATTGATTTGGACACAACTGCACAACTGACTTCAAGAATTTGTAATTTTTGCTTTGTTCCAGACAAAATATCCACCATGTAAATTTGAATATAGTTTTTTATTATTATTTTGAATTTACTCAGCCTGCGGCCTGCAAGTAGACGAAATTTTGAAACTACTGGAAACTCATTTTTTCTACCAAACGTTCACACGTTCACAAAAGTGTTTAAATTACAAAAATGTTTATTTGAGCTTAATACAAAACTACAAGTCCACGACAACTCCAGCATTAATAATGTTTACCAGAATTTTAAAGCAACAGCGATTTGAATGACAACCAGCAATTTCAACATTGCAAGGGTAATTGGTGCAAGGGAATCGTAGTTCTTGGTTGAGTACTGTGCGCTTCATCAATCACTTACGTACCTATGTATGACGAAATTATGCTATTAGTCCTTCAGTTAATTAGATTTAAAAGAAACAACTGTTGCAATACTGATATTTTGGATATGTTGATACGAATGAAAAAGCATAGAGTGGTATAGACCATAAAACAGAATTTAAAATAGAAGAACGTAGAAAATAATATAGTATAGAAAGTAGAAAAATATAGAGTGTAGAGTAAAATGTAGGCTAGAATAAAATAAAATCGAATAAAGAATGGAATATCGAGTAGAATACAGAATAAAATATAGAATAGAATATGAAATAGAATATAGAATAGAATACCGAACAGATGATATCTCAACACTTAAATTTTTGTAAAAAGTATTTATTGTTTACTCTTCATAAGCTTAAGTGTACATATATCCGAATTAACAAATTCTTGATCGATTATAACTATTTTATTTAAGCTGTATTTAATAAGTAATTTAATAGTTTTTATTTTAAAATTCAAATGATTTGCAATTACTCGTAATTTTTCTGGTTCATTTCTTGCCACATTAGATTTGTGGGAAATATATATCTCAGCAAATTAAAATTACACTTAATTTTATTTTTAATAATTTTACACTGCCGGATTAGTTTACTTGGTTAATTAAATGCAGTTGCAACAATCGTGTTAGCAATTAAAGTTAATTAAGTTATTTAATTATTCAAATTATGTAAATATTTTGTGGTTTTTATTACTTTTACTTATTCGCAGAATTTCAGCGCAGTGAAATGCAAATTCGCTACAATCTCAAGTAAATTACTTACGCTTACATTTGGAAAGCAACCATTTTCCGTAAAGCAAATAATTATTTAAGTAATCCATAAGTGATTACGAATGAAATCGTATTAATTGAGAAATATTTTATATTAAAAACTCCTCTAATTGATCACATTTCGCAAATTATCCAATGGTTTTATACTTGTATACTATAGTGTGAAAATGGTATGTTAGGTTAACAGATTTTAGTGATTTAGTTATAGAAATGCTTATCTTTTGAACTAGACATTTGTAACATTATTTATTGGTTCACATATTTTCCACAAATTTGGCTATTGAGTGTTGCAATAAATTTACCTTCATATATCATATTTTAAAAGTGGAGCGATCGATAAAAATTTCCTTTATACATATATTAATTATATATATTAATATATATAATTAATATATATATAATTGTTATATATATTAATTGTTCAATCAGTGACAAGTTTTCAAATGACATTAAAAACTCTGCAATTTTGTATTTATAATTTACTATATATAAGTTGAAAAGGAGCTGACCGTTTTTCGTTATTGATTTAACTACTAATAAGGATTCAAACTTAAGTAAAAACAATTTCTCTTATAATATTAACATTAACATTTAATTTCTTATATCTTAAGTTGCTATTAATTCAAAAATATTTGGTTCTAATTATGTGATTATAACCACACCTTTGCAGGGAAAACACTTAAGTGGACTGTCTTAATATTTTTTATCGAAATTTCGTCGTAAAACTTGAAAAGCCGTTGCTGTACGAAGTAAGAAAAGATTATGTGGTTTATGACTCAATACAAAATTAAAGTGAAAATTGTCAACGAATGAACAAAAAGTCAATCACACCGAACAAACCAATTGACTAATTCAATACACCAAAAAACATGACAAAACTTGACTCAATTCATTAACACTTTAAGTTTCATAAGTACGAAAACCCAAATGAAAAATAAAAAAAAATACATAAACAAAATTAAACCAAAAAAATGAGATACAAACAAGACACGTTACCTCAAATTACTGAACATTTCAAATCTGCCAAAAATCAAATATTATAGTTTGAACAAAAGTTGTGGGTGTAGTGTACGCCTGTATCTTTCAATTGGAACTCAAATATTGCTGCACCACTACTAACGATGCTACTTCTACAGCACTCAGTTTAGTCTTTTACTGTCAGTGATACAAACAGTGGTGTAGCGAGGGGTGCAAGGGGGTCTATTATGAAAGGCGCAACTCTTAGAAGAGTCCCTAAGACGAATATATGAATATTATATTTTATTAATATATATTTTTTGAGGGGCACCAAAAAAAATGTATTGCCTCAGGTGCAATTTATACTCGCCACTGGATACAACGTAAATGTCCAATTCTCTAAGCAATGTGTATCTAAAAATCTTTCGTTTATATTTTATGATTTTGTGTTAGGAAAGTGTCAAACTAAATTAAAATGAAATAAATTTTTTTAAACTATTTTTTTTAGTCGCCTTTACTTTGTTTTTACTATGGCTTTTAACTTACAGCGGATTTAATTTAATCGAAAAATATTTGGCCCACTTTACGAAATATTCATGTGCGAACATTTATCATTTACCATTTACTATGTATGTGGACTCGATAACGTAAAACTCCTAAAAATACTAATGTGGATTTAGTTTCTATGACACTCTGATCGTATACCTCATATTCCTGGTAATATATTCGGTAGGCTTTTACGTTTCGTAGCTTTATCCTTATATTTCTCACTTTGATTACGACTGTAAAAGGACTACTATTCACAATTTGAATGCACATAAGTTAGGTTTTTGCAATCTTTATTTCATGTCCGTCTCTTTTAATATGAGGAAAAGCAGTATACCTTCCATGTAGTCAAGGATCAGTATTAAGATAAATATCGTACTATACATACGTATAGTATTGGAAGTTGTATCTTCATATTTGTTTTATAATACATTTATTTCCTGGTACGACACGTACGACATACTGTGTTTAGACTTCTTCAGTAGGAAGGTTAAAAAAAAAAAGAAACAGTTAAAATGTGTATTAATATTGATTCATGAATTAAAGAACCTTTATTTATTTATTGGCAATGTTTATTAATTTGTTTTAAAATCACATTGAAATGAACTTATATTTTCACATTTTTTTAAAATTTATTTTAATTAAAAATGCTGAAAAAATATTGTCAATGTGTAGTCTTGTGTTGTCGATGTCATTCGTTTAACAGAAAAGGAATAAACTAATCAGTTTATGCAAATTTATGCAAGAATTTTAAGAGAATAAAAATAAAAGCTTGCAGTATTTAAAAGATATAAAAAAGACAAGTACATAACAACCGCCTACAACTCAACACATGACATACTTTATGAGAAGAAGATACTTTTTAGAATGATGAGCATCTTTCCAGAAAGAGGAAATTGATTAGAAGGTGGCGCTGCCAGGCCTTTAGTTAGAGATGAATAAAAATTACTGCGAACTCTAATTGTAATTCAAAGTGTAAATTAAATTATTTGCTTTTTTTGGTAAACTTTTAGACAAAAGTTAGAAAATTTCCTGTTCTCACGGAAGAGACCATTTTTGGTAGCATTTGTTTCTGCTTGAAGCAGTTGCTAGTTTTCCAAGTTTGTTATGAATTTGGTTGTAGTTAAGTTGTACTCAGTGCAACTAATTGAGTTTTCAACTGACAATGACAATCATTTTGAATTGACATTCGTCTCACGAAACTGTCTAAAAGGTCAACTGTTATTTACAGGCACCACAAGGTGCACGATGCTGCTTGGTCAACAGCAATATCACAAAAGTTTGTTGCAAACATTGAATAAAGAAATGCAAGGAAATATGCGTTAACAGTAAAAAAAACTTGTCAAAAATTCATAGCCAAATATAATTGTTTTCTGGCAATGGAAATGCAAATATTAAGCATTCCATATTTTTAAGTAAAACTACCGGACAATGTTTTAGTTCAATAATAAAAACACTTTGTCAAAGTCTATCGTATAATATGTATCGCAATTTAAGTTTTTAAGCAGATTTTGCTCTTATGTCGTTGCGCCAGATACAGATAATTTAAGTGGACAATTTACACTCATAAATTGAACAAAATGCAAATTTTTGCTTAATTGTATCTTTCACTTTTGATAATAGCAACTTCCGATTGCATAAAAACAATATTTGTATTAAAAAAGTAAGTGTTCAGTCAGTAAAGTAGAGGAAATATTAATTTCAATAAGAATGGAATTTCTTGCAAATCTAGTTAAAGATATATAACAAATTTTAATATCTTCCAAATAAATTCAATATTTACAATCTGCTTCTTACTTTATAGTGCACCAAATTTAGATTTAACTTCAAGCAAATCTCTTAATATAAAAATAAAAAAATATTCGAGTATCTGAAAATTAAGGAAACACCTTCATTTAGCCAGTTATTGAGCTTTATAAGTTTCAGTGGACCATGTGCACATGCGAATTACCATACTAGTTTAGTGCTAATGATCGGAAATGAGGATCAATAGGATTATCATAGGAGTGGGCATTGGGAAAAATGTAAGTGAATTGAATTTTTAATGTTATCTTAAAATCGAAAACAATTTTAATATAGTGTACAAAATATAAAAGTAAAAACAATAATAATAATGTAATAATATAATAGAAATATATGTTATATAAAAAAAATAATGTCATCGTATTTCAAAAAAATTATTATAATGAAAATTAATGTTATAAATTTGTCGATTATATTGCACATACGGTACAGATTTTTATGAGCCCTCTTTTCGTTATGAAATACTACGTTGGATATTCTTAGGAGGATTATACCTTCTTTATGTTTATTTAAAAATAAAAATAAAAATTAACTGCGGCTACAATTATGTATAAAAAGGAACATCAAAAACTGTTTTCACTTAAATTGTTAAAAAAATTAGTATAGAATTAAGTTTTTCATATGTAAAAGTTAATTATCAAATATTGCATCTGGATTAAATGTGGTAAAAAATCCAAAATATTATATAGCAGCAATAACCGAATGAACGCATGAGCTACGAATACTTACAATTTGGTTTAAATTTAATACAACACAAATTTTAATTGCTAAAAGTCGGTATATTGGTTTTTGAAACTACATACAATGCAAAATATTGTTATTATTTAAATCCTTTAAGAAAAAAGTTCTGCTTAGTTTTATTTAAAATTCACTTAAACTAAATATTGTTGTGATATTTACACAGTTGCGTTTATAGTACCAATCAATGCGTTCAATATTGGGCTTTTAGTCACTGTTTCCTAAAGGAAACATAGAATTTATCTATGCAGGTGCGATGTCTAGTTTGCATCACTGTCACAGGAACGACATGTGCTGTTCATTACAAATGTTTGTCCCCTATATATTTAATGATGATTTTTAAACAGTTATTTCAGCATATGTTTATTATATCGCAAGTGCTATTACGGTAGCTGTTGATTTTGTAATTTAAAGATTATTAGTTATAAAGAAATGATTATATTAGTTATATGAATTAGGTTTTATAATATTTTACTATTTCATATTAGTTGTATACATATTTTGTCTAGCCCTTATGCAATATTATAAGTTATAAGATATCTTTAACAATGTAGAATCATATACATATTCGAAATAAGTCACGTAGATGGGAAAAATTTTTCTAAAATATAAACTTAAATAATCAAGAAGCTGACATTTCTTTTCAAAAACTATTTCCATCAACCTAAAAAATTACCTATTATTTCACATTACTTTTGTTATTATTATTATGAGTTGAGATACACTGCATCTTAGAAAGCATATTATGCGACCCAATAAGATAAGCTTTACGTACTTAATTACTTAATCCTTAACAATAAATTGTTATTCGTCTTGCTGTACCTATTTACTTGCACTTATGTGTTTTCACTTCAATGTAGGGTGCAGTACTACTGCAATGCATCATTACGTATCGGTAGTACTGGAATTTTATTTGAAATGTATCAATTACACTGATGTAACTCTAATGTTCAAAAAGCGTATGTGCAAAATATTGCAAATGCCACTCAAACGAAGTGAGTTAATATACAACACTCGGGAGGATTAATAAGAATTATGATGCACTTTTTCAAGGTTGCTTGATTATACATACATACGTATTTCATATTGAAATATTTCTTATAAGCTTCAATGAACATGCCGCCAAGTTGGCGACTTTTGACAATATTGGATAGGAGAACTGTTATGAGAACAGAGTCATCTTCCCAGATATGCGCCATAAACGGTAATGAATCAAAGAAGATGCAACAGTACCAACAATTGTAGGAAATTGTGTAAAAAGTGAAGCAAAATATGATAAATAAACAACAACAAACAAATATATGTAGAAGAACATCTGCTGTAGCTGCCAGAAATAATTTCTGTTTCCCGTAACCCATAAAAGTGATGGGGACCTGCTTGTCACTTCCTAATTATGTTTAAAGTATTGAATTATAATCATTTACCTAAAATATCATATGTCAACAATAAGTAAAAATTAAGGAAGCCTCCGAAGTAGATAAGTCAGTTTTTTAATTTTCTCTTTACGGGAAGTGCGATTCTCAAAAAGAAAAACGAAATAAAAACGTTGCACTGCTTTGCACACATTTGAAAGTTATACGAATTTTAATCAATAGATAAGTATATCTCAAAAATATGAAATGGAATTACTTTAAATTACATTTAATATATAGAAATGGCATTATAACAAATATTCACTTTCTTTTATATAATACGAGTAGTTCAGCAACATGAGCCCACATACTTCAAGCTAACATCCACAGTAATGGACGTTACATAGATTACATGATAATTTGATTCAGATAACTACTGCAAGTGTTGGTAAAAATTCTTAATGAAACAATATAATTAAGTGCAGTTAAAAAAAATCCAAGGAATTTTTTGAATCAAATAGTGATTACCAATCTTAAATCAAACGTAGTGGGATTACATATTGGATTGGTTTATTCAAAAGAAAAATGTGAATAAAAGCTTATAGCAAACTATAAACTATTTTAAGTAGTAGTTACCAAAAACACATACATATATAGGTTTTGAACCTGTGCATTTTCCAATATAGTCTGTTTTTCTTTGTTTTCGCACAAAATCTTTATACTTCATCAGTTTTGAATCAATGAACAAAAACTTACTTGTAATCGAAAGCACAGAATCTTACAAAAGCTTTAGACTTAAGCTCATAAAAGTCCAAAATCATGAAATAATTACGTGCGAACCATATTAAAAAGTGGCCTACTATGTTTTAGCACTAGATTTAGCTAGGAAAACCATAAATGAAACCCAATTTTTCGTTAATTGCATCTTAATGCAAAATGTTTTTGGTATTTTTGATATTTGATACAAATTTGACAAGGCAAAAGTGGATTTTGTAAGAGCAAATTCAAAACAACAATCTATTCGCTTTAGACATATAGTTTTTGGAGATTTTACCCAAAATGGCTTACAGAATTGTTTTTTGATAACTTTTTACTAATAACAAAATCAATCCCTCCTAATATTCTCTATTATCCTATCTTATTCTGCATAAACAGACATTTACTATTGAGCAAAAGCAAAATCATACACTAAATCATATTGACCAAATTTTTATTGCTTTATAATGAGATTTCTAAATTGCTAGACACCAAAACTGGAGGAGTAGGTTTTTACGGCATCAGTGACTCATATTCAACGCCAACGCTAAGGCATATTTGTTAATTTACATATACGAATTTAAGACTGTTTCCTCTGCAAATTTATTAACAAACATTCGACTTGGGATTAAACAAGAAAAAAATTTTAA
This sequence comes from Teleopsis dalmanni, assembly GCF_002237135.1. NCBI lineage: Eukaryota > Metazoa > Arthropoda > Insecta > Diptera > Diopsidae > Teleopsis > Teleopsis dalmanni. Next base: position 230,707,801 of record NC_051847.1, on the reverse strand, counting down.
TTTTAAAATGTGTCAAAACTTATTTTCGTTCTATGTTATAAGAAGAAGTAGAACCAATTGCCAATTAAGGTGGGCTTTATTCGTACTTTTCACACATGAGCACACTCTTACTTTTATGATTTATGTTTATATCTTTTCATTGTTTATTTTATTAATTAAGGTATCTTTTTTATTATCAAGCTTATTTTAAAGGTCATCTGAGCAAATTTCGCACATATGAGCACCTACAAATTTACAAATGCATAAACGAAAATATCTGAAGAAACCATCAAGTTAATGTTTAAAAAATTACAATATTTTTATAATTAAATACATATTATTAAATAGTCGTAGTATTTCAGAAGGTCAATTCAAAGCTTTGTTCACACATTCGTCTTCATATTGAAATGCAAACAAATAATAATTAAAATAACCTAGTCTTAGCAAATAAAACTGTGCGAATGTAAATACACAAATATTAAGACAGTGATCGCCTGAAAATGTGAACTTAAAATTAAATTAAACATATTTGCCGTTGTTTAATAACTTTGTGTCACGGTGTCACGCTTAAGACATCTTTTGGAGTATAATATCTAAAGACAACATTGTTCACATAATCCAGCGATCTTATATTTAATATTTAAAATGTTAAATAATTAAAAATTAAGACTTAAGCATACTAAAAATTTATATTTATATCTCTCCTTTAATAATCTCTAATATTTATAGGTATAACTTTTATGTTATATAAAATCGAAACAAACATGAAAACATAAAATTATTAAATAATGCCTGCCAATTGATATATTGTATACAGGGACCGTAACAGTTATCATAAAAAAAATAAAAATCATCTTATAACTGTTATCATATGCATTTTAAAATAAAACTCAAAAAATAATAATTAAATTTGATTTTTATTATATTCATCAAAAATAATAATTATTATATGCCTTTTATTTTTTCGCGCAGAAATAACTCTTAAAATTTGCTTCTTATTTTAAAACGCACAAATAACTGGTATACTTGCGTTATATAATATAAAAAGCAAGAGTATCGCGCAAATTCTGCGCGATATTTTTAAAATGAAAATATAAAATGTAATTTTCATACAAGGTAGTTGTTTTTGCAATTCCATAGAAAATGTTTGAAAAGGTTGGTGCAGGTAAAGATTTAGTTCAGTTTTTTGTTTTTGTTTTTCTATAAGTTTTTTTGTGTGAAAATTACTTTTATTTATTCATACTTTTATATTTAATTCAATTAATACATAACCTTTTGTCATTTTTATTCCATTTTTCTATACCAAAAACAAATTTTAGCAGCACGTGACTTAGTTTAGTTATTAATCGCTTGAAGTGTAAAGCACGATTCATGAAAATTATATGTATATAAATTTTATAATGAAATTATGTATAAATTTTAGAAATGAAAAATGCAATGCAAAAGTCGTACCAGAACTGATTTAATTGTACACGATTCATTGCTCTGGCTGAAAGCTGCAGCTAATAAAGTGGCAATAAGCGTGTTGCATTTTTCGCAACAAAAACAGTTGGAAACAATAAAAAAAAAGACGAATTCAAAATTTTAAAATGTGAAGTAATGCGATTTTCATCTGTTGAACTTTTTCAACAACATGCAATGCTGCAACAATGCACAAATGAATTACTTAGTAATGACAGTTAATGTGTGGCATGCTGCCTTTTTCACAGCAAATATTAACGTGAAACTTTGCCCTTTCCATATGTGAAAATAGGGAAAAACTTTGGAAAGTTTTGGTTTGGTTTCGCTGATGCGGTTGATGCAGTGGCGGCAGTTGGTAGTGTAATGGGCGCATAAACCACGTAAAGCAACAGGTTCAACGGCCACAATGCATCTTCGCAATCTATTTGAACTTTAAATAAACTGTTTCAACGTTTTTATTTTTATTACTTTTGTGTTTTTATTTTTAGTGTTTTGATGAAAACCCCACGAATTCTTGAAGGAGCAGCAAAAAGGGCTGACAGCGGTGTTAATTACACTCACTTGAGCAATGAACTTTAAATCTGCCACTGCTTTTAACCAAAAACATTTTTATTTTTCAAATTTTACTATTGTACTGCAGTTTTTACTGCCTCTTGCCTGATTTTGTTGTGGTTTTTGCTGACAAAATGTATTTGTATTGTAAGTTTGTGGTTGTAAATTATTGCAACACACACTTCTTAAGCTATAATATCAACAAAGAAAAATGCTATATATAATATACAATAATATATATCAAATATGATTTGTATATGTAACAACTTTTCGCATAAGTATTTGAAAATTAGCTACTCGAACGTGTTGCCAATTCAATATAATTTGACTCCAAACTTTAGTTTAAATAGCTGAAGCAATCAAATGCAGCGCGGCCAATAGAAAAAAGTTGTATTTCAGCCTAAACTGAAACTTGCCAACTGCTTGAACATATTTGTTTTGGATAATGTGCACTTCGTTTATTTTCAGACAAGAGTAGCCTAACCCGATACTTTCACCTGCTCGCTCCGTCAATAGTTAATTGATAACTCTCTTAGTAAACCTTTTTATTATTAAGTGAATAGTTGAGTAAACTAAGAAACAATTAGCAAACCAATGACAAGGTTTTTGTATTTGGTTAGATCCACAGTTACTGTCATGTTTTAACCAGAAATTAGCATAAATTTAATGAAAATAATAATATGAGCAGCAATAATAACCAGGTAGGAGGAAAGAGAAGTGCTCAATAGAACTAGTACTAAAGTGAATACCCGATATATTAAAAGTATAAACTTAAATATAACTAACCCTAAAATTTATTTAATAAAATTTACTTTTTCCAAAAATAATGTTTAACAATTTAGTTAACACTTAAATATTTGAATATTATTTGAGATAAAATGTTTATTGAGAGCTTAAATATTAATGTTAAAGTTAAGTATGCTTCAACTGTCATGAAGTTATTTATAAGACTATCGTTTACGACAAATAATGATGACAGAGAGGGGTGCAGTAGTTACATAATACAAAAGTCACAAAATCTAAGTATGGACTTAGCTAAACCTTAATTACCTACCTATAGCACATACCTATTTAGAATTCAATATATTGAAAATGATTTTTAAAATTTAGTCAATAAACAAATTTGGTAAAATAAGATTAAAAAAATGAAAAAATATCAATTGAATAATAGCTGCACTCAAATTGACTCTGTTTTAGTAGATGTTTTACCAATAAATATTAAAATTCAAATAAAAGCTTATGGAAAAATTAATTTTTCATAAACACTCAAAAATTTTTGGATCGATTAAATTTCTAATAGAGATACTTTGTTACACAAAAATATTAGGAAGTGTTAATATTTAAATAAAGAACGTTTTATAACACTTTGTTATATGTTTCTATGGTAAATACATCCAGAAGCAATAAAGAGAATGAAAATATATTTGCTCAGTTTATATGAGAGTTGTAGGAGATAATCACTCGATTTTAGTAATTTCCACAAATTTTCAATATCCTTTCTTAAAAATATATCGAAAAATATATTTTTATATCAAAAAACGAAGATTAGTTTACAATAAAACACTGACAACCAAAACAACTTATATCGCCAGATCCATTTGTATAAACGAGTTTATAAAGAATATATATATTTTACTAGGGTAAACCTAAAATCATCTACTATTAGATTCTAAACACGTTAAGAAACCAATTTTTTTTTTGTTTATTATTTGTGATATAAGTACAAAAATATTTATGTGAAGTACGTATCTGTGTAAAATACCATTTTAACCACAGTCACATAGTCATGTATCGTAGCATTAATATATAATATGTAGTAGTTTCATCAAAAAATATGAGAGGACTAACAATATTATACTGTTTGAAGTGAAACATCATTTCAGAACTTTTTTTTGGTGAATTTAAGACTGAATGATTAACCTAATTAACCCTTCTGAAGAGGTCAATGCTCGCAATTTATATGTATTTTGTGCAACTTATTTTAAAGTCCTTTTTAGTGATTTGTTTGATAATGTTTAAACAGAAATGCTTAGTAATTGAGTTTCCGACTTTCCAGTACATCGACACCAATGTTGCTTCCCTTTGCGGCTGTCTGTTGTTACAAAAACACTTGAAGGGCATCTGGTTTAAACTTTTTCAACTTCATTTTAACTACAAAACGTTTTCCATTTATGTGCCATTAAAAATTGATTTTATACGACTACATACTTGGAACTGTTAGCAGCACAATGTCATCTATATATGTATTACTCTACATGTGAATACAATTATTTCTAAACACTATGGGAGAAACTATTTAAGATACAATTGATTTTTAAAATGTCATAAGACACTCCAAAAAAAAAAAAAAATAATAATAAATATTTTTGTAAAAAAAGTAAACATAAGTTTAACTAAAAAATTGAGGCATAAACTTATAATACTAATGCTTCAAATTCAAATTATTAATGCATTTGAAGTTATCAATGTTTTATAATTAATCTGTACAAATAAGGTGTCTATATTGAAATAATGGCGGACCCTTGATTACTTTACTAAAACTGATTATCAAATATAGTACATTGTGTTAAGAATTTTAACTAATCATTGGAGTTTATAAAGAAACTAAATATTTTATACTAAGTTAATTTAGAAGAATTGTTTCAATATTTATTTATGTCTCATTTCTATCTCATAATAATGATTTAGTAGAGAAATGATTTCAAAAATTTCCCTGATTTCTTATTTTAGAAGTCAATACAATTATTAGCTAGTAAGCCTCAAATTGATTTAAAAATTTTTTTCAATACGAAATGACTTCAGTTCGTTATAAACCAATTTAGTTCTGATACGGTATTCGCACTAGTACTGGACATTTTCAACAAAAATGCGTTCACACTACATTAGCGTGTTCAATGCGTTAGTATGTTTTCTAATTATTAAAATTACAAGATAAAAATTAAATTATAAAATTAAATTTTATGCTTTATGCTTTTATGCTTAGCGCTAACCAATTTTATAAATGCATTTTATTGAAAATTAAAAAAAAATAATACTTTTAGAGGTCAACATTCAAAAGTATGAAGCAATTTCTTTAAAGCAATCAAAATAATTTTAAATGTTATTATACACGAAGAGTGTAAAGGTTAGGTAGTGGTACTCTTGTGTGTGTGTGTGTGCATATGCATGCAGGCACTTATCCCAAAGTAGAATTAAGTTCATTACTCTAGTTGCTGAATTCATCACTAGAAGTCATCGTTAAAGTGCACACAAAACCACAATGAAAACATCACCAACGACGACAACAAAAGTAAGTATAATAATAAATATATTAATATTCACTTAAGGAGATTTGAGGCAATAGTGAAAGTTAGCTGCTGCATCAAAACCCAACAACAACACACAACAAGAGCATCAATTAAAACTGCTCCAACAAATGAGGCTCTTCACTGCCACTTAAGCCATTTTTATAAATGCAATCAACATTGCTACATTCGTGTGTTAACATACATAGGTATATACAAAAATGCAAACGAAACATGACTGCTCTAATTCAATTCTCAAGCTGATAAATTTTACAATGAGATTCGGTTTCCATTTCATTCCACATTTCATATACATATTAACATTGTCCCTACAATGAAATTGTTTGTCATGCAAATATCAACTGAGTTACCTTGCGGCAAAAGCACGGTAAATATTCTGCATACATTTAAGTTGTTGCAGTCACCGCTACTACGTTAGTAGTAGTTTGTGTTGCTTAGTGTCATATTTTGATATCACATTTAAGCATGGTTAGCACGAATTTCTGCAAAGCAAATGTTGCAGCATACATACATACTTATATATCCACAAATCAACTGAGAAAGAAAGAAACGATCACATGCACGTACACATAGTCAAATTTTGTTAACACTGTTATTTGTTGCCTGATTAAAAAATTTATTCAAATTTTTTTATTAAACTTTCGTCGGCATGAAAAATAAACATTGCGGCCTTCTAGAATTTATGTCTGAATTTTTGTTTGTTATGTAAAAGTGAAATGGGAAGCTTAACCGCGAAAATGAGGAAACAAAATCTCATACATTTTGACGCTAAATTCAATGCTTCTTAACCGTATTACTTTATAAATGTGTTTTTCTCACAACTTTTAGTCTACACTAAAGCCAGAAATAATAAATTTAAAGTAATAATAAAAGCATTCAAAACCAAAAGCAAGGTTTGACATTAGTATCTGCAGATACGGTTGTTATGAAAAAAGTTAAGTATCACGAATTTTCAGTTTATTAAAGAAAAAAAATAATATACTCTTATACAAATAGTATATACTATTTTCTTTTGCTACAACAAAAGCTTCCCTAATCTAAGCATACCAAATTAATAATAAATTGAAGATAAATTTAACTATTTTGAAGAATTGCAATAATATACAATATTTTATGTAAAAGTCATGAGCTCGTCAGCAGAGATACACAGGTTGGTATACTCTTAAAATGGAATTAAATTATATGATAGAAACTTAATACAATCAGTTAATATTATTTTATTGAAATAGCTGTACGATGTATCTTGTATCTGGGCTATACTCTTGTACTTATGTACTGTGTGTGTGATTGGAATATTTGTTTGCGTTGTGGGTGTGACAAACTTCAACGACATTCAACGGCAAATTTACCTTAAATACGCTTTTCATTTCGTTTTTACCTTTCATTTTCTTCGTATCTCTTTTTTTTTGCATATTTCAAATTACAGAATAAAAAAAAGATACTTACCTCTTAAATCCGTTAGCAGAATTAAAACCGAACAGAATGAACTGAAATCAAAAACAAAACAATTATAAAATTATTAATTATTAAGCAACAGTAAAAGGGATTAATAATATTAAAAATAATAATGAGAATAAAATTGCTGTGGACACATTTCTGATTAGGGAGTATTTATTTGGATAGTATAGGAATATGTAACTTTTTAAAAATTGTTGTATATGGAAAGTAAAAAAGTCAAGGAAGCGTTGAAATCATAGTATGAAATAACTCGCTTTAAAATATAAAAATTTCAAATACAAACACATATTTGAGGATCGGAGATAAAATTATTATAAACCCTTTGGTTCTTTTATAATTCATGTTGAGTGTTTTCGAGTTAGTGCATCTGGGTACTTTTACTCTTTGATGTCTGGAAGGTTTCTGCAGAGTCCCATCCTTCTAATTTAAGTATTTCTCAAAAACTTCGTGATTCTTCGATGACTGATCTAAGATCTGCGTACCGCCCAGTGCGACTAGTGACTAATCTAAGATTAGATAGTGCTAAGTAGGGCAGACTGTCGGTTTTCACGTATAGTTTTAGAACTTTAGCTAGGGTCTATTAACCTTGCTAATAAATAAAACTCTCAAAATTTATGATGTAAATAATCTTTTAATCAAACTTTTTACACGAGAGAAAAAATGGAAACGTTTTCCACAATCTCCAAATCGAAACTTTTTACACGAGAGAAAAATGGAAACGTTTTCCACAATCTCAAAATCGAAACTCCAAAATATTTAAAATTGAATTTTCCTTTTTAAATTCAATAAAAGCATAGCCTACTGGGTCGCCACAGTACCCCCCTCCTAGCGACGGAGTTCGGGCTACACATGAAGAGAAGTTACTCGCGGTAGTCACACAACTTCGCTGGGAAATGCACTGCTCGGCCAGAACGCGAAACCTTTGAAGAAACGGCCGACGGTTTAAGAACCTTCTTCTCGGATGCTTGTTTCCGCTCATGATTGACTACAGGAAGTGACGAAAACTGCTTGCCGGTAAGTTCATCGTTAGTCAAATAAGCTGGTTTTAATCTGTCTAACGCGACGGTGCACCTGCTCCCTCTTCTGTTAATTACGAAATATTTTTCATCTCGTTGAAGAACTTGAAACGGACCTTCATACGGCTGTTCCAATGGAGCTCTCACCCGATCGACACGCACGAACACAAACTTGCTGGTTAGGAGGTCATTCGGAACATAGACTGGGTGATGCCCATGTCTGCTGCCGTTGATTGTCTTCAGTTGAGCCAATGCATTACGAAGTGATGAAACGAAATCGGTTTCACCTGGCATTTCTGTGACAACAACTGTCCTGGAACACGTAACGGGTTTCCGTACAACATTTCAGCAGAACTGACGCCTAGATCTTCCTTTGGGGAAGTCCGTAACCTCAGCAGAATCAATGGGAGTGTGCGCGTCCAGTCATTAGAATTATGGCGTCGCAAAGCAGCCTTCAACGTCCTATGCATACGTTCAACCATCCCATTCGCTTGGGGGTGATATGCTGTGGTGTGAATATGCTTGATACCCAATAGTCTGGACAACTCTCGGAAGATCGTTGATTCAAACTGACGTCCTAAATCAGTCGTGATAATATGAGGAACACCATACTGTGCTACCCATCCTTCGATAAACGCGCCAGCAATGACTTCGGTCGTCATGTCTGAAACAGGAATCACCACGGGCCATCGTGAAAAACGATCGATGCACGTCACACAGTATCTTTTACCCTGCGACAGTGGTAGTGGTCCGATGATGTCCATATGCACATGTTGGAAACGCTCGTCAACACCTGCGAAACAGCCTATAGGTGACTTGGTGTGCCGGTTAACTTTAGACAATTGACATGCGATACAATTCTTAACAAACTCAGCTGCATCCTTTGCTAAACCTGGCCAGACAAAACCTGCTTGGATCAGTCTGCGTGTCGCTCTTACGCCTGGGTGCGCTAAGTTGTGTAGTTTTGTCATCACTAACTTACGACAACTGGCTGGAACAAACGGTCGCATAACACCTTTAGAAATGTCGCAAAAAACCTCAGTATTACTGATGGGTAACTTGTACGCCACGAGCTTCAAAGATGTATCGGCTTGATGATCCAGTAACGCGCGCAACTCGTCATCTGATCCTTGCGCTTTAGCAATCACGTCTACTTCCGCTGCCTCAAATTCAATTTGAGAAATACGCAAAATTCAATAAAAGCATAGCCTACTGGGTCGCCACAGAACTATGTCCCTTATTCATTTTTTGACCGGGTCTATTCTAAGGTTTCTTAGCATGTCATTCGTGCGGATGTACCATAGCACTTTAAAGAGTTTTCGGAGAGCCTGACTTGAGCAACTTGTAGTGGAATTAGAAATTAAAGGTGGTACAATATAATTTAATTTTAATAAGAAGCTAGAACCAGAATTGTTACTATACGATTTATAAAATATACAAACTCATAATAAGATGAAATATTTCAATTGTTTTTATTGTTATTGCTTTAAAAAATTATTAACATCATTTGCTGAAAGTAATCACATCAGATATGGAAAGTATCCTCACTGGTAAGTGAAATTATTTTGTTATTGATATACATATAATCTCTATTAAAACAGATTTGTTGCAGATCAATAATTAGCTTAAAATATTAAATTTTTAATTTAATTCATTCGCAACGAACAGAACACTTACTGTCTTCATAAACTTTTTAAATGGAAACTTCTATATTGCACAAGACAACATCGTTGTTATTACAAACTTTTGTTTTCAGCATATGCTTGGGTGTTTTCGTTCTATTCGAGCTTTATAATTAATGTTAGTAGAGAGACAATGTCAGTAATAAAATAATATTTGACGAATACAAATACCGTTAGGTTTAAAAATTTTTAAAGAAAACCTTAGTTTACATATTTTTAACGTAACATAACATAATGTGAATGACTGTAAAATTTGGGAAATTAAAATAGAAAACTTAATATATCCATTTAAATTGTATGTGGTGGTATGAAGAGATTTTGTGTAAAAATAAATTTACAATATATGTTTACAGTAGTACTGTTACGTTCATATAGTTGTTTAATTTATAAAATCTCTTGAAGGCTCGTATATTAATGTTACAATAATATAAGTTAAAAATGATAAATGAAGACTAATATTATTTATTAAAATGTACTTTCTTCTTCACTTTTATATTTTTATACACTATTAAAATATACATATGTTTTTGATGAAATAATTACTTCGCGCCTTTAGAATATGAATTGTAAATAATTTTTACTATGTACCTATACTTAACAAATGTAATTAAAATATTTAAAGATTTCTCTTCGTCACTTTTCTTTTAATTTTCGTAATTAAAAGAATATTTGTGTTAATGTTGTTTCCTTTGTTCTTACCATCGTTAATTATTCATTTATTTTGTGCTATAAATCTGTGATGTTATTTATTGGTAATTGGCACATTGACGATGACTATGTATGAATTATGAACATCGAGTGAAAGCAACTTTTTGTCGCAATTCACCAATCTCTACACCTCACACAAAGATTCATAAACAATCTGAAAGCATAAGATACCTGATGCAAACAATTAAATACGACAATATGAATTATGGAAATGGCGTTAAGAGAAGTAACAGTATTCAACAACGACATGTATAATTATAATTAAGATTTTATATATATAAACTTCGACTTCATTACTTAAGGTTAGATAATATTTAGGTTTTTTTATTTAATATCTGCCTTTTTTATTTAGATTTTTTTTATTTAATATCTGGCTTTTTTATTATATTTACAATTAAATCATGGTTAGAAAGGCGCTTAGAAGCAAATTTAAGCAGTCACGCACTATAAAAATCAGTAATCAAATGAAAAAGTCAAGAGTCATGCTTTTCTTTGTCTTTAGCTCATGTCTTTTAGCTAACAGAAAAAGGTGTGTTAATTTTATTCAAATGCCTCAAACGATCAGATCATTATTTATTTTAATAATTAATTTATATACTAAAAGTCACCTGCATCGTAGTCCACTTAATTTACATATTTACAAATTACACGTATGCTTCATAGAGTACAAGTACCATAGACGGAGGTGAGGTTAAAAGAAAGAGTCCTTCTAGTAAACGTTTCAAAAGAATGTGCCTGAATAAGTGCAAGTTAAGATATGTGTCAGTTTAGAAGCGGATTTTATTATTTTTCAAAAGCTTTAACAAAACTTTTAAACTAACACAACCTGTGAACACTTACAGCATTCGTATATGCAAAATAGGGAGAGGCTGAGGTGGTGTTCGGTGTAAAATTTAATATTGTTCACCAAAACAGTATAGCTCAGAATCAAGTGTATTAATTTTAAAAGTGAAAACTTCAGTTGAAAGGTAAGCTAATATTAAAGAAATATTCGTAAATGACATATTAAAGGAATATGAAACTATTGATGTCATATTATTATGAGAATAACATCAAACACTCTTAATCTCTTAATTTACTAATTCTACTGTATAATATTAAATGAATATATTTAAAATCAAATTAGACTTTAATATCGATTTGTATTTTATTATTTACCTAACATATATCACTACACTTTGAAGTATGTTCAATAGGGTGCCATTAATTTTCGAAAGTCGGAAAATTGCCCGCGGCACCCCCCAGATCGGTTCATTTTACTAAAAAAATAATCTGTGTAAAATTTTAGTTCAATTGGATAAGTGGAAATGGTGCCCCAAGAGCCTCAAAGATTGAAAAATAACGATTTTTTCCATAAAATTCATCTTTGATTGCTTATATCTCCGACATATTTAATTTTACATAAAAACTGTCTTCTTAGAAGTTATAGATCTATTTAAAATAAACAATTCACTCATACAAAGTTTTTCTGTATTTCTAATAGTTTTTGAATAAAACAAAAAATAAGTTGAAGTCACTAGATTGCTAGCTTTGAAAGTACTATGAATGTAATTGTCCGCTTCAGCTTTACAAAAAATTTAATATTTCTAAAAAATTTAAAATAAATTCAAGATTTCCAAAATTTAATCTTTCTAATAATAAAAAAGTACTAATTCTAGGTTTGTCCGACATAATTTTTATTATTTTAGTTAAAGTTGCTGGAGCAAAGTATCCTTATTACCTTCAGTTATTTTTGCGCGATCTATTGAAACTCTCCTGACTTCCTTGTCATCACTATCTATATTCAAATTTGAAACCATCTTTTTTTTTGTCTCAGGTGATATATTTAAGTCCAAAAAAGCTCTTGAAAATGAGCTTTGACTGATGAGAAAGCATTAAACCATACTTCAACATACACTTTAGTCATAAATATACATATATCGCAAAGAGTATTTTCTTCTTCTGTAGATAATTTGAACTCTTTCCTAAATAAAAATATTTTTAATACATGCATGACTTTCACTATCCATCTTGCATGATGTATAGCTCCAGGAGGTCGATACTTTATGGTACAGTTCGGCTTTTCTCCTAAAAACATTAATGCAAGTTCCAGAAGTTCCTTATAATCATCTCTTGGTTGGTTATCCTTACGAATCTTATAAAGGAAACCTGTAATTCGTAACACATCATCCATATTTAACGATTTTCTTACTTTTTCATTTTCTAAGCCGACTGTAAAGTTATCAACGTTTATTTTCGGCCAAAACTTCTGAAATCGTTGAAATATTTCAACATTTGGGCTTTCAGACTTGTACACTTTTTAATGTAATCACTTTAAATTAAAATTCACTTCGCATTCCAATGAATAATACAGAAACTCACTTATGTATATAACTATACAAGTATTGGACTTATTTTCTAGCAAATTTAGTAGACAATTCATTCATTGAACTTACCTAAATTTAATAGAGGGATTTCAGCTTGTATTTGCTTTTATTCAATAACTATTGGAAATACAGAAAAATTTTATATGAGTGAATTGTTTATTTTAAATAGATCTATAACTTTTAGGAAGACAGTTTTTATGTAAATTTAAATATGTCGGAGATATAAGCAATCAAAGATGAATTTTATGGAAAAAATCATTATTTTCCAATCTTCCAATGAACCGATCTGGGGGGCGCCGTCAACCGATTTTACGAAAAAAAAATTGCCCATATACCTTAATGGCACCCTAATGTTCAACTGTGTTATCGTATTAAACTCACAATATGTTTGACTTATAAAACTATTGAATTGATTTTTTCCTGTAAAGCCGGAATTGCAAACAATTTCTATCTTAGTTCACTTTAACTAGTATAATTTTTTCCAAAATCTGTAAAAAATAATATACAAATTGATGTAATAATTAAAAATTAAAGTAAACTTGATGTAGAAAGCATATAGAGTTAAAGCATAAAATTATTAATTGTATGTATATTATATATATTAGGTTTAATCAGACTTAATATTGTTATTAGAAAGGAATATTAAATTTTTTAAATATTTTTATTAGAAATTAGTTCGTATAATAATAATGAATTTTCATTAATTAAACCTCTCTATGTTCATAATGCTGAATTTAGAGTGCATGAGCGAAAAAGCAATTGTTCATACATGGGTTTATTTTTCGTATACGACGTTAACTCACACACTGATTGCATTTGACATGAAATTGAGATTTATTTAGATTTGAATAGCGCTTCTAGCCGTTCTATTGTGGCAAAAGGTCGAACATGTTAACCTTGAGTTTTCACAACTACCATATACTTTTATTGAGAAGCTTGTTTTACTTTCGTGTGTATTTATGGATTTTATGGACTGGTATCTGTACTGCTTTAGATTCCGAAACATACGAACGAACCACTGCATTTCAAAACCATTAAGCATTTCTTATAACAACATAAATTACTTCAATTATTTATAACTAATTACTGAATAAATTACTCAAACTGATATGAAATAATAAGTTTTATTTTCTATTAATTTCGTTCATATTTACTTACTAAATATGTCATTTTGAAATATTCATGTGTGTTAAAAAAGAATTGAACTCTTTGTGTAAATAAAATTGCAAGATAGAACAACAAACTTTAGCTGAAAATTAATATGTATAAGAAAATTCTTCCCAAAGGCCAAATTACAAACTGAAAAAAAAAACAGTTCAATGCAGTTTATTTTGTGAAATTCAATAATTTGACCAACTTAAACCCATAAAATACAAGTTAAATTTACCTAAAGTTAAAATTTATTTTTGAAAAACGACCAACAGAAATAAACTAAACAAAAATTGTGCAAAATTGAATCGAAATTTATTTAATGGATTTTGCTAACTGGCAAATTTATTTTGCCACAACTGCGTATGGTTCCGAAACAACTATTGATGCCTTGCCCGCCCTCCGCGAAGTATCTCAACATGTTCAATTGCGGCAACGTCACGGCAGTTGCACACCAAAAGCAATTCCTATGGTCAAATCCAACAAACTGCAGAACGCGCATTTCGCTTGCATTGTTTTTAGTATTGAGTTGAAATTTAGTCGAAATTTAGTCAAAATGCTTGAAAAGATTTTTGATTTGAACAGAAATTAAAAACACAAAAATACTAAAATACGTGATTTGAATTCAGGTCAATTGATTTTTGCATAACACTTCTCAAATCGAGTGCAGTAACATTTTTTCAAATATTTACTTAAACGCATGCAAATGAATTAAAGAAATTCCAGGAGCGCTGACAGCCGAAATACACACTGTGGGAAATGTTTAAGGGCGCAATTTAATGCAATAGCAGAAGCTTAATTAAAGTGTAGTAAATAATAATCGAAAAACTTTTGTAAGTAAAACAAAATTCACTTTATAATACGAGCAAAGAATAATACTTTTCTCTTGATTGATATAGGAAAAAAACCAATAACGTAAAAAGGAATTTACAATTTCATAAGTTAATAACTTATAAGTCATATAAGTTAATTAACGAGTTAGTTAATGACTTAGGTGTTAAATAGTATTGATATATTTAGTTTGATTAATAATACTTCATAATTCAGAAAGCCATAGCATTTTAACTTTCGTTAGTATTTAATAAATATATACTAATTATTTCTACTGAAATCTGCGATGGACTCACGTTGAAACCTCATCTTTAAATCTTTATAACTGACATCGTTAGATGTGTAGGTATTGATATAAAATGGGGTTATTAAACTTAATTGCAGATGATATCCAACAAAATACTTGTACTAAAGCAATTGACACTATTTATGTCCTAACTAAGAAATGCTATATGTATTTGTTATTTTTAATCGAACAATTGCACTTCATTCTAATATTCTAAGTCTCTAAGCCACAGTGTCATCATTGTGGTCTACTAAATACTACAATCTTAACTAGATTGCATTTAAAAAAAGAAAAAAATCTTAAAGATTACTTGCTTTAGTAACACTAAAACCCGTTAACTTAGATTTACTAATATGAATATTTACAAAAAGAAAATGTCTCTCATAAATTTAATAGTTGATATGTAATAATTAGTTTGAACAATAAATATTCTAACTTAAATATCAATAAATAGTGAGACTACAGCGTTGTTCAGTGACTTACCTAGAAAAATGCAGTCTAACAAATTATTTGGCTTACATTTTTCTTGTCGAGAAAATTGCTAGGCGCAGCACGGACAGCAACATTTAGCAGAAATATTCTAGCAGTTCACATTATAGCTGCGATCCAAGAATGCCACTAGTTGCAAAACGAGTTTTTATTCAAGCATTCTTTTTCTTGATTCGGATCTGCAATTGTTTGATATTTAGCAGCGTCATTGGAATCGTTCGATCGCCAGCGAAGCCTGAACTAATGTGCTACTAACAAGAAAATCTAACGGCTTTCATAACGTCTTTAAATGATGCCACTTATTTGTGCTTGCAATGGCTTGGGTTACTTATGGCAACAAGGCATCAACGCAACAAAGCTACACCAACAAGGCAGTTCCAGCAATGCACTAGAAGAAAGAAACTATTCCGGCTTATAGGTTAGCAATAAATTTTGACAAACTTCTGAGGTATTTGAACATTTGTTTCTCAGCTTATTGGAATGTTTTATCTTGTGGTCATGTTGCAACGAAAAGTGTGCCATGGTCGTTGTAACAATTTAGTAGTTGCTGCCACATTTGCACATGCGTTGCGGCTAGAAGGCATTTTCAACTGCCGTTGCGGATGAATTTGATTATGTCTGACTGCGACTGACATTGCAAAAGTGTGCGATATTAAATAGAAATTACAGTTATTACAGGCAGGACCAGTTTCGCTGATTGTACCATTTCGAATGTATCCAAGTTGTGCTTAGCATGTAATGTAATGTAATGAAGCCAGAAAGTGGGTTAATGTTTAGAATCTTCTTATAACACTTTGGAAATTTATTTCTTTGTAACAGTTTATAAATAGGTTAATGAAGTAATTTATTGGTTGACTCCATTTTTACAATACAAATGAATTAAAGTTTTGTCCCGTACAACTGTTAAGCGCTATTTTGCGATATGTGGTTAGATAACTTCATTTCATCTTCATGAAAGAAAATTTATGTAAGCCTATGGTAATAACTAACTTCTCCAAACAATTTATATTTCCATTAAAATAAGTTTAGCCATTTTGTCATTTGGACAGGTAGTAAATAGGCATATGTTTATCTTATTACTTAAATGAATAGTACTGCCATTACACAAGAATGGCAGTACTTTAAAGAAGCTCATAAAATTGGAAAAGTTTGCACTTTCCTTGAAGGCTTAAAAAATGAAAAGCATATGCTATTGTCAATATTGATACGTTTTGTGAGCATTTGTGAAATGTATTTCCACATGTCTGTCATATATAGAAAAGATTTTCAGCTGAAATAATTGTAACATTTTTCTTCTCTCAGTTAAACACCATTTTTGCTTCAACTCTCTGTCAAATCGTCAATCGATCGGTCCAACGGAGCAAAAATATTTAAATGTTGTAGAATAAAATTTGAAGTACACAAGGCACCTTTTCGTATTATAATTTGGATCAAAAATGGCATATAATGCATAGAAATATTAGAAATTAATTGTGAACATTAAACATTAGTAAGAAAAGCATCCTAATTTAGATAAACTACCACTCACACGTATGAGATCCACTTGGAATTAACTTGCATGTGGTTTCGATTCTATATGATAAAAACATAACAAAATCGTAGTTCTCTGTAATTTTTCAATAAATTTATTAAGTAAATTTTTGAAACAAATATAAAAGTTCGACTTACAGTAATTATAAAAAATTTATTAGGCGATAATAACTCTTGACTCTTCAAAATAAGTTCACCTTAGAATGTTATTGCAGTAAAATTAATTAGATTTTTATTATATTCAAAGGGATCTATTGATACTCTCGCCAAGTCAAAAGTAATTTAAATAAAAACCAATTTTGTTGAAATATCTTTTATTGCTACCAGTACCACACTACTTAATATCAGAAAAGGACAAAATAGAATTATCACTTATAACTCAATAAATAAGCCAAAACCACAGCTTACGTGCACATCTTAACCGGAACTAAACTAGTCGCTGTTGCACAAAATTTTAACTGCACTTTAGTCTAAGTCTAAGATACATTTATAATGATAGTAAAACCAATACTAACGGTTTGCGTAAATTTGAAATATTTTCAAGAGTATAACAAAATTGATTTTACTAACAAAAGTTGGACCAAAATGCTTCATTGGGCTTATGTACTTGCCTTGTCAATGATATAAAAACTCTCAAAAAGCAACTATTGAAACCAGATACAAAGCTAGTTTCGGTTGTGCCTAAGCTTGGACACCCTTCATTCAATTATTTACAACGTAATTTCATTTTAGAGAAATTTTAATAATTTTTTCAGGTTTCTATTGAAAATTATTGGATTTAAACTATATGAAAAGACTCGTAAATCTCGTACTATATTAAAATATTGAACCATTTTATTTCATTTTTTAACAAATTTTGATAATCTTACTTTTAAGAATCCATATTATATTAGATATTTTTTATATAAAAAATACCTTCCTCTGGAATAATAATGTTCGTAATTATTAGTTCCTTCGTATTTTGGCTATTTTAATTTTCCAATTTCGATGACTTATTATTCGTTGTTTTTTGAGTTCAAGAAAACATTAAGTTTAAAATAATGCTATTAGATTTTTAATTTGAAAAAATTAAGTTAATAAATCGATGAGTGAAGAATTCTAAAACTTCACCAAATCAATGTTAACTTACTTTTCTGTATCCAATAAATGTTGGTTTTCTAATTTTACAAACGGGTCATAATATTTTCAAGCGACATAATTCATTTCATAAAATGTAAAATATGCGTTAAATGTACTTCACATACTGTGAGACTAGTTACTATTCAAATATATTGACATGGCTAAACAACTTTATCTTTTTCATCTAAACAAAAACATGATCTCCAACGTCTCATTCCCTGCATTACTAATGTTAAGATAAACTGAATATTAACTTTTTTAAATAGTGAGTATAATAGTATAATTAATGGGTTTTTAATATCAATAACTAAGGCAAACGGTATTTATTTCTGTAAACAAAATATCTATCTACTTTCTACAAACGAATATAATTAAAATTCGATTTTTTATTGTTTTGTTTGTTTTTTGGCGATTTTCTGAATTATTTTATACTAAAATAACAAATATTTTTAATTACTGACTTTCGGTTGAGAGTTGAGGAGAAATACAAAATTTTAGTATTAACTATGCAAAGTGAGAAGAAATTCGTAATTTATCAAAACAGAAACATTTTTTCATATATAAAAAAACGGCCTTCTTCGCTAATCGGAGTCCAAACAACAAACAACAAATAGCAAACAGCAAACACAGACAACTTTCTCCCCTGACCAGTTATGCACATCCGAAAAAGATACAAACCAGTAACATTAAAGGAAAATAAATTTAAAAAAAAAAAGCTAAAACTAACGAATTCGCACTGCAAGATTGACAAGCAAAATGCTAGTACTGAACATTATCCAGTGATTTATTTTCGTTTTTTAATTCACAACAAAATCAAAACTTGAAGCAACATCTAAACTAAATTTTAATAATTTATTAAAGCCAATTAACAAATTTTAATTATTTTTTCTCTTTACTCAATCTGAATCATTATTATTTATTTATTATTGATTCAAAGAAATTCGTACAGCATTGACAATAACATATTTATTGTGTGTCAGATTTGCATACAAAAAAGTGTTACATATTATTCATATAAATTCTTCAATACTTAATCTTCAGCATTTTAAAACATCTTTTCATTAATTTATACAGGTTATTAGATTGCTACCTTTTAACAAGACTTTAACTTCTTCTTAGGTGAGAAGTGCTTTATCAAAAAAAAAATACCTCTATGTTCTCTGAAAATCGGGCATCAGCAATTATATAACATATATTTTCTATTTCTTGACGATTACACAAAGAACAATTACGTTTAGATAAATTAAATTTGCTACCGTCCAATTGAAAAGATCGCCTCTACATTTAAAAAGTACGCTCGATATGTGCTGAGTGTTTTCGTAATAAAAACTATGAATCGTAGTCATCCCGTTTGTATAAAGTTATAATCTTATTGTGTAATACTTTAAGATCCATGCTCCGAATACTGGTTATTGAAAGACCCAGTTCTAAACACATATTTTCCCAATCTTTGGCCCAATATATACCTTTGTTAATCTTAAGTTAGGCTAGTATTCGAGAAAGCCAATCTGTGTGCTTCGTTATAAGTAGTTCTCCAGAATATACCTGTTATTGTTCAATAGCTAAGATTATAATCGGTGGTATTGGCAATAACTGTCCCTTCTTAACTTAAAATATTCGTTTAAAGATACTATGAAGTATCTACTATTGTTTTATAATAGTAGACATTATTTTATTTTATCTTCTTCTTCTTAGTATCCGTTTCCCCTAGTAGAGCATAGGGCCGCAACGATTCTCTTAAACCGCACTCTGTTAGGTGCTTCTCTGCATATATGTTGTTAAAGCCGGTGCATCAGGGCTTCTGCTGCCTTATGGGTTCCATGTCAAAGCTTGTCGTGGAAGGTATTTATTTGGTCTTCCATTTTCGCATTTTTATTTCGGTTACAGCAGCTTTTTGATTTGTTTAGAGAAAAAGCTCTGCATTTGATATGTGGTTAGGCCAACATATATCTAGGATTTTTCGCAGGCATTTATTTAAAAATGTTTGTATCTTTCTTTCTACCTGTTTGGAGTAGATATTCCGTTTACGTTTGAATTCATATCATTTAATATTTAGGTTTTAAAGAAATCCTATTTTATTTTATGTTATTTTTTTATATATTATTTTACAAGTATCTACCTCTTATTTTAAATATTCTATTTATATTCAAATTCCAAGTATACATACAAATAATGTAATCCAAAAGGTATTTTTATTTTTATTTTTAAAAACAAAGCCAATCTCTGGATTTAAAAAAACAGAGTTGCATAAGCGTTACTTGAGTAATATTGACAACAATCGCTCCAAAAGTGCCTGAAATTGTTTTGTTAATCGATTGAGAATTTTGCATCAAGAAACCGCTTTAAAGCATCGTAAATTTCCACACGCATAAAATAAATTAATAAACAATAATTTTAATATAAATAAGAAAAAGAGTGAAAATTTATTGACCAGCAGCGAATCAGGTCAATGAACTGGTTAGTGTCTTGAAAACGTTACACAAGTTTTAGCCATAAATTAACGTAGATACAAATTCTAAAGTCAGGAATTATTGTGCAAATTTTTAACAAACCGCTTGTTTTTTCAACAATAATAAGCATTCTTCGCTAGTAAAATATGCGTATGAATAATTTTAATGAAATGAGAAAAATAAATACAACTTATTTAAAAGTTATTTAATAAAACAACAAAGGTCTCAGCCAAGCGTTGCGTGCGTACTCACTACTTGGCTTAAGAAATCTAGACAACATGGCTAACATTAAGCAAGGCAGAAACAAATTCTTGGACTGAAAATTACATATTTTACTTCACTCTTCTTACATGAGAAGCTCAATTAATTGCTTATGCTAAGCATGCAACTAACGCATCTTTAAAAAAACAAATGATGAGATACCAAAATATGAAAAACCATAAAAAATAATAACTAAAGTAATCTCGAATTAAACAAATAAAAGCAAAAGTACCGAAATGTTTTGGTTTCAGTGTAAGTAGTGCGGAAAGCATAGCGAATAAGATTTCACTCAAAAAATATGAAGTACGCAATCAAACATTGGTCAGAAAGGTGGAAAATATATTGTAGTGAATTAATAATTGACGTCAGTGTTCATAAACAAGATACATTTGACAGAAGTACTGAACCACACTTCCAAATAAAACGAACGCCGAATTTCATTTCAAATAAGGAAACAAAATTGTTCAACTTTTCCCATTAATCGTATCCCCGAATTTTCATAAAGTTCCAAAATCAATGGAACGTTTTTTATGTTCGCCTATTTTTGACGGATACACAAAAAAGAACAAATTATTTGTATTTCAAAGTTTCGAAATTATTAAAAATTATTTCTTTTGAATGGAATAGTCTTAAAACTTCCTAGAGTGCATTTAAAAATTATTCACTGAAGTGTTTCTTCAATATTTCCATTGTGGTTTCATATTACTGAGGAAGCAAAAGATGTGAACTTAATTTTTTAAATACGTACTGACCACTCAAAGAGTATAATTAATTATTAGAAATGGATTTGTATGTAGATGATGAGGTCTTATTATCAATTAGCAATTTATCTTTTATGTTATCATATTATGAAATTATATTTGCATTTATATAAAATTAATGTCTATCAGAATTTAAATAAAAAATATTCCACTAAATTAAAAATATTAATATTATTTCCGATTAATATAAATCCGATTGAGTGGTCAATATCATTTAGTTAAATTTCCTATGTTAAAATGTAACAATTTTCTTAAGTAATCCAGTAATTTATAAATTTTAAAGAATGATTCTTTAACGATACTTTAAATCCTCATTACAGGATTCATTTTAACGCGTTTGTTATTTCTTAGAAAAAGAAATTAGAATAAACAGGGTACCAGCTCCCAATGGAGCGGAACCGAATAGAAGACATTCCGCCTTACGAATGGAAGCCAGAATGTCGGCCGTTGAGAGGTCCTAATGTCAGAAGAGGAGAGTAGTTCTCTACCCAGTGACCTCCTCCTCGCCCAAATCAAGACTGGGCAGTCACAGAGAATGTGACTGGAATTCTCGTCTGCTTCTAAGCAAAGTCGACAATCTATCTCTATTTGACTTCTTAATTTTAGTTCCTTTTTATTCGATTTGGTTTCGATTCAAAATAATTTTTAAATACATTTCTATCGATCTACGCTTACTAATTTATTTCTAGCTGAAGAATATTTACAGCAAAATTGAACATTTTGATCATAGAGGTTTTGGCTGCCGTGACTATTAAAACGAACCTTGTTGTGTTATTGGTGATTAAAAAAAAATTTTGCAATACTTCCAGCTAAGTGAGTAAAAAATTGAACGTTTCATATTGATTTCTATAAAAAGTAACTTTTCTAACAATCACACAACAACTCAGCTGCACAAAAATCACATTTTGTTTGAAATATTTTCAATTTGAAAAATAAAAAATTATTTTAAACAGTTTTAACTGCTTGAAATAATTCAATGAATTAAATTACAATGATTGAGAAATAAAAAATTTACTTTCAAGTTTATGAAAAATTTCACAAAACGGCATAAAGTTTGGCGAAGTAAAAGTTAATAGAAAATAGTTAAATACGTCAACTAACGTGAACGCCTGAAAACACCCTCTTTGAAAGCATCACATCACATCACATCAACTTCAACTTTGTCTTTATGGCAGTATGTGTGCCGTCATCACACAAAGCTAACCTTGCAAAAAAAATTTTTCAAGCCTCGAAAAGCTAATTCAGGCCAAAAGCTAATTCAGCGGGAGCCAAGCCGCTGAGTCAATTTGCAAAATTAACACTGCAAATACGTAAAACTTTTTCTATTGCTGAACGCATAAATGTATCTAAACATGTTTGGCGAGATAAGAGTGACGCATTATCAAATAAATCAAATAAATCAAATAAGACTAAAATATATTAAAATCACATAAAGCCAAGTTATGTCGCTGAAGACTGCTTGATAGATTTGATTTTATTGTGATTTTGAGCACAAATTCAATCAGTTTTGAACGGTTAAGGTTAATAAAAAACTGGCTTAACCAATCCATTCGAAACAAGTTAAAACAGTTGAATGTTAGTTGAATTTGGTAAGTGCGACTGGTAAGACTCTCGTATGAGACATAAGAGCCTATTCCAGTGATTTATTAAAATTTAACTAATTTATTTGTATATTTTTGTATATTTTTAAACTGAAAATTTTTAGAGTTTTGGATCACTGTTTAAGGCAGTTGATTATCTGACATGTAATGCGATAAAATAGAGACAAATTCGAAACACTACAAGAATTATCTCAATATAGCTATCTTATAAAAACATGTATCTGCAACTAAAAACACTTCTTTCTATACTCTTAAGAAACACATACGAAGTACTTGCCTTTAACTCATTTATAGGTACATATATCTTTTACAATAGCAGCGCTAAAAAGAAATCCAGTATGCGCTAAGAATAATTTTGGTATTTTTTGCTTCGGCCACAAATTACACAAAATGTGTCTTGTCTTTATAGAACGGAATATTTTTTTTATTTGTATTTTTCAGTTTTTTTCTTAGAAGTAAATGAAACCGGCACTGCTGTTTGATTGCATATTAAAAACTCTTTAGTAAACGAGTAACATTAATAATCTTATCGGTTACCTGCTAAAAACGTTTTTATATTGTACATATATATTTTGGTTGAATAGTTTTATGTTGTGCTTTTAATATCGCCAATAGCTATTTAACACCAATGCATATTTAAGTTTAAATATTAGCTATTTGCTGCTATAATTAACAAATGATTAGTAAAATTAACAAAAATTTCTCTGAATTATTGTGTTTAATAGTTTAAAAACTGCTTTGAGCTACAATTTACGATCATTTATAAAACTTGCAAATTTATAATTATAAAAATAATTAAAATCTAAATATAAAAATTGTCTACTCAAGACGAAAAACGAAAACTTCTCGCTACTTAAAGATCAATTTAAGCCGCCTTTCTTTTTATAAGGAAACTTAATTGTCTCCATTTTTGAATCCATAAGCTGTCATTCTTCCAAAATTGTTTTTTAAAAATCTTATTTAGATTACTTCCTGCTTGGCATAAAACAGTAACTGAAATAGAAACAAAAACAGAAAATAGTAAGCTTCATGCAGATACTACGCATTCTGTGCAAATGTATCAAATGAAATACATTAAAGAATTGCTACTGAGGGCACAAGTAAATAATAAATAAAAACCTCAAGAGTCTATGCACGGCACAAGTATTTCATCAATAAAACTTATTGTTCCGTTGCACGTCCAGAGAGATAAACTAAAAGACGAACAGAGAATGACGAAAGACGAACAGAGAATGACGGACAGTACGAAAACGTGACGGACAGAATTAACAAGTGTGATCCGTTCAGTTTGATTACCGTTTCTACTGTAAATCAGCATTTGAAACTGTAATAGTTTTTTGTACGAGTATTAATCTTTCTATTTCTAGTTTTCATAGTAAATCTCATTTAAATATCTTAAAGTTCTTAATTTTTTCTATTTACACTTTTTGTTGCACTAACACAATAATCAGACCAGTTTTGTATGAACTGCTTTTCCAATATGTGTTTCTGGCTATGAATGTATCTGAGGTCATCGGTAGCAGATTGATAGATAGATGTTCCAATAGGTAAACAAATGAGCACGAGTTACTTTTAGTAAGTTGCGAAAAGAACTTGCGTTCCTGCGTACGATCTTGGCTGCTCTCATCTATATTGTACAATCAAATCAGTGCATTGAGATGAATAACCTCAACTCAAACAGCTTTGCAATGAAGCATTTTTTATGCTGTGAATTGAGTTCGACGCGCTGTTTTGCTCTGCAAATCTCTTGTGATTTGCTACGTTCTGTCACTACACCAAGCTAAAATAATACGCAATCGTTTTTTACATAGTAGAGTAGAGTTGAGTAGAGTGATTTCAACAATATATTAGTATCAAACCTAGTACAGTAAGAAGACCTAGTATCTTAAACATCTACTCTTCAACTCTTTTTGTATTATCAATTTCTTACAAAATCTTTTATTCAATACGCGTTTATCTTTAAATGTATTTTTATATTTAAAAAATTATTAGCATGCTGGTTATTTTTTTTTCTTGAATGTTACAGCGACAGTTAATGTCAGTTACCGCGTTCTTAGTGTTGCTGTTATTTTGCACCGCTTTGTTGTCCTTACATTTCGATAAATTCCCCCTACCCCAAAATCACTATGTCTATTTGTAATAAATAATTGTAGAATCTGTGTTATGGATCAGAAGTAAAACTACTGGACCCAATTCAGGTTTAATATAATAAAGTCAGAGTTCGCTTTAAAATGTGAATGTGAAATGAATTAGTCTAGTTTATGGCTATTAGAAATGAGAGAATTCCTATTTCACCACAGTCTTCAGGAATGCATTTCCATAATCAAGTGCAATGCACAATTCCATGCATTTGAAGTGAATAAAGACGAATGCACTAGCAAAAACTAAGAAGAACAGAAGTAAAATGTGAAATGTGGTCAATCGTTTGATTTCTTTCGAGGGATCTGTTTTTATTTTTGAAGTCAATGGCATAAATGGAATTTTATTCAACGCAAAGTAGAAATTGTGAGGCTACTAATTGCGTATTGCAAATAACGATATCTGAATAGAAGTTGAAATGTCTTTTGTTTTTTCTGAAACTGTGTGAAACTGTGTGTAAGTAGCAGCCGAGTATCTCTAGTGACTGAGCTGAATTAAATTACACTGAGAAATGCCACTATTTGATTCATTGGATATCAATGCAACTGCAACTTATGCACATAAACATATTGTATCTGTACATGTACATATACATATTAAAAATAAAGTCATACATTATCTGCAGATCACACTGCAGGTTTGAACGCAGTCTTATTCATGAACGCAGTTATGGAATATTTTCCTCATGCAAACTCATCAAAGTATCCAAAATATTGAAATACAAATAATTAACATTAAAATAAAAAATAAAATTGAAAAAATACTTGGAAGTTATTAATGACTCACATCAAGTCGAAAAACTACACTTAAATAGAGATCTGATTTCTAACAAAACTTAAGTGGATATTACAGGCTTAAATACTTGAGGAATCATTTTGCTTTTATTTATATCTGGCATTGTTATAAAGAACCTATGGAGTAATTGCAGCAATGTTCAATTTCTCAGTCATTAAAACGTTGTAAGAGTTTTTAAAATATATTAGCTTTAATTGCCCAAGTATGGAAGAGAGACGCATTAAGATAATTTACACTGCAATTCATTTGCGACTAAAGTAGTCAAGGGTTGGAGAAGTGAAATGGGAAATATTTTTCAATTTAATTACTTGCTTTACTCACGGTTGTTATTACAATTAAAAAGAATAAAATAAGAACAGCCTTTAAAATTTCCTATAATGAGCATTTTTCTGTGGATACACACAGTTATGCATTCCTTGAAAATTTTTATTTCAGTTTGCAGTCAATGGGTTTTAATTTGAGGAAATGCTTCCGTGAACACCTTAGACTGTGCTTAATTTGATTTTCAAAGAATAAAGATAATAAACACCAATTATATTGATTTTACAGTAGCAGCAAGTGTGTGTAACCCTAACCAAACCAATATTTAGAATGGTGTGACCTGAACAAATTTCCTTTTTAAACACTTTCACGTATGCAATGTGAATGTGGTACATTCACCTAGTGAAACTGTTTGTAACGCGGAAAAAGAGATGTTCGGACATTATAAAAATCACACACAATATGTTAGGCTCTCAGTTTAAAAAATACTCGAAATACTTGCGAATGAACCATAAATGTTCTCAATAAATAACAAATATTGCATATAAAATGTATTATTTTATATATATATATATAAAATAGTTGTACATAGACTGGTAATACGTTTTTCTTTATCCCAAAAATTTTGATTTAGGGTCCAATCCCATTAATGAGCACTGATTCATGAGGTCGAGTAAAGCTGCCAACTCTTCCACAGAGTCACAACTCCGACATATTCCTTAGAGTGCAGACCTAATATAACTTGCCAAAGCGTGCATGTTTCAGTAGGCGAGGAAAAGGTAGGGATTTTATATCTTCCAGTGAAGACATTATCTCCGTTGTTAACACCAAGACCAAATTTCCAGCACCCTTTTAACACAGTGACGAGTAAGGAATTAAGCAAGAGGAAGAAAGGAAGTAAGCACAGGACATCACTTTTAAATAATTGTTAACATGTTAATGTTTTATATACTAACCACAAATATTTCAGTTTATCTGACAATTCTAATTCAACTAATAATTACTTAGTAAGTGCATTACTCGTAAATGCAGTAAGACATTTTCTGTGGCAAAAACTTTTTTCAGCTTTAATTATTTTATGAAATAGTTTGTTTGAAATTAAATTTATTTTCATACTAAGTCAGTTTAAAAGCATAAATTTAATTACTTTAAACATAACTTTTTTGCGATTTTGAATTCCTCGCAACAAAAGCGAATTAAGCAAACAATAATTAACTGCATTACGCGGCGATGTTATGCAACAATAATGCAAAAAATGAAATTTAAGTTTTACTTTTTACCGAAACGAAGAAGAAACTGCAAATGTGTAGCTCAGCATTGCAAATAAAAGTCAAGACACCAAAAGTCTTAAGGCGAATGCGAAAAATATCGCAAAGCTATGGAAATGCTTCAGCTCAAAAAACAGATACAATAAGGAAATTTTTGTGGAAATACTTTTTGATTAAAAATGAAAACAATGAATATGAAACCTAAAATACTGTGCGAAAAATATCTCAGATACAAGCGCAAATTCATAGATACTCTGGTATACTTCTACATACGAATGTGTGTATCGCTTAACAAAAGTATCTAAATTATTACGAATTAATGTATTTGTTATTTTTCTTTATGCTTTTTGCTTTTTACTTTGTTATAGTTATTTTTTGTATCGCTTTTAGTATTTGTTAACCGTTTTACCCGTTTTGAAATTAACAAGTATTTTGCAATTATTTTAATGCGAACTCTTCAAAGCGCCTTTTTACCATTTGAATAAAGTTTAAAATTTTTTTGCCAAACAAACTTTTTTGGTTTTAAGAAAATTGACACGTTTTTTACACGGCAAACGCACGTGCTTGGCGCGACTGTATTTCAGTTTAGAGGTCGTATACGATTTATTATTAATATTTTTATGGACTTGTATACTTACACCCACGATTGTATCTACGGCTTACGTTAACTAAAACCGTTTTGGTTGCAAATTATGAAATATCGGAGAGCAGAGACGACTATATTTTTTCTAAGGCAATAATATGTATCTATTTGTGTATTTAATAATTCCGTATTTGAACTTACATGTTTTGATCTGCGACTTTTACAGTGTTAATAGCTGAAAATAAAAAGAGAAAACATTACAGAAAACATTACAGTATTGCTGAAGTTAAAAATTAAAAAATATTTTTTATTGTTTAAAGACATTTTAATTTTAATCCCAGACAACTTTCAGATTTATCAACATAATTCTCATTAATTTCTAATATATATATTTTCAATACAGTATATACATACAGTATAATTCGCTTAACTGACTCGAGTCGTTTGCAGAAATTTTGGAGGCAGCTATCTTAAAAGACAGCTAACGTAATTTTAATAGTCTGCCTAAAATAGTTTTCATTTCATCGCAACCAAAATTATTTTTTAAATCCCCTGACTTTTATTAAACATTACAAAATAAAGGAATTAAATTTTACGGTTTTTATACAATATATGTATTTATTTTATACATATTAAAATATTTTTAATTATTTGGACATTATATTTACGGTTAAGAAGTATTAATTCTCTTTAAATAAAGTTGTAATTTTTGTTTGCACTGCGACCGCTTTTATAGATAAATTTAAAAATATATCCTCCAAAGATGTAAGGTGTGGCAAAAATACTTTGCAATGCAATGCAAACACGCTTCAGCACCTTAATGGCTAAAGAACCTTCCTTTTTTTTGTTTGAAAATTCGTTTCCTAGGTGGCGCAGCTAAGTTGGACGATACTCATAGAAAATGGCAATTAAATTCTCCCGATACGATGCGCTTAAGGACGCTAACTCAGATGCAGCAAACATAATTATTTTCATACAAATGAAGCCATAAATGCAGAAAAAATATGATTTAAGGCAACTATCTTATCGATACAGCTAAGCATATAATATATATATATATATATAGTCTATATTCGCCCGTGCGAATAGTGGAGTTATATTAGCATGACTTTCTCAGTATTACGTACCTAAATAAGGTTCTATACATTAGAAAGAATATATAAATCATGTAACAAATAATTAAAAATAGAAAAAAATTTAATTAATTCAATTATTCTACAACTGGTTTAGAACGAAATCTTCTAATATAAACACAGCAAGTGAATTGGTTAATAAACTTTCACAGCAAATTAACAACACTCCAGAAAAATTTGCGAACATAAAACTTAAGTACGACTTTGGGTCAGTTGGTTAAGAAACGCTGACTCTGAGCTTCAAATTTGGCAGGACACGACTGCGATTTCTGATACTTGCAGTCTCAAAACTTATTTACGAATAATTGAATACAAGAATTATTTCCAAGGCCAGTGATGATGGGTATTTGGCAAAACGCGAAACAGCTGTGTGGTCAGCCAAAAATTCAATTAATTAAAATAATATAAAAAATAATTTTTGTTGTTGTAGTTCACTACTTTTCGAAAAAAATTCTATATTCAAATTTTTAAATATTAACTGTAGGCTTTGAGGTAAAATTTAATTTTAGAAGTGTGTCATGAGCTTGTTTTCAACTTCTGCGAATTGAAAACGTAGCCCAAAGCTACTTTTGAATGATTAACTTCAATTTAAAATCAAAATAGGCAATGTGTTGAAAGTTTCTAATTTATTAATGTTGCGATATTTGTAGAAACTTTCTCAGTTCTTGAATTAGAAAAATGAAAACTCGCGCTAAGATTTATTTGTAAGCAGACTGATTATTTTCTGAAATGACCTGTTCTACGAAACTGAGTTTTCTGAATTATTAATCTGCAATAAAATTGCTTACGAAATTTATGTTACAAAAATTAAATATCTGCAATTATTATTTATCATTGTTATTTGTAGATAGTTACAATACATTCGAACTTATCCATGAGTTTTTATATATTTAAAAATTGCAAATCTATATTACAAATCCACATTTTCAAGTCCATCGTTCAATCGCAATATCTTCTATCTGTTTCTTTTATTCAGAGATTTTTTCATTGAATTTTTATTTAGAAGCTCTATCGCTTGATCTCCCTGCAATGCCTTTTTCCAAAAACCTACACAAGATAATAATATTGGTCTTTTTGATGCACACACAGAAAATTCTTTAAACTTGCATCTGTTATGATGATTTCTGGATGCTGTCCAATCTCATGTCTATATGCATTTAAACATTTATTTGAATTCAGAATATTTTAGCAGTTATCTACCATATACCTGTATGAAAAACTGTTACATACATATACATCTACTATTTCTAGTCATTATAGACATAATAGCTAAGTGACTAAAAATATTTTCAAAAGAAATTGAAAAATCTCTTCTGAATTACTCAATTTAATATCGGGTATTTAATTGAACATTGTTGAGGATAATATCTTATTCTGTTTTATATCAGTTGATTGCTTGACTTACTAAAAGGGCTACTGTTTATTGACGCAACACGGCTTAGAGATCTACTCTAAATCTAGAAGGAGGCACAATAGACCCGATGGTCGCAGTGCCACAACAATTCAGTAATATACAGGTTGGTTGAAAAGTCTTAAAAGCGACACCTGTTATCCAATAAAACAATCAAAATTTATAAATGAAACGAGATCGGTTTCATTCTGCCACACTAATTGTAATTTCTTCGTACGCATTTCTTCTTTTAAAATATAGATTTAAAATTGTGAAATTTAAAAATTTTAACAGTTCAAAGATGAAATGCTAAAATGGCGCATAAAGTTTGATTCTTAATAGGTGTTGCTTTCAATACTCTTTAACCAATCTGCATTACGGATATGTCATATACAAAGTAAAAGTTATGATTAGATTTGAAGTTTCGAATACATATTATATTACCATTATTTGCCATAATTCTAATTACTAATTAATAATAATTGTATAAAAAAATCAAAAAAAAAACAAAATAAAATTGGAAACTTAAAGTGGAATATGGAATATTATTATTAAATTATATGACTGGATTATTATTGAATATACCAAATAATAGCTAATCAATTAATGGAATGCAGTCCGATGCGATCAATACTTTTCAACTACCTACCCACTTTATGCTTCCACTCTTCGGTACTAATTTATATGCAAAAACATAAGTGTTGTGTAAGAAGAGAAAACTTAATGTGATAATAAAAATTAACATTCGTGAGCTGTAGGCCTTTCAAAAAGTTTCCATAGACTGCCTTTGATTGAATTCAAAGGCACCTATTTTGATACAAAGTCAGAAAAGATATTTATGAGTGTTAATTTTCGAAACCATTTTCTATTTTCTAATTTTGACTCAATTTTGGTAGCGCAAGAGATGCGGGTCAGTCCGATTGCTTGGAGAAAAAACTTTGATATTGAGAAAGATGCTAATTATTTTTATTTTGGATTTATTTTTGGATTTTTTCTCAATGAAGAAAGAAGAAAAATTTGATTTCTTTTGAGTGCACTTGATGTGTTACGAGAGGTGGGAGGTGTTACGACTGCAGCCAGCCCGTGGCAGAAAGATTTTAAATTGTTTACTTTGGGTTTAATTAATAGACTTTTTTAAATTATTTTAAACTATAATGCCTTTGAAATATTATCTGTCATGTAAGGCCATTTGGTGTTTTAAAATATTTCTTTTTCGACTTTGACAGCCTTAATGGCTCTCGAGTGCATATAAACACACTCGATAAATTGATTTCAAGTTTTGTTGCATATTTTACATTTCTAACTAGAAAACAGGAGAATTTTTCAAATATGTTTTTATTCATCTAGGAAATATATGCTCCACAGCAAATAATTTTATGATCAGTAAATAACTTTTAAAATATGTTATAATATAATATATATATATATATAAGAATTATTATTATCAACCTATATCCTTATGTAATACAAATCCCAATCAACCATATTTGCGTTTATAAATCTCCTTTTTAATAGGATTTTGCAGTTTTATTTGCATAGTTGAAACCTCCTACTGCTTATACGCGACCACCAGATGCACAATGTGGAATAATAACATCGATTCCAATTTTTTTATAACCGTTTTTAAACAAGTGTTGAATTTTATTTAAAAGCACATGTTCGTTTTTAGATAAGCAAAAGAAACTTTGGCTTTTCTAATTCTAGACTTTACATCGAGTTGTAATTGACATTTGGTTTTTTAGCTATTCGAATTGATTCATAAGGAATATGTAAATATCAAAAATTATCACTTTATCCATTCTAGATTGTATATACTCGCTGCAAAAATAGGTAATACAACCGTGTTTTAAATCGGCAGGATCCTGAACTTGTATATTTACTTACCGAAATTGTAAAGTCCCTGACAGTTTTTCACACCATTTTTCTTTGTTGTGTTATATTTAGGATCCATTTAAGAAATGTCACTTAATGTGTAATATAGTGATTTAGTGAAAATTTATTTGTATGATAAAATCGGAGATAAGAAAAGTTACACTTTAAATTAATAAATAAATAACTTCTACCCTCCAACCGACATTTTAAACAAGAGTGTTCTCTGATTGTTTATAATTTATTCCAGCTTATTAACAAAACATACAGTAATTTTGTTAAATAATCGATCTATCTTTTCGTTTGATTGCCCAAAATAATAAAAAATATTTTCGTTATAAATATAACGAAAAAGTCTTCGAAAAAAAGTCATATACCAATAGAGTATATATAGACTTAATAAAAAACTGTGAAGTTGCAGCAGCATTTTTTACATAAACTCGATTTTTATGTTTACTTGCGTATTTTTGCTGTATTTTTAAAGAAATATTTTTCCAATTTTGCAAAGCAAACATTGCATGTTAATATATTTTAGTTTATTTATTTTATATAAAAAATAACTTTCCCCACTTATAACGTTGTTATTATGGTTGCCGAGCTAGCAAGTATGAGTTTGAAATATTTTCATGTAAAAGATAGCCACTTCACGAAATGATATTATTTGCAAATGCGTTCACTCATTGGTACGTCAGCCTTTTGCGCCCGTCTGTTGACTCTACTTCATCTTCACTAATGCTTTAAATAATTTAAAATCTCTTATGCAGTAACCAATACATACTATATATACACACAATTGTTTACGACCGAACTTAGACTGTTTATAGATTGAATGCTAGAGACGTGATATTGAAAGAAAAAGAAAAATTGGTGAAAATAATAATATTCCTTTGATAATTTCTAAATTTCTTTATTTTTATAGTAATATTTATTCACTCATGTGAAACTAAGCTTAACTTAGAATCAAATGAGATTATGTAGAATCAAGTGAACATTGAAAACTGAAAGCTCTAATTCTACAAAAGGAAGGTGAACATCTCACTTCACCTACTTTGTCACTGATTTGTGTTGCAAAAAATAATATCGTAAATAGATCTAATTCATCTCTAAAACAATAATTAAAAAATTTTAAAAATTATTAAGAAAATTTTTTGGTTTCACCCCATTTGGCTTTCTTTTACTATTTAGCATTAATATAATATGGAGGTCAATGCAAGAATAATACACACATTGACCACCCTGAATTGAAACGTAATCTTAACTCAAAATTATTCAGTTGCCGTTAAGTATTTGAAGAATAGCTATACTTTATCATGAATGAATGGCTTTAGCAGTTTTTATTTGATGGTACATTCAAATGGCATCTGCATTGTGACAATTAAAAATAAAACATCTGTAGCATCTTATTAGGCCAGTGCATGCATAAGAACTGACCTACGACCAGGAAATCGTAAAAAGCAGTTAATGAACAAAGTATAAAACTTACGACAGATTTTTTTGATACAAATTATTAATCAAATTTTAGGAATATAACGTATGCTATTAGACTTCTGCTCTTTATGGACTTAAAAAAATATTGTACAGAAAATAAAAATCAAATCCATACATAACTACTTGCCTTTTGACCAGAAGAAGTAACGTCTGCACGCAACAACGTTATAACTAACTTTTTTGCTATCGTGGATAAATGTTGAGCTCGAGTAGCAGGCGCAACTGTGATAACTCACACATGTCAATAAACATTTAATATGATAATACTCAAAAAGTAAATTTAAATCGATCACACGTTGGACTACAGGTAAGGAACTAATTTTACATATATCTGCTCCCATTATCCAGATCATTTAAATCTTATGTCATGCAAAATACAGCGCAGACATGAGCTAAACAAGCCTAGTATGTGTACTACTTAAGCAACACATTCACCAGTTAAATAGAAGTAGAAGGCTGGCAGATATATTCACGATATATCCCTGTTATCGCAGCATTGTGATAATTTTGAAGTGATGTTGCATATAAAAGTAATCAACAATAAAGAATACGGCTGCAATACGAATATGATTCCGAAAAAGGGTTTATATGTGCTAAGCAGAAAACAGCAGAAGTTGTAATTATTTAGAAAATATGTCTAAACTATTTACAGATTCGGAGACAATAATTTTAATGTCATGCGTTAGTATCTACTCTTGAAGTATATACTATTTGTTTTTGTTTTTCAGGACTATCGTAATAACTGAATTAATAATTAATAAAAGGAACTAAATATGTTCTCAAATAGATTTATATTATGATATGTTATGTAAGATATTTGTTAAGTATTATAATACAAAAAAACATTCGTCTATTTTATTATACTAGTATGAAACATCTACAAAATTCATAAATAACTTTTTTGTATTAAAATTTAACGAATTATAATGTTTCAATAGAATTGACAACAAGCTGTACCCTGAGATCAGATACTTCGACAAAACCCCATAGTGCAGTTTCCAAATGCAAGCTAATGTTTGTAACTAATGCGCTCTGAATGATTCATTTTGAAATTGGCAAATCTCATTAATAAAAGTAAGAAACGAAACCTAAATACCGGAAATGCTTCTGAAAGAACGATTAACAAACAAATCAGCGATAATAGCAATAGTAAATTAATCTAAATAAAACAAACGCGAAACTGATTAAAGTTTCAATCACGAAACACAAAAACTGAACTGATTAGGAAACTAAGAACGTGTAAATTTGTTTTTCTTTCATTTATAACAAAAATAAGCGAAAGTACATAAAATACACATGAAAGTCATCTCCTATGGAAACCAACTTCCTGGATAAGTACATTGACACCTTTTCTGGGCAATCTTAGATACTTTATTTGGTTAGTGACAAATTCAAAAGATACAATACACAACTGCTACTCTATTTTGTTGCAATTTGAGAAAAATTCACTAAAAATAATAATCCTCTTTTCAAGGTTAACTCACTTGTATTGACAGATATTTCTGCTAGTGGACGGTGTATGCGAGAAGATGCGAGACTATAAGTATCTTTGAATCAATTTTTTAACATTGGAAAGCTGTTGGGATGTGTGTTTCTGTGGTGCTTCATGTGAATTGAAATTTTTGAAATTCAGTTATCGAACCGTAAAATAATAACAACAACAATAACAATGGCAATGACTTGTCACTTCATTATGGCTTGGTTATCTCTTCGCATGTTTTGGTCTTTGGTTGTTGCTGTTTTTTGACCAAATTGAAATGTCATGTTGCAATTTAAAATTGTTAAGCTCCGCAACTTGTAATCATAAGTTATTAAAAATTAAATAAAAGCTTAAAACTGAAAGTGATTTGAAATCCATCGACAAACGACTAAAAACTTGGAAATGTTGACGTTGGTGTTGGTTTTGTGACTAATGGTAAGGGAGTTGCTTGCTAATTTGGCAATTAACTGTCTCAAAGTCTTCATAACAAATTAGGCAATCCGACAATGCATTTTTAATTAAGTTTGAGAAATTGTTTATTAAATTGTAAATTTCACTCGACGAAGTTCAAAAGAGCAAATTAGTTTAAAACGATTTCAAGTCATGAGAAACGAAATTAGTACGAAATGAAAAAACCAATAGTTGCATCAATGGATCCATTAACAACGCATCCATAAGTGTTTTAAATAGTGTGACAATAAACACATAATGGATAGCACAAAGCAATTCACTTTTTAAGTCAGCTGATGAGAAAAATTTGTTATTCATTATATTTTGGTAATAAGATTAAAGTGAAGAAATCGAAATTAAAAACTATTTCATACAGTTTTTGTTATAAATTTAACAAATAATAGCTATTATGTAATAAATAATTTTGATTCTGTTTCATAACAGAAACTGTTGAATTGTTAAATACGAACTTGAGCGAGATTCTGAGCATTTACGGAAGTAGGAAGGTACATAATTCCGTTAAGATTTAAGCTCCAAAGTTATGGAAAAATTATCTAAGCGAATTTTTGAGATTCAAACACCATGAAGTAATGCTTGAAATAATTTAAGTTTCTTATTTCTGTACAAACACATATAATTTGTTATGCCAATTTTTAGAATGTTAATGTAATTAATTTATGGATCATAACATAGCTTGTAGCTTCCATACAAGAAGAGTAGATTATTCCTCATACCGAAATTGTCATAGCGTTTTTTAAATATATATAACAGCATTATGTTATCCCTAAGCGAAAAGTTACTACCAATTCAATTTAATTCTATTCAAGAGGAGAACTCCTCTTATGCTGTTATTATATATTTTAAAGAACGAAGTTTAAGTATTCTTTATCTTTATGGCAGACACAAAATGAAAGTTTGCTAACACTTACATATTATTAAAAAATAAAACTCATCCTATAACTGTTATCATTCGCATTTTAAAATAATATTCCAAAAATAATTAAATTTGCTTTATATTATATTCATAAAAAATAAATATTATCATGTGCCTTTTATTTTTTCACGCAGCAATAACTCTTACACTCTGCTTTTTATTTTAAAACGCACAAATAACTGTTATTTTTGCTTTAAAAAATATAAAAATTAAGAATAACTCTTATTTTCGAAAACAAAATATAACTCTGCTCAAAAAGTATTCGTTGTTTGTTAACTACTCCTTAAGTAATAGACCTTTTTCAAAATTTTTTTTTGTTATGTTGGTACACCCTTTCTTGACATATGGTACAGATTTGAGCGCCATCTGTCAATTAGTTTGTTTACAGCAGCTGTTAATGTGAGACTACCTCAAGTGCATTTAGCGATCTTTACTATGGAAAATTCTTGTTGTACGCGATTTTTTGACCAAACACGGCACCACTGTCTTCGTTCAGGCACCATATTCGCCAGATCTGGATCCGTGCGACTTTTTCCTGTTCCCGAAACTCAAATTGCCCCTTCGTGATAAGCGTTTTGAGTCGATTGAATCGGTAAAAGAGAATTCGCTAAAGGAACTAAAAGTCATATCTTCACGGGCCTACAAAAAATGTATGGAAGATTGGGTTAAGCGTTGGCATATGTGTATCGCTTCAGAAGGAGCATATTTTGAAGGAGATAAAATAAATTTGAATAAAATTTAAATTTGTGTGTTTTATTTACAAAATCTGAGTACTTTTTGAGCAGAAGATAGAAACAAAATAAATATGTTAATACTTCAAGAAACATGATGGTACATATAGGTATAGATATTATCATTTTAATAAATATATATATATATTAATATATTTCAAGAGAAAACTACATAATTTTTCACTACTATTTAACTGAAGTAAATAAATGTAAGTTGCTATTTCACTTAAACTGCACCCTAAAATGTGAGCATATGTGTATTTACATATATGAGAGCAGTAAAAACATGTATATATAAATATATATTATTACAAAAACCCGAAATGAATTTTAAAACAACTAACTTTCTCCTAGGCTATTTTCAGTCAAATGGACTTAGTCTCATGTGATTGATTATCATTTCAAATATTAATAAACTATAATAAGTCAATAAATTATTTTAAAAAACTGCATCAACAAAAAAATTGTATTCTTTTGAAAAAATTCAGCCTTTATATTTTTATTAAAATTAAAATCAAATATAAGATGTAATGTATTTATACATTTTCTAAAAAAAATTCCTTTGAATTCTAGTACATTTCCATTCATAGTTACTTAGTTTGCCACTGCAGTTTATCGAATCCTTTCAAAGGACATTTTTACTGGAGTCGCAACATTGATAAATAACTTATTCACTATTTTTACATTAAACTGAAGCGAAACAAATTGAAAGTTAAAGAAATGACTAAGTCGCTCAATTTCAGAAAACCAGTATAAATATATTCACATCGAAGACAAATCTCCAAGATCTCAACAGAAATGTTCGATAAACTTTACTCCAAGAGGTATTTTCAGAAAAATAGTGGCCCAAACATATTCCTTATAGTTTGAACAGGTGTTTTATTGTCATTTAACAGATAAAAAGCGTATTAGATGTGTATTTTTAGTATTAAAATTTTCATTTTAATTTTTTTCAATTTCCTTAAACACTGCAGGCCTAGTTTTGCGAAGTAACATACGGACAAACATATATTGATAGATACATTAATCCTGTCATGTACATCAAGAATACTTGTATACAGAAATTATATGGTGTTTAACATCTCCTTTATAATGTTGCAAATATTTTGATAAACTTGACACACTCTTTATTCCTTTGACACAAAAGTTTTAAAGAAATAAAACTATGATGATATCCTTTCTTCAATATTATTAAAGATTGACAACACAATATCTCATATTAAATAGAAAAATATAAGAAAATAATTGTAAGTCGCATTCTACTTTAAAATTAGTTTTTCACTATTTTATTTAAACTGATATCCAGTTTCAATATATATACCTAAATATGACAATGAAATTTTGAAGGGTACCCAAAGTTTGGTTCCTTGATTGCACTGGTAAATCAGTATATACATTTCAGATTCTCTTTAATTTACAAATAATTGCCATTTTTTTTATCCATATTCGTCGCATGCCACCTCATTATATTGGACTATAGCCATGCTATGTGATAAAATATCCAAAAATGACTTCCCTAAAAACCTATCGCTTCTGATGCCCAAAGCTGAGAAAAATCGTTGTTGTTTTTTTTTGTGTAAGTTTCAACAACTTCTATACTAATTATTGAAAGCAGAGCGCTGCTTTTCTGAGTGGATTGCTTGTAAAATATAGACAAGTACCCAAATGTTGCACATGAGTGACAACTGACATCTGTTATTAGGTAGCTACATCTCTCTAGATCTAGATCTCTTAAGATAATTGGGCCTTCTAACACTACATGTTTCTTCTTTAGAGATATTAATAGAAGTAGTTTGAAAAATTATAGCCTCATTCGATACTTGAAAATAATGATTTATACCTGTGATCAGGGAGGACCCCTGCATTCTATTTTCGATAGACATGAACACATGAAATATCGCAAGCTACTCAAAAGGTCGTTCTTCTTCATTCAAGAAGTTACACACACAATTTAAAACTTTTTTGCATTTAAAAAGATACATTACCTTTGAAAATGTATAAAAATATTCCAACTGAAGTGAATGTAATCCGTAAATCCAATCTATAAGCTAAAAGCTAAAATCAAGGGTCCGAAAGGATAATTCAATGCAATTATAAAGTTTATTAATTTTTTTTTAATTATTTCTTAGTAACTTCTTAATTAAAGAAAATTCATAATTGGTAATTTTTAAGTATTTTTAATAGTTTTTTCATGTGATTTTTAGTTAGTCACTTAAATTTTGTTTTTGTTGTTATGCGAAAAATTATGATTCACTTTAATGTTTCTAAAAATTTACTTCGTGGCTTGTTTTTGATATTTTGTCTTGAATAAATTTACAATATTTTCAGTGTCTTTTTCGTATCGATTTACACTTTAGAAAGTGGGTTAATTTACAACTTTGTATTGTTGTTGTTTTTTTTTTATTTTCTTATTTTATTTTTATCTTTAGAATTTAAAGAAATTAATTAATATACGTACTAAATATATAAAAAATATTTATATATTTCTTTAACTTATTTAATTTTTTTTTTTCAATAATTATTTATGTTTATCTTAAGCACAATCGCGGACTTAAATAAAAGAAGCTTTGATATAATTTCAAATGTATCAATTTAATCTAAAATAATTTTACCGCAATAATATATTTTTATTGCACAAACAATTTGATTCATATAAAAACAAATTCGTTAAGTAAAGTTCGATTATAACGGCACAATTCACTGATCTTTCACTAAAGTTTTCTTGTCAATCATTTGAATTTCAGACCGCAGCACCCCGATCACACACTTCGAATTCAACACTTCGCTTTAAACTAAAAATTGAAGCTGCTGCTGTTTGAATAGTTGCCTGCCGTTAAAGTTAATGCATCAACTGTGCTCTCACCTTATGCGGCACTCTTTGTTGAAAATGTGGCAGCATGGATAGAAACATGTTTTACTTAATGATCATTGAGCGACATGACAACAAAAATGAGATACAAAGCAATTTAAATACAGCATGAAAAATGAATTTGTTTGAAGTGAACGTGTATTTTGCCTTTTCTGTGCTTTAGCCCCGTCGGTTAATATATATCACATTGCATGGTGCTCTCTTTCAAATAGTAATTGTAAATGAAATAAAACTACTGAAGCTATTAACAAAATGTATTCGTCACTGTTCTCTTCTTTTGCTTTATTTACATCTTCATTTAACTTATGATTTTCGTTTGATAAATCTAAATTCACCACAGAATTAACCAGGCTCAACCAGATTTTTAGTCCAAACGAAAATTTTCAGATTAACAAAAGATATTTAGTTAACTATTTTGAAGAGTAACCTATAGCTTTGTAAATGAAACAATTACATATAACGTTACAATTATCATTATTTGTTAACATGATAACCCACGTTAGGGTGAAATCATTCCTTTATTAATATTTATAAATAAGCGTTCAAACCAAATATTTTGTTTCCATTGAGTTCTACTTCAACTAATATACGAGGAAAATTAAATAATACTATTAATTTAAGTTGATCGATTTATGGTGAAAAGAATCAGCTGTTATTTTTACCTAAGAAAAAAAAAATAATAAAAACTTACGCTTCGGTAATACAATATTCGTTAATTAGATAACATAATAATTGCTTGCATTTAAATTGATTCTCTTGATTCTTCTTCTTGAGTTAGTGCTATTACGCACTATTACTCTATAATGGCTGGGGGGCTTATCTCTACCCCACACTAGGCTTTAACTAGGCTAAGAAATCATATCATTTATTTGTCTTTTAGTTGATGACGGACCTTAAATCAGCATATCTTCCTGAGAGTCCAAAAATTGAAAATAATTAAAAAGTAAGCTAACAAAATATCAGTAAATAAATAGTTCAGATCAACAATATTACTACCAATTTGTAAAATAAATTTATATCAATACAAGATTGTATATAATACTTCTTTGTTTATATTTCACATTTACCAAACGTGTGATAGAAATTTTTGCAAATATAACTTTAAGTGTTTAACCTTATTAAGAGACAGCAAACAAAAATAACGTAAATCACTTTATTTTTGTTTTTAATTTGATTTTTATGTTATTCACTAGTATATTTTCATTACTTTTAAAATAAAAAATGAACTTTTTCTCTACATCTTTGTTTCAGTTTTAAATTTATTTAATAAAATGGGTTTATGATGAAAAACTATAAGCTGTCTTATGTAATATAATTGTATAATTATAACTGCTATATGTACTTTCGTTAAAAATTTATTTAGTTATCCTATATGTTTTGATTAGAGATTTTTTTACAGTAAAATATTTATTGCTTACATTAGCACTTAATTTAATTAAAACACTTTTAAGTGGTGTTCAGACCAACACATCTTTTTTGTTCAAACATAAACGACAAATGTGTTGTGTGTATACACTACGATAAATCAGAAATGAAAACGATGACATAGAAATCACTTTTCCTATATGTCAACAAGGTTTGTGTAATGATTATTATCATATTTGAAACAGTTTTGCTTCTATATAATGGTGTTCATACCACACGTTTCTTTTGTTCTAACAAGTGACTTGACTCTAGTTTCCGTCCAAAATTAAAATATGTGCATATTTATGCGTCGCGTCAGCCTCAACAGTACTTTATGTAAAATTACATCTCAATTTTTGAATTATTATGTCGAAAATATTTTAAAGTCGGTTTTGTTTTTTAGAAATATTCGGAATATTAGAAATTTTCTTGATGAAGGCAAGAACGGATTTGCCGAAATATATTAAAAATTAACGTTCGAAGTAAAAATTAATATTCTTAAAAAACATAACTGACTTTAAAACACCTTATGCTTTAAAAAATACGTTCGCTTGCACCATTTACATTCTTGCATGCATTTTCATTGGGGTATGCGACTGATTGATATACATCTATGAAAATGTCATAGGTTTGTAAAAAACAAAATTTAAAGGCTTTTTTAATTGAAATGCGAATAATGTTTTTGTGCTAAATTAATTCATATTAATACCGTAACAAATGTATTGTTTAACAGCAAAAGTTAAATTCACAAACATTTTGCCGCAAATCGCATAGTGTAAAATCATCAATAGGATATGTGACACTACCTTATAAAATAATTTTATAAATTTATTATGCTGGCAATACTAAATGTAAATGTCAACAGTGACGATAGAAAGATAAAAAAACTGTATGAGAACTGGCACAAGAATAAGCAAACAAAAACAATTATTTCTTAAGTTGATACCAATGACAGAATCCGTAAATAAACATGAAGAATTTCTTCCTGTTACGCGAAAGAAATGGATATGTAAAAAAAAAATTGCTAAAACCCACAAACATATTTTGGACAATAAATGTTTAGCGGAAGATTTTCAGAGTTTTAAAAACAAATTTATTGTGTAAATATCCACAATGTGGCATTGATAATTAAATGATCTAATTTATAATTTTTGCAGAAAATTAAACAAACAATGCAATGATATGAGTACTTGCGATTATTTTGCTCAAGCAATAAAGGTATTGGAACAAAGTCTAAGAGAAATTAATACAGAAGCACAAAACATAGAAAAAGTGATTTGTTTTGGGCTGGGTCCATTTACGCGTCATGTTCAAGCACTCCACCAACTTGTTTTCGTAATTTGTGTACAACGTCTATATAAAGTCAAAGAGTGTTTATACTTTGACCCAATCTTTAATGAAACAGAAAGAAAGATATTGCATGAATTAAATTGTTTCGTAATGTCTGAAAACTGTGAAGCTAAATATGAAGTAGAACAACCTACCCTATTTTATATGCCTCATTGTCCAGGCCCTCTAACCAATAACTTACTTTGGTGTAATTGGGAACCCAAGAAGCTTCAGAATGTTATTTTGATTAACAATAGTTTTGAGAGCATTACCAGCAATCAGCCTGAACGGATACTTCGAACCGATTTGAGTTACATCTTGGATATTCAACCATATGTAAAAGAGTTTATTATAGAAGATGATTATGAATTACAAAGCATTTTTAATGACTTGTCTGTACATGCATTTCCCAGGTTTAATCTCCCACCTCCTGATTCAGACTTCTGGCAGAAGAAAGACGCACCTGTTTACACTGATGATTCTATTTTGACTCTTAATTTTGCCACATTAAAATTATAATATAAACTAAATTCTGTACAAAATTTTTTACATTTTTGTATTTCTATAATGTTAGTCAACTTAAATATACGTTTAAAAATGCTCTTATACAGATCATTTTGGTTTTTAACTATGTTATATTTAAAAAACTAGAAACGAAATGTGTGTTTTATTCAACACAATTTATAAAACTAAATATTTGTAATAAAATATTAAAGATTTACTTTTAATTTTTCCATAATCAATTTAAAATAGGTATAATAATTTAATCTTAAATGTCAGTAATAACTTTATGAGCCGAAAATGGTTTCATAATTTTTTATTTAATTTTACGAAATGTGTGTTTTATTCAACACAATTTATAAAACTAAATATTTGTAATAAAATATTAAAGATTTACTTTTAATTTTTCCATAATCAATTTAAAATAGGTATAATAATTTAATCTTAAATGTCAGTAATAACTTTATGAGCCGAAAATGGTTTCATAATTTTTTATGTCATCCTCTAACTCACGCTCTTCATTGGTTTTGAGTTTCTTTTCAGGTGCATGAGGATCCTGCTTTTGTTTTCGTTTTTGACGTTTCCTTGCATTCTTTTTTAACTTATTAGAAGCACTTAATTTATTTGAATTGATGGCGTTTGGAGATTTTCTTTTATAGGAATGTCTTGTTGCCTCTTGAAGAGGTTTAAAATGAGTGTATACTTTTAAATTCTTTTTCTCCATAACTTTCTTTGGCAGTTTAGGCAAAAACATGCATGGTAATATTTTGGAATTCTCATGTACTTTGCCTATTAAATTTTGAGAAATAGGGAGCGATATAGGATCTACCATAAATCTGAAATTATGCGGAACAGGTTCAAACAAATCGTATATGTGTTTGTCTCCTATTTCAAGATCATTTGATAAAGATATTACTTCAAATGTTTCCTTTGTGTCCTTTTGTATGAGGCAATATTTGCCGAGCTCTAAATTTGCTATTTTTTTTAATAAAATATTTAAATCCGATAAGCGTTTCTCTATGCTTATGTTATAATCACTTTCTAATTGCTGTTCAATCTTCTGAAGGGTAAGACGCTCTTCTAGTTGTGGAAGAAAGTTTTCTGATGACAACCGGCTACAAATAGAGTGAGTTGAGCGTTTTAGCTCCTGCATAAAACGCAGTTTTATCCATTCTTTAATTAGTTCGTAAGAAGTCATAAGTTCACAGCCTATCAATGGTTTA
This sequence comes from Teleopsis dalmanni, assembly GCF_002237135.1. Taxonomy (NCBI): domain Eukaryota; kingdom Metazoa; phylum Arthropoda; class Insecta; order Diptera; family Diopsidae; genus Teleopsis; species Teleopsis dalmanni. Next base: position 230,662,950 of record NC_051847.1, on the reverse strand, counting down.
TGTTCTAGTTTTATTGAATGACCTCCAATGAACTCCGTGGCTTTCTCGTTAACCACACCTGCCATTTCAAATGTAGTGAATAACTTGATGTAGTCTTTTTCTTTTAAATGAAACTTAATTAAAGTGCTGTTTGAAGTATATTTTATCTGCCCTGTCTTATGTACACAGAAATATTTTTCCATATATTCATTAAAACCTCTTAATTGATATGGCTGCTCAGATTTTCCGGTATTTAAATATGTTGGACTGCATTTGTCTTGAAATACTGAACCAATTTCCATATTTTTAATTGGTAGCCATTGCTGGCAATTCCGCTTTATAAATGAATTATAGCCAATTTCTACAATTTCGTTATATGTATGCAATCCCAAGTGATGTGAAGGAAATGGTTCTTCAAAAAGAACAACTTTAAACTGACTATTAGTATAACTCTTAACATCAAAAATAACCTTATTTGGCAAATCAATATAGTCATCACTACTCATAAGCATTACCAAGGCATCGAAAGGAAGAAAGAACTTGTTATGATCCTTTTCGATGTGCAATTGTTGATATACATGCTTCTCAATTTCTTCGGGTAAAATTTTAGTTTTTTCATTTAAATTTTTGTGCCAATCTATCAGAAAATCCAACTTAGAATATATGTTGCGGAACATAGATTCTTTACCACTTGACCATAAGCGAATACAACCTTCTTGTTCAAGCATCGTGATTTGTTCTATTTGAACTTTAACGTAATCATTGATTTTAAATAAAAACTTGCGTGTATTATCTAACGCCAAGTTCTGTGGGTATTTTTGGCGAAATAGCTGAATTTTATGTTCATACCACTTTTTACATATTAGCACCAAATATTCCATTGGTTGGTATATATCTATATTGAATATAGTTGAATACTCTTTAATACACTTGTTGAAAATGATCTGTTCCTTTTTGATTATTGGTTGCAGCGCGAGGTATGTTTTATAGTCATCTTCCTCAATAGGTGTATTATCTTGTAAAGCTTTAGCTACTCTGTAACACAATGCATGTTTCGACCTGTCAAGAGTAGAACGCATACTGCACAATGTTGGAGCACGATCCAAGGCAGATTTGAAATAGCCTTTGGACGAATCACTCATATGTTTAACAATTATCCGTTGTGTCCTAGGGTCTACCATTTGATGATATCGAAACCCAATCATAACATCACCTGTTTTAACGACTTTCTTATTTAATTCGTTTACAATTAACACCATTGGATTACTGAAATCCTCTGTGTTCAAACGATAATGGTGACCATACTGCACTTTACTTAAAGGTGCTTCCATTTTTAACAGAAAACGACCGTATACTTAGTAATACCGGCAATATATTTCAATTGCAATTTTGTTGCCATTGCATATTTAGTGTTGCCACATTAATATGTTATATGTGTAGCAAATACATTACCAGCGCAACGCCATCTAGTGTGATGTGAAAACCAAAGTACAAATAGCAACTAACTAATGATCCAGCGTTCTGAGAAGACGCATATAGCGCGTGTTCTCAGAAGCAAGGGAAAAAAACATAATTACGTATAAGACAATAAATACTCGCATAATAATAAACATTTACAACATAAATTTATAGTGTTTGAATTGAAAATTAAGTGGTATAAGGTGTGTTCAAAAGAATACACTTATAAAAACAGATATAGTTATTATTAATTTAGGAGTGTTTTTTAAAAAAAAATGATTGCTCACTAGTTTATTACACGAGTTTATTACACTAGTTTATTATATAACTTATATTGTGTTGACACTTCACAATTAGCAATCTCAATTAGCGGTAATTACGTAATATTATTTAGATATGTGCACTTTTTAAACTCTTTTACCGTAACGTTCAGTAGATTTGTTTTGCCGAAAATAACTTGATCTTAGGTGCGTAGGTGTGCGCACAAAATTAGTGATGTCCTTAACTTTCACCTTAGCTTCTTCTTCAGGTAATACGATATTTGAAAAATGAAATCTTCACAATTGTTTTTCCTGACGGATATCGCAACCGTTCCAGGGACTATTAGTCTTCAGGAATAAACCGTCAAATTTTAAGCTATGCTATTAGCCTAACCAAACTGCTAATACATTTGAGATTTATTTTAACTCCCAAACGCAATTGCATTTCTACCTAACAAGAACGTCCTTATATCCTTCTCTCATTTGTTTCCAATTTCGGCTTAGATATATTTACTATCTAATTACTAAGTCTTTTGTATTATAGTGCCTGAATTGCCTCTAATAACTGGTATGGGGTTTTTCAGAATGTTTTTTTCAGAAATGGCTATACATTGTTTTAGTATTAAACAGTTTATTTCATATTTAACTGGTCAATCATATGCAAATTACAAAAAATTCGGGTTTGTGAATTTTATTGAATCCCAAAATGAATCATTAAACGTTTACCACAATTAATAGCTCTGTTCCACGAGCTACTCATAGTAAAACATGAGTAAAACAGAAGTGAAATTTACACAAAAATACTTGAAAATTTGCTGGTGGAACGCGCTTATGTATACACAGTGTTTACTCAGAGTTACTATGAGTAGCTCGTAGAACAGACCTAATATGTTAAGTTTACTCTAAAATATGAAAATTAAAATAAGTGAAGTGTCACAAAAAAATTATAAAAGCTGCGTGTGGTAGCTCAGAAATATTTAATAAATGTGGCATCCCTTTTGCTCAGCATGTTTTGACATCAGCACTAAACCAAACATTTTGAGTTGGGTTGTTTATTAATACACATTTTAATGCTTTAAGAAAATTCTAAGGTTTAAAATGGGTGACGGTAATTAATAATGTATATAGGATACACAACTAGAATATGAATAAAAATTTAAATTTGCAGAAGATATAATAAAACAACGTCTTATTATTGATGGCGATGGAACTGGAGATGATCGACGAATAAATATGTTAATGAAGCAGTTTCTGAAGTGGAGCCATTCTAAAAATGATTCACCTGACCAAAAGTACTTTTCTGTTTATATGGAATGTTTACATAGATATTAATGTTTGTTTTTATCCTTGCAGTCAAATTATATTTGAACGTTTGGTTGCTCAACTTGCACAATGCAAATTAGCTGCTGAAAAGTCGGCAAAGACTAGTAAAATGATTGAAAAAGAATTGGCTAATTATCAAAAACTCTCGAAATCAATAGAAGAAAGTATTAGTAATGCTAAGCAAGAAATTGAAGATAGCAAAATTGAATTGACTGTTGCGCAGCAAATTAGAAAAAACAAGTTGGAGTATGACATGCTAGCTAAGTTAATTAAAGAGCAACCAGATCGTATAGAAATTACACAGCAAATTGCAGCTCTTAAAAAAGAATTAACTAAATTACTTGAAAAGAAAACTAAGCTGGAATTGAAATTCCAAAAACGGCGTAACGATTTTACGATTCTAATGTATGCTATTCATGAACTTGAAGCACAGTTAAAAGATGATGAACTTCTAAGCAATAGTAGCAAGAGTGATGAGGAAGATGATGATGTTATTAGTGAGAACGTAGATATAAGTGATGACGAGGATCCTGAAAGTTTAATGGATATCGATAAACAACAGGAAAGTAGTAATAATGATGATGAATCCTCTAAAGAAATCATGTCTGTTGATGAAGATGCAGTTTTAGAGTTAAGCATTGATAGGGAGTTGAACGATGTAGTAAAAATAGATGAGCTACATTAGTTAATATATTTTGTTTTTTTTTGTCTTACTCAAATTTATGTACAGACACAAAACTAGATTACCTTAAACGCATGAAATATATGGATGTAAACATTTGCTTATATATGTACAATGTAGATGGAGGTTATTTTTTTATACAAAGGAAAATATATTAATATTCATAAAATATTACCTTTATATGTGAGTTGTAAGAAAATATATTTAACTGCCTTTTTGTTCAACTATAACGTTCTTAGTATAAAATATATAAAATTTAAAATTTGAAAAACCTGCGTGAAAGATACTCGTACCCTCGTTAAAAGGCAGAAGTTTTTTCGTCTGTATTAATATAGTTATGTAGTAGAGAATTGGAAAATAGGACAATTGAATGTATACATTTTATGTAAAAAAAAATTTGATCAAGCAAGCACAATGCTCATCGAACATGACCACATGTGACTTTTTTTCAGTTCCCAACACTAAAATTGTTACTTTAAGGAAAGCGATTCGAGTTGATTGCGACGATAAAACTAAATACGTTAGGAGAGAATAGTTTTACCTCAAACTATCTACGAAATATGTGTGGGTGATGGGTCAGGTATAGGAATAGTTGTATTGGCTACTCATGGGCCTACTTTGCGGTGAGCAAAATAAATTTCGGTATTTTTTGTGTTTTGTGAAATAAAAAGTTACCTTTTTGGCAATAAATTGAAACCAATTTCCATGCTCTAGCCAAATGCTTACCTCACTTAAAAATAGAAGAAAGCGTTTTTAAGGTTTTTGTCCAAGTTTTTTCTGCCGCCGATTGTCGCATAGAATAAATGTTCGCAAGATTTATGCGCACGCCAGGCGTATTTATGATAAAAGTGACGTAAACATTAGACTTCTTGAAATATCTTGGCATATGCTGATCTATTTTTAGGTCTACATTTTTCTTAAGAATCACATTGCATGAGTTCTTAAAATTTGTCTCTGTTTTGACCCAATTATATGATAAATATTTTGATGAGCACTAGAGAGTCGGTATTTTATTTTATTATATGTATTATATTAGGAAATTCTAATATATTCCAAAATATTTAATGATCAAAGTATAAGTGCAGTTTTCAATAGACGGATATCCTTTCGGAAAGGGTTTAAAATTTTTATAAAGAATTAATTATATAAAAACTTAGTAATAAAGTATAAAAATGAAACTAATTCTCAATATCTATTCCTTAAGTTAGCATTCTAGTGCTCAACTAAGCTCAAAAATAAGTCCATAGTCAGAAAATTACTTCGAGAACATTTTGGAATAAAATTCTGGATTACTATAGCTTTGTTTGACATTTAGTCATGTTATAATGCATAGATATATGTATACATATATAGACCTTTAAGTCATTTCGGGATGGTTTCGGCTACACAGTCCCACATGGGTATGTGCCTACTTAAATATATATATATAAATAAACAAAAGTCAAAGGACCAGCTAACAGTACGAAAAACTGGAAAATATAATAAAGGACTGAACTAAAGGACTAAAAGCTTCATACAATAAGAAATTTCTGTATAAACATTACAAAAGAAAAAAAAATTTGCTTGTCAGGACTGCATGTTACTGCAGTAGATGGGAGTTTCTTTAGAGGAGTTTGTTTAGATGTTTACTTCAATGTACACTAGCACAGAAGTTTTGAATCAAGGATGCAAGAGTACTCATATAATGTGATATGCTAACAAATTTTTATAAACACAACACGGAGGTAGAACTCCTCAGCCAGAGTTGGCATACATGATGCTTGTTGGAGTTTGATGTTGCGTCATACACGAAACTGTTGTACGATGTTGAATTTATTTTGAGTAATTTGCTACATTTCATATAATTCACATTGTTCCATACAAAGATAATAAATATTTATTATCTAGTTTGAAATGGTATTCTATGAATTTACAATTGCGAGAACAGTAAAGATTGGTAAAAGTTTAAAATATGAAAAAGTTTATTTATAAAGAATCAATGATGCAATTGTACGCATTGCATTTGGTTTATTCAATAAAAATGTTACATCGTTCACTACAGATGAGTCCCGAGACGTTACAACTACAAACTAAACGCAATGTATTTTGAAATAAAAGATATAATCATAAGAACAAATATCGGTAAACTTGAACACGAAGGACTTTCTCAGAAAGCAATGCTCCACATTTACATATGTTAAACTACAAGGATGTAGAGGGGTAACGTAAATCAGTACGGTCGCAGACTTTGGGGATCTGAAATAGATGACTTGTGCTCACAATTAGGATCGACAATTAGGCAGATTTGTGTGAGGACGGCAGACGTTGACTATTATAGTATGGTACAACTAGTAGCATAGTCGATCGCACATTAATGACTTGTGCACAATAACACAATTCGGTATTTTATATAAAAAATATTTAAAAAATTTTACTTTAAGAAGCTAACTATGTGCTAGCTCAGAAAAATCCACGCCCTTAATCTATTTTTTGTAATGTTGTTCTGTATATAAATAAATTAATTTTAGAAATAAATTTTAATAATTTTAAGAAATTCAAATTATTTGGCAAGATAATTAAGTCAGTCATTAAAAATGGTTTCAAGATTTTTTTGTTATTTTTTAATAATACTTATACACAAAATATACACAAAAATTACATTAAAAGCAATAAGTTTATTTGTTTATTTGTTGGAAGACAACATTACAACAATACAAAAAAATGGAAAATTTATAAAAGAGCATACTGAATAAGAATATTTGCACAAGAAATGTCTGTAGAAAACCTCTATTTCAATGGTTAGAGATAGATAAAACAGTTTCTGTTAAAAACGTAACTAAAGTAATTTTTATAAATTTTATTTATTTTACTTGTTAGCAAATAAAATGAATAAATAAATCAACGTTGGCAACTCGTTTTCTTTGCAATTTCGACTCAAACATCTTCAAACTCATACAAAACTTATTTGGCATGACAACACAGTTCTTGCTAAATGGCGATGCTATGCTACATTAGTTGTTTGGATGTTTTATGCGGTGGTCGTTGTTGGTCTTTCGTCGTTCGTCGTTCGTTTAGTAGTTGTCGTTAGTTGTGGCGCATGCAATTTGTGTAAGATTATTTGAAATATTCGTGTGAAAAGCAAAACTCAAGTATTAGCTTTCACGGTTTTTGGTGTAGAAATGTCGTTAATTGCAAGTGGCGACGTTTGAAAGTAAACATTTAAACTTCTTACATTGGCATTTTTTAAAACTTTCGAAAGTTTTCCTTTTGCGATTTTAATACTAACAGGTATCGTAATTATTTGTGTTGCAGTTACGGGCTTTGCTTTAAGAACATCACAAGCTAAAAAGTTCTGAAGCTTAAGTGCGGCGCGGCATGGTGCGGTGCGGTGCGGTGAAGTGAAGCAAAATTAGTGGCTAAAAATGTTTTTGTCATAAATTTTTGTCTTGTAACTGATTGAGTGAGTACAAGCAAATTTATTTAATGTTGAATTGAAATAGCCTGCGAAGGTTGTGTTGTTGTTGTTTTTATTGTTATTGTTATTGTGTTTGTTGATGTTGATGTTGATGTGATCTTGTATTGGCTAACCTGTTTGAGGTACGTTGCAGATACTTCAGGCCTGGCGTCCGCGTTCACGTTCACGCTTACGTTCTGAGTTCATTTAAAGCCAAGAGACTCGTGTTCGGGTTTGTTTTCTTTGTGTACAACAAAAACTAGTTTTTTGTAAATACAAAACGAAAAGGAATCAGGCAGATAAATCCACAAATCTAAGATGAAATGAAGTTTCCACTGAGTTGCAAACACAGCTTCATAAATAAATAACGAAAGTATCTCAGAGATTCTACAATTGTAGGATTGTATAATTGTTTATGTGCAAATTCCTATAAAAGGTGCCCAAAAACGTCCAAAAAATATATCAAAGAATCAAAATTGCCTTTTGGACAAAATGCAAAAAAATTTGCCAAAAGTGAAATGTGAAAGTTTTTAGTTGTGATTTTTTGCGCTTTTTGGCACTTTGTCACTTTGTCACTATTTTGTATTGTTTGTTTTTCATTGCAGAGCCAAAAATACATTTAAATAAAAAGATATTCAGTTGTTTTTGAATTGGTGATTGTTGTGATTTTAATATTTTTTAATTTGCGCGGAACGTGCGTTTTCCATGGCCGGAAATTCGCGTGCATCTGTCATGAAATTGAGAAAATAATATCGCCTGCCAGTAATGGCCTACAGAGTCTTCCAATCGTTCAGGCAAAACTTGGAACTGACAACATTCTATTAGACTTTTTAAATGAAAGTGCAACAAGTGCTACGAGTTTAATGGAACCTGCGATGGTTCTCCGTTCTACCAATCAGAACTCCAATTTAATCATAAACGTTTAAGTGCTTTGAAATAATATTTGAAAAAGAACAATTTACAGTGCTTTTCAAAAATCAGTCATTAATCAAATACGTGAAGGCTACAAAATGGGCTTCTCATCGGCCCTGCAGGGCCGTGCAGCGCACGAGGCGCTCATAGTTCGTCAGGACGCTGAATTACGTCTAATGGAAACCATGAAACGGTCTATACAAATGAAGGCGAAATCCGACAAAGAGTACGCAATAAGCTTGTCTGCAGTTGCGCAGCAAGGATTGAAGATCGATCGCGCCGATGAAATGCAAGGTATGTTCAGTTACTCACTAATTATATAATTTAATTAATTGAATTAAACTTGAGTCAAACAGGTTAACTTAAACGTGATAAATCTGTTTAAGACATGTTGAATAATTAGAATTCATCAAAGCGTTTGATTAAACTTTTGCACTTGAGGAAATACCCACACTGTTTTCTTTATCGAAAACGAACGTCATAGCAGCTGGTTTCTCACTAAAATTAGTTTAGACTTGATCTGAATTTCGTTGAACTTCATCGTCATGTGGAAATCTGTTATCAGCTTTTTAACTTTTAAATATGAATTTATTAAATATTAATTATGTATTTAATGAAATCACACATGCCATTCGAATTTCAAGCAGTTAAATCGTCGGCAGAAAGCAGAACTCCAACGGCCTAGCTTCATAATTTGAAATAGTTTGATTTTCCGAGTTCTAGTATATAATAACTGCTTTAAAATTGCATCTTCTATACTCCTGGTATAGAAAGAGTACTAAAACAACTTAACCCTAAATCTCACATGACCTTTAATTTTTTTAACTGTTTCACTACGCATTTATATCTGAGACCCGATTGATGTATGAATACATCCCACAAATGTGATGGAAAGGTAGAATAATAGTAAGGTAAAAAATTTATTTAACCCGATTGGTTCGCTGGAAAAATCAGCTTTTTTATTGTCGGATGTTGTAGTTGTTCACAAATTGTTTAAAAATCATTCCATTTTCTGTTTATATATTAAAATTGATTACATTTTATGGATGCACTCATACCTGTCTGAATATGAGTCATTGAAATTCTCTGTGTCAAAGCTAAAAGCTAATGTACAAGTATATAGCCCAATACTCATTTATAATAAAGCTTATATATATTACCTTCATATCTTTAAAAACTTTTAATGAATATTACTTTTATAGCAAATATTATCTAGAATATTATTATATTCCAATGTAGAAGAGAACAGTACCGCAACCATGCTATGTGCAAAATTTTAACACTGATTACCTCCAATGTATATGTTGGAATATCAAAATTTCAACAGCTATGCCAATGTGCCTGGTTTCCTTCGTTTAAGCCCTGTAATGTTTTTTTATTAGATTACATATAGTTCCCTCTGTTGTCGCTTGTGAATACGTATTCGTTTCGAAATGTTTAATATATGTAGTATATCTTTTGTCATAAAAAGTCAACAACTTTACATACATTTCATTTGCTTTAAAACAAGAAAAGGTATACATTTTTAAGTTGAAGTGTAAATAAATAATAATGAATTCTCAGAATTGCTGGCTGGTGTGAATATTTAAAAATAAAATACGTAACTATTATACGTCATAGAACTGCTTGCATTTACGAGTTTTTGATTATGAGTTCATAATTTATAAAAACAACAAAATGTTTACGAAGATAACAGCTTAGGTTTTGAATTTGACGATCTGAAGATTAATTAATACGAGGCAATCGTATCTACCTATAAATAAATGTAAAATGATGTGATGTGTACTTTAAGATCAAATAAGTGGCAATTCGGAACTATAATTCCTGATATTGTATTATATAAGGTGGAAATCAAAAGTGTAACTTGTATAAGAACCCATTTCAAGTCTACACACTCAATCCCTCCTTGGCAATTCAATGTTGTGTTTTTAATTCATTTTATGATAACTAAACTTCTTTAGTGTTATTTCCTATATATACATATATATGGTATATATAGTGCTAAATGCAACTGCTGTTGTGTCAAGTGGTAGGCAGAACAGTTACAAGGGAGTGAATCACAAAACACAAACAACAACAATCAAGCACTCATTTACTTGAAATCTATTTGCTTTCTTTGTAATCATATTTTATTTCAGTATTGTTCACAATTTTGTACTTTTTACTAGGCACATATGGAATTTATTAGCCCTGTAAACGCAAATCAGTAAATCGAATTTTCAAATGTATCTCAAATCAAATATCGACATTACCTATATTGGTTTTTCAAGTTTTCCATGTGCATACAAATGATTGAGATTGATTACTGCCGATTTTAAGTTCGAAATTGTTTAGGTTTTTGTGTGCATTTTAAATGATCATTATTAGTTTCATTTTTATTATTAGCTGAACATGTTTTGCTTTATTTTACTTTCACTTTCTATTGACTACGAACCTAAGTTCGTAGTTTTGTTTTGATGTAAATTTTGCAAGTTTTTGTAATGAATCTCGTTTTGTCCACATTTATAATCACATCAAAATCAACAACTGCAATTTCGCTTATGTATCTCAATGATGACTGTTCATATCTGTCTTTTGTTGGCCAGTAGTTGAACTTTTTTCCAACTTCGAAATGCATTCCATGAAAATTATTAATCATATTTTATGAAAAAGTTCAATAAGTCAATTTATGTAAATTTTTAACTAGCGATCAATCGCTTTGCAAGGGAAGGAGCAAAGATATGAAAGCAGAACGCAGCAGTTTCTTATTTTCTGTCTTCTTAGCTTCTCAGCTTTACGATTAATTATTCGAAACAAAATAATAAAAAACGATTTTTTATGATAAACTGTACTATTATGACAGAATCTAATAATATATAATAATTAAGATATAAATAATAAATTATAGGCTTCTAATTATGTAGAGCACTCCGATATTAACAAATTTTTTGTGCCACAAGCAAGTCCCTTACCGAGTAGAAGATACTCTGTTTGCTGCACAAAATTAAGACGAGATCTTTAATTGTTTTGACAAAGAGTTCTTGATTATGGGTGTGGTCTAGAGAGCTTACTCTATCCTCCTGCTATCACAGAGTATAGCTGTGCCATAGACGCAGAATATGGCACAAGTCTATATAGGTAGAGAAAGTATCCTATCATATCTGATAGTCTTACCTATGTTGTGAAGTTAATGGTCTGTAAGTAGTCTCAGCTGAGTTCTTATATAACGAATTGCTTCTTTGTAGAGAAATGTATGAAATATTGTAATTTTGAATTCAGAATTTAGTTTTTAAATAGCGAAGCAAGTTTTGTAGTAATATATTGAACTGAGATCAATTAGTTTTAAGCTTTACTTATTTTTCGAGCAGTATCTCCTACAGTTTTTCTATTATGCTTAAAATAAGCACATAATTTTAAGATTTAGCAATTGAAGTTTTCTTATTTAATACATTTCAATGTAATATCAGAAGGGTAAAGTAAATAATTCATGAATGCAGTGGAGGAAGCTCAAAAATGTTCAATTTATATGCAAACCCATGTTGGAGTGACAAATGATTTGACTGCAATACCTTTAAAGCTATATCCGCATTAATATTAATTATCACTAAATAATAGTTACTAATTTTAGGAAAATTGTATTATAAAATTGATTTTATTATTATTTTCGGACGATAGCAAAAAAAAAACAAAACTCAGTTGTTACTTCACATCATTTTGAAATGTCGCGTGACTTAGACTAATTACAAGCAGAAAACTGACAACTAAACAACAGTTGACGAAACAAGCATAACACAACTGACACAATTAGTTCAGTGATGCATATGTACTTATATCACCGATATTCGTGTAATTATATCACAGAAGTCATTTAAGTGACAAGTGATAATCTCACGCAAGGTGCGAGAGTCTTTGGGAATAGATTTTTTAAGTTGTGTTAGACCATCGAGTGTGGCATGAATTATTTTCTGTGACAACTGTTAAGCATTTGTAAATGAATTATCTCATTTTTATCGTGCCTACCCTTTGCCGTGATGTGGGGACGCCCGGAGATGATCTTTTTCCCCGTGTGTATGTTTGAATTGTAAATATGAAAATTGTTTTAAACCAATTTAAAGACAACAAAACAATTAAATTGTGGATTGTGGCACTGCTTAAGTATCACCGAGATATTCCATGACCACGTGCCTCTGTAGGCCGGGAATGTGGGGTCCCGGCATAACCTCATAAATGTTTTGAAAATAGTAACGAAATGAATTTTTAATTTTGAGTTGTTGATGCAAGAAAATTTCTTAGCTTCATTGTTATCTTATTGGAGGGTATTAGAATGGAAAATGAGGCATATTTCTCATTTCGGAGCATTTCAGTTTATTTCTTTGTATGCTTGTAGGTTTATCCACTGAATTCGAATGATAACCTTGATCGTGAACTTGAAACCTCACGTAATTTATTCGCATATGAGAATTTAAGCTGACTGATGCAATAATATTTTTCATTGTTTTTGTTTGCTTATAAACTATTAGTTTTATTTTCAAGAATTTAAAATTGAAAAAAGTAAATGTTTAGTAGCGTTTTTAAATATTTTACTAAAATCTTATCAATGTTTTCATGTTATTTTAGTTGGTTAACAAAGCAGAGGCTTGACTGTGTGCAATGTCATATTTAGTCTATGTAATATATTGCAGCACGTTTCTTAGTGTAAATGTATCTAAAATTAGATTAACCACTAATTTCTGAACTTAACGTGGTTCAGGTAGCTAACAATAGTAGGATAAAATGACTTTGCAACCTCCAGATTCTGTTGTTTTAAAGCTCTGTTTTAGAAGTATCTGTGCATTTTATCTGGTCATGTCTTGCGATTATACAAAAGCGAATATTGTATCTCCATCTGACTCTCATTAAATAGGATGGGACCTGAAGTCTGCAAGAGTTATTGTTAGTTTTATCAACTGTTGTTGTAAAACTAACCTTATCGGTTAACAAATAGGAAGATATTTCAATTATAGATTAACAGGGAAAAACAGTGAAGGTAGACAAGTATCAAAGTTACAAATTGTATATTCTACAGCATAGCATTTTGAAAAGAAATACATGTAACATATGTCCAAAGTGTTTACATTTTATATAATTTAAAGCCTAAATATATTGGAACAGGTCTAAAGAAAACAGTGGATTGTTTGAACCAAAAAATCCAATTTATTTGTGAATATGAATGTGTAAGTATGACTGTCAAGAAGTATGATAGTTCGAGAATTACAAATAGTCTAATGCTACTGTTTTAAATAAGTAATTTTATGAAATAATAAATTAAAACCTAGATGAAAAATTTAAGCGGAAGATGGTTTGTCAATAAAAAATTTGATATTCATGAATTATCTTAGTTTTTGTAGTGCAGGGCAGTATGGTATACAATACGACTGTCGTGTGCTGATTTTAAATAAAGGCAGTGAATAATGACAGTAGTAATGTTTTGTCAAAGTTTAACAAAAAATTTGTATTTTTATTAAAAATAAAATAAAACATCTTTTCTCTTCTCTATTTGATTATTTTCTAAACTTAAGTACCAAAGCGTAGCTAAAAGGTTTTGATGCACACGTCTTTTCTGATTCACAAAATAGTCTTCTACTACAATAATAATTTCCTCAAATAATCAAGAGATAATTAAGTTAATTTACGCTACTTAAACTTAACAAAAAGCCCAGCATGATTATTTAAGATACTTATAATTACAATCTCAGCATTAAATTTAAAATAAGCATTAATTTAAATTTGAAATACTGACTTTTTTATTATAAAATTTTTATTAGTTAATAGACAAACTTAAATTTTACCCGAATTTGATGAAATTTATGGTTTTATGCGTAAACATGCGAGTCCACGGTTCTTGATACTTGCAGATCTAAAATTGTATACAGACAAACAATCCAATAGATGTTTTCGAATCCCACGAAATATATATATTTAGCTTTACAAGAGTTTATAAACAACATTATTGGACTTGATAGATGATATACATATGCATTATATAAAGTTTCAATGAATAAAACTATTTACATAAAAATATTTATAAACAAGTTTTTTTTAGAAATTTTAAGAGTTTTCGGAGCATAGGTCTTTCCTGCTTGGATACTAACACTGTTTGTTAGAACTTTTCATCAGATTTACAGTTTTTGATTTCTTAGCTTTTTCACTTTTTCTCGCTTTTATCATTTTACTTGCTGTAAGCTAGCACTTTTGCTCATTTTTATAGGTTTTGGTGATGATACCTAGAATTTTTGCTAAAATTTGCTTTGTTTGTTCCAATTGAATAGTAAATTTTCTTACTTTACTATATGCGTATATGCGTAGGTTGTAGTGAAGAGGTTCGCTTCATAATTGCTAGGAATTCAATTTAGTAAGGTACTTCATAGATTTTTTGGAAAAACGAAGTTATGATAACGATAATTTTTTACCTTGCAAAAAAACGATTATTTGTAAATACATAAAAACAGTTTGTTATAATTTTTTTTTTTATATATAGGCAGCCAAATTACAAAATCCTGGCGTTCCTATATGGATGAACTGGATCAACAAGCCAAACAGTTTAAAACCAATGCCGAGCTACTTGAAGTGGTTTGTGAGAAACTTACGCACTTGTCGCAGGATAAACGTAAGGCTCGCAAGGCCTATCAGGAAGAACATGCAAAAATTGCGGCACGCTTAAATCATGTGAGTAAATTATTAATAAATATAAGTAATTAATAGGAGATTAGTAAGGGATTGACATTCAAGTATAAATTATATAGAAAGCTTAAGCTTGATTATATATAGCGAAAAATAAAGTATCATTTTTACGGCATTGTGTTTGCAGCAGAGACAAAATATCGTCTCTGCTTGGATGCGTATAAGACCACTAGTCACATTCTTTGTGACTGTCTGACTTTTATCTGAGTCAGGATAAGACTGCTAGGTTGTTGGTTCGTATCCTAGTCCAAAGTTAGGATGCCCTAACAGAGTGTCTTTTGTTCATTTAAGGTCTGAAAGTAACAGAAAAGATAAATAATGACCGACATACTGGCTTGTTAATTTTTTATTCTATTCTTCTGTGGCAGCACCAGCCTAAAACACATGTTGTTAGAACATGTGAACGGCACGGAACACTTACAGAGAATTAATAATGCATAATTCATTCTCGTTCAAACGGGCATAACAACAGGTCAGCAGCTGAAATTAACAAATGGTGTAAATATTTTGTATTGTAACAGTGAATAACTAAACTTCTATCCTAGTTAATCAGATCATTGTTTTTGAGAGTACAGCTTGTACAATATATAGGTATTTCCATCTTTAATTCAATTGGCGTTTATTAATATAAATATCTAAATACGAATTTCAAAAATGACCTCAGCAGAAAGTGTATATTTCAATTGGCATTTGATAATTTAAAAAATACAGAAATCTTTAATAAATCACAAATTACAGTCACAGGAGAAACGAAGTACAATCAATGTGTCTTCACATCTTAAATCTTTAAACAAGACTACGTAGTATATGTTTTTTTAAATTGTTAACAATGCTACAGAACTACTGTTTTACATCAGCAATAATTTACTTGATTTGCTTGACTTATTTTGAACTTAAATGTATCTAAGCTCTTTAAATATTAATGGATTGCGATTTAAGTTTTATTGAATTTGATGGATTTTATCTAAATGAACTCTAAAGAACCTCGTCCGCTTGTCTGCCCCCTGTCAATTAGTGTGTATTTTCATATTTATTCTTTAAAAAAATTGCCGGTAAACAATTTATTTGAATTAAAATTTTTCATATTTTTATTAAATTTAATTGCCTGCAACAACAACCAAAAATAAATCAATTTTTTAAGAAGATTAAAAAAATGAAAAAAAAGAAGTATTAAGAAACCAATTTTTTACAAGACCGAGAAACTACATTGGCAGTTTTATTAAACATAAAAAACATAAGAAATAGATATAATAGTAAAGAAAAAAAAATATTATCAATAATGAGGTATTGTCGTTGATCTGCTCTTTTTTTTTTTTTACAATTGTAATGACAATTTATTGAGATTTTTTTTGGAGCCGTACTATAGAAATATATTTGTAAATTTTATTTAATAATTTATCAGCAATATTTCTTTAATCAGACATCACACAAGATTGCGGATCTGTATTTAGCGCCTGATTTACACATTTTAATTAATTGAACAACATTTGCACTAAAGAAAAGCCAAAGAAAACGCAAATTTTATTTAAAAGAAACAAAATGTGATTCGGAAGAAAATATTTCGAGAACTTAAATAAATTTTGTTAATAAAAACGGTGGAAATGTTTACAAATTGTATCAAATTGTATTCCCCGGTGAACATATGGGAATCTCACTGCAGACAGTCCACCAACTGCTGACCTCATCAGCAATATTTTTTCAGAAATGTTTTTCATATTTATTTTTAAATTTTAGAAACATTTATGAAACAACGGCTTCGATAGTCGCTGTTTTACTCTCGTACATAAACTGATAAAAAATTTGTTTATTTTTAAGAATTGCATCAGTTTTGAAAATACTGTTAAAATGCTTCACCAAGTGAAATGAATTAATTTATCCAATTCGCAAAAAATTTCTAGTTTAATACAACCAAAGAGTGACGAATAAAATAAAAGATCTGTTGTATGTCTCCAATCAAGTATGTAGTGTGCCAGTTGGAAAAATTGAGACATATGTCCAAAATATCTAGTAGTCCGTTATGGACTAATGTAATTATACTTGCGATGAGAGCGTACATAAGTAAAGAAAATATTTTCTTGTGTTCTAATTGTCCACTAACTGGTTTGAACGGGAAAGGAAAGGAAGTTAATTGATTTGCTCCTAACACATGAATTTGTAAAACGACGAACCACATAACATATGTAATGTATTAAATTTAGACTAGTCGTGATCTGCTAACAACTAGTTATAGTCTTGTATTCGATTTGTTCGATTTTCTACAGGGTAGTTAATATCAAAAATTTAAGTTGCTTTTAAACTAATTTCTCTGGTTCTTACAATCATTATTCAGTTTCTTTTTCAAAAAAATTATTTCGTTTTTGGAGTCACATAATAATTTATTGATATGTATTTTCAAAAATAGGTATCCAGTGGTTTTGCAGTTTGAAAGTAAGCTTTTGCGGTTTGTCACTAAATCGACAGCTCAACCTAATCAATCTAATCAACCTTATGAACGATATTCGAGAATAAAGTCGTTGTTCTTTTTAACTGCTGCTCGGCTTATGTATCTTCAATATGACAGAAATATGAGCAATGGACTTCTTACAAGTCTTATGTGATGGTGATGAGTTATGTTAATTTTTGGCAAAATGAATTCTGAACTAAAGATTATAAATTATGAACTAATGCTTAGACATATAAATAAAGTTATGTGACATATGCAATATCATGCACTAGTTTGTATCTACATGCACGAAAAATTGACTTGAATTTTTCATTATATGAGAATATATGGCATACATGTATCTGAATGTACATTTACGTGTAGATCTATCACTTTGTTATTAAATTGTAGTATGTATGAACTATATTGTCGTAGAGCTTTGTCTTTTCACATTTTAATTAATAAAATTTCCGACATTACAGACGTCTGCAATTTTTCTTAGCAGTTCTTAATCGGCACTAATCATAAAAGTTTACGTCCAGCTTCACAGCAGTTCACTTTCCTTGACTGTTATTAGCTCTTGCATTTGGGATTGCATTGTTGGTGTTTGGCCCATGCTCTGTATTTGCATCTGCTGTTTTAATTATGAAAGGGAATTTGTGTTCGCCTTCTCTATTCTCTATAGTAGCAGCAAAAAGCTAACGTTCGTCCTTTGTTAGAGTAATAGACAAATAATTCATTTCAATTTGCAATTGGAGTGCGAACCGACAATAGGCAGATCATACTATTTGGCGGACAGCATAATTCGAAATACTCGAAATAATTTAATCGGTTAAATGTCGAGTTTAATTTTTATTGTTACGTAAGGAGAAGTTCAATAAACACAAATATTCCAAAATAACGCACAAATACGATAACTATTCCCATGAAAGTACACAATAAAATATGTATGCAATATATGATTGTATATACGTATCTTATAGATAAAAATGCACGTATCTATAATACATAACGTGGCTTTTACTTACGGGTATCTTCTGGTTGAAAAACAATGTATCACCACCTTCTTACCCTGTCACATGAATGTGCATTTATGCGGCTTCGTCTATCACTTTCAACGGCCTTTGCGATTGATTCCACGCGTTTGAATCGAATGCAATAAATCAATGTTAAATATGAAATTCCTTGTGATGTTAATGTAAGTTATTTAATTGATAGTGGAAGTGCTTATAAATTAATAACAACGAAAAAGCACAGAAAAGCACAGACCGCAGAAAAATATTCTAAGCACTGCAGTTAAAGAGGAAAAATTGTGAATCTTGAGAAAGATTGCTGAATCGAATTACTTCATTTGAGTTTGTAATATAATAGATACTGTTATATATTAATTACAGATATTTGTGCAAATATAATTGCAAATCTACAGCTGTACGTACACAAATATATCTTGATTTCTACAATGTATGCCGGCTATGCCAAAACTTCAGCGTAACTGGCCAAAGTCACTATTGTCCCACTCATTATTCCAACGTTCTAACACTATTTAATGGTAAAATTGATGCATATTTATCTATGATAGCTTCGTATAACTTCCCTTTCTTTGCCTTTCCTTCGTTTTGTACTCTACTCAGTTCACTTTCGTTTTAACTTTCTGCCGCTTGTTTATTTCTCGCCCTATTTTCTGTTCATCTTTCAAAGTGTTGCTCCGGATTTTAGTTACTCCATAGAAGAATTCAATGCTTTAAAAGGGCTGCACTTCAAGTGCTGGCGCCAAACTTTTAACCGAAATATGGGGGAATAATGTTTAATTTCGCTGCGTAAAGCTTGTATAAAGTATTTGTGTGTGTTGTTAATGGTGGTGTACGTGGTATTTATACTATTCTATTGGGGTTAAGTGTTGGGATTGTGCTTTTTCCATTATGCCATTTTAAAAAGTGAATTTATGCTCTTTGAAATGCAGACAAATAGTCAGACGGTCAGAAAATCAGACTAGCAAACACTTCACTGTACAACCAACCAGACGTTGTTATACGAGTATGTAAATAAAATTTCAATTTGAATAAAAATTTATAAAGTTTTTTCGTTTTCAATTTCATTAAAAAAAGCACTTAAATATATGCATTCCAGACAATTGGTCTTTTGTTTTTGTCAAGTGGAGTTGCTCGCTAAAGGGCTGGCAATGCGGAGCTGAAATTTTGGATTACACCCATTTGGATGCTGATTGGGGGCAATCATAAGAGCATTTATATATTTTAAAAACAAAAATAAATTTTTAATACTATAAATCAACAATTAAGTATATACAATGCTATTTAATATTTACTCTATTTACTATATCTAATATTTTATTAAACATCCTTTGATTTCAATATAAAACATAACAAAAACTTAAAAATATTATAAAATGGAATATTAAATTAATAAAAATAATTTAACATTTATAAGTTACCTTTATAATTATCATTACAATATAGTGTTATAAATATCGTGATCCCAATTTGGTAGCGTTGTTTTAGTAACGTTTGTCAATAGAACTGTATATTTAGTTAAAGGTTGTCCATTATACAATATGGATGATGTAAGCGTAGCGTAGAAAAATCCATTCGTAACTATAGAAAGATCATTGCATTCACAAAACCGTTTATTCTGATTACAAACAGATGTAAAAGATATATGGTTTCTAAGTCCTTCGTTGGGGACTGTAATCGGTGTCACAGTTTAAGCAAACTTGAATTTGTACATAGTCAACTGACTAAATTAGGACTTAAGCATTTATTCCATCACATTATTGTAGAAAAATCAAGTTATGCTGAGTTCATTTTTAATTGAAAATGTGCTATACATACACTACTTAGTCAAATTTTGTTAGACCGTATGAAAAAACATGGACTTTCAGTGAAAGGAAGCTTACATTCTAACTGACAGCCAGGCAGCTATTAAAGCCCTATCAGCGGTCTGTATGTTATCCAGATTAGTGCAAGAATGTTAGGAATTTATCGATGTACTAAGTGAGAGGTCAACGGTAACTCTAGTTTGGGTTCCCGGGCATTCTAATATTATGGGATATGAGCGCGCAGACGAATTTATGACCATTTTTTGCGACAGGCAAATAGTGAGTGAATCTTCGTCACCTCAGCAGCCAGGACGGAAGGTACATGGCCAATCTATTCGAAATGAAGAATCTCTGACTTAATACACAGAAGCAAATCAGAGGTATCTAGGTTAATATCTGTCTTTACATGGCACTAGATCATAGGACGGCATGGAGCTAGACTTTGCCTACCGTATGGTATCTCCTGCAATGTGTGTCTACCAGCTCTCGCCTTAAGTGTCTATATCCACATTTGGCCAAAACCGGGCTTAAGTTTCTGGGAACCCCCTTCTTCAACACACTCGCCGATATCTCTAGCATTAGCATTGGCCAGATTCTTGGCTTTATAAATGCCTCTGGTTTGTTAAAGCTGACCTTCTCTCTACTACCCACTATTACGAGATTTGTGGATTCAAAACGACTTTTTTCGCTAATTGAGGAGGAGTCGTTCCTCCCTCCACCACAACTAATAACTTTGAAAAAAAGGACATATAACCTTTAAGTAGACTACATAATAATATTGTGTAGCAGCAATTTTTTTGATTAATACTTTATCAAATGTGTGCGCGTGTTCAGGAAAGCAATCTAATTTATTTTATGCTTTAGTCCTGTCTATTCAAAGAATGACTTTTTTATAACCCCTAATCTCTTCTAATTTTCAAAATTTTAAATGGAAATTGCTTAAAACTATTTGCAGTTTGCAGGCAAGCTTAAACTTTTTGGCACTCCTACTGCATTTATCAACTATTAAATAATTTAAACTTTGAATATCCGCCCATAACGATGCTACAACGACTCAATGTCTCTTTGGCATCGCAGCCAAAGTCGAAGTTTTGTCTACAACAACTAATTTTCTTGTCGTCGCTTTTATTGCTTACGTTTTTATCACAATTGCGATTGTTGCTTCTAAAGTTGTTGTTGTTGTCGCTGCCGAAATTATGTGGCTGCTGCAGCATGAATTTGTTGCCATTGCGACAAACTGAAGTTAAATAGCGAAAGAGCAATAAGACTTTCTTATAAACAAATTTTTCAAGTATAAAGAAAATTGAATAAAGTTCTTTCTGTTGCTTCTGACTTAATTTACAACTTACAATTGTCCTATTACAAAATTCTTCCATAATCCAGATTGCAGTGCCTCGTACCAGATTCGATGCTTCGCTGCGAATTCGCGCTTGTCACAAGCGAAGTCTTAATAAAACAACATTTTTATTGCAGAAATCAAAAACTAAATGTTTTAACACAATCACTTTTATTATATTTTTTTACAATTTGACAATTTGGTCTTTCAGTAGACTTCAGTGTTTCTAGGAAAATTGTTTACTCATTCGCTTGAATGTATTCAAAACAGCACAAACCACATAGCGACAAAAAACACGTTATTGCCACAAAATGGGTTTCCGCCACTAACAGGCCTGCACCAGTACACACATTCGCAATAGCAACAATGATTACAACAATAACAATAACAACAACTGCGACAATATCAACTGTTTTGTCCACGCCATCTCGGTTTTCCCCTCTTATTGTGTGCAGAACTCTAAAAAAATAATTGTTTACTTTCTTTTTGTGATATCGTAACTGTCTGTCATATCGCCTCTCTCTCTTGCTCACTCTCTCTCTACGTCATCCTGTTTATTTATGTTCATGTTTATGTTTATATTTAGCCGCTTGTTTGTATAGCCACACATCTGTCCACTTGCCACTTGCCACTTGATGAGTTTTTCCCAAAACATTTTTATTTTTTGTGCAAATTTCCGTTAACGGATTTTCCACTTTAAACATGCGTGTCTGCAATGAGGAAGGCGACAAATATTGTGTAAAATATTTTGGTGTACTTTTCTCGAATCATGTTGTGTGATTGTGTGAATGCAAATTTACGTTTGTTTTGTATTATTTGTTACTTAATTTATTAAATTATTTAATTATTGTTCCAACAATAAAACAGTGTCAATTGGAGTTGTTCTACAAACAAACAGTTCTTACTTAAAATCTTTTTCATTTTGATATACTCCAGATTTGTAGAGCAACTTGTGACACTCGTGCACGCTACATTAGATCATATTGAGCTTGTAAACTAGCCAGCTTGCACGGAAGTATGTACCAGATAACTGCAATGAGTACTCAACACACTGACTCTCTTTTTCATATATTCGACTTCACCTGATTTATACAAACAGCTAACAGCACTTATAATGATTAATTTCATATAATATTAATGCATGAACACTTTTGCATTCGCACAAACATTTTACCTGTTTGTGTAATAAATTTAGTCATAAAATTTAAATATATACATATAATTCGAAAAATTGATACTCAATGTTGACCTGTTTTTTTTAAAGAAAAAATAGTATATTAACCTGAAATCAAAAACAACCTCTATTTTAATACGCAAGAAATATTTTCAAGAACACAAACAAAACACATGCATTTACAATGCTAACAACACACACAAAATGCATTAAACTAAATACAGAAATTTTATTTTGTGCTTAGCAAACAACAGCGCTCATACAATATTTCATACAGCACTCACAGAGTCATAGAGTCATTCATACTCACATGAGTATATGCTATGATTCATTAGCTCCGACATTCGTTAACGAACATACTTATGAATCATTTCTGTGTCGAATGTGAATAAGTATAAGTAGTGTGTGAAAAAACATTTATACGCATTTAGATTTGGTTTTTTACGAGGGCACTCTGAGTGTTAAAATTTTAACTCGTTGTAGTTCTCTGATGTGTACCAGTCCTAAATAGTTTAGTAATTTACAGCCTTTACGCTCCATTCCTTGAATTACTCATGCACTATTAAAAGCTATATGTTTTATATATATTATTATTTAAACCTGTAATATATAATTACAGTATTCTTACAAATATTATAAAAGTTTACCATTGATTAAGACTTCTTAAATTATATTCTATTCAATATCGCACCGTTCAACGACCCTCAAAGCTTTAAGTACAAAACCAACGCTTCTAAAAGCACGTAACGGCTTTTAATATAAATTGTAATAGCACAATATAAACTTTATGTTTCGAATGTTGCCAACAAAGTTTGCTGACATGACATCAGTTTTCCAACTACCACTACTTTGCGACCAGACAATGGAAATAACCACATATTTTTATAAACGATAACTGCAATTTTCTAACCTCAAACTATTTTAGCATTACCAAATCATAATGAAGGTTTCACAAATATTGCTATGGCACATTTTATGTCCGTATACTTGGTTGCATGAATTCTGATAGGTGTACAGGCTTCCTGGCTAGACACTGCACGCACGTCGACATGATCTTGGTCATGTGCCATGACAGCAAAAACACGCACACCAAATGTTACTGGCAGTTGCACAAAATATGAACTATAATCGAATCTAAACAAAAGTAGCAATAGTTCAGAGTAAAAATTGCGACAACGTAAACAGAGAATTAATGTACCATAAATAGTAAACAAACAACCACCGCCATCTGCTCTGTGCATGCCCCACTTTCCTCCATTCTTGCTGCCATTGCTTCATAATAAGTTTACACCATTCGTATGAGGGTGGACTGTTTGGCTAATAACGCATCTTTGATGTTAATGTCACCCAGAAAAGTATCCGTCCATTGGTGGCTGCTACACTTTTGTGCTGCACTATATGTTGTACTCGTACGAATGCCTTTCACATGGCTTGGCATGTGATTTTGCTGCACCTCATGCACAAACGACAGCTTTAACCAAGTGAATTTCTGTGGACTTTGTCGCAGACCAACGATTTGTATTTCATAGAACGTTAGTGTCATTACAGATTGTAATAAAGAAAATGGTTTTTTTGATGGCATTGATGACGTGCATTGTTTTCACCCAAATTTCATTTCTATGGATAATTTTTATTTTGCAAGTCATGGGAGTTTGAAATTCTGTTATCTGCTTTTTTGATTTTCGTTTCCAAAGCTGTTTAAATTAATATAATAAATTCTATTATATATCTTTAAGATATTTCATATTGCTTTAAAGTTTATTCAAACATAAATTTATATCTCTTATTTTATACTTATATATATCTTTTTTTGAGCTACTGCTTTTAGCTTGATGCTAATTTTCTTCGTTTTTGAGTATTGTTGGTTGTGGCCAAGTCGACCGTTGTTTGCTTCAAATCCCGTTAGAGACATGGTCATCATCTAAAGTGTTTCGCTTCATCCGCTCTTATATCGTTGCATTTTTTTATTTTATTTTGGGTAATTAGTTACGGAAGAAATCTTTTCTTATTGTACTTGAAATAAAAAACTGTTAAAGTTATTCGAGATCAAATATTGTGTACTAAAAGTGTATAAATTAACTCAAGCTTACTTATTCATTAAATAAATTATAATTATAATATAGTTATACTATAAAGGATCTTAAACGTATATTAATATCACGTATGCATAAATAAGAATATCATTCCCATATGAGTTCGAAGCTACTTTTCATTGGCGTACACTGGTGCAGTGCTCTATTGTTCAATTGTTCATTAAAATAAATAAAATTTTAGTAAGAAATAAAGAATTTAAGTTATTAATTCAAAACTAATTAACTTGTTGTTAAGGCAGTAGAATGTGGGCGGGAATTAAAATGCCAATCACTTTAAATTGTTGTTTGTTTACGCCGAGAAAAAATGCAACCGCACCTAATGTAACATTTGCAGCAGTACCAGCAACAGATTTCTTTTAAAAATGTATTGTTGCATTTATAAATGTGCTCAATTCAAAATAGATTTCGTCTAAGTATCTCAAAATAAATGATAAATAATAAATTATAAAAAGAATTCCAACCAGCTACGAATATACATCATTTGTTCTTTTTTTTTTAGCGCCGCACTTTTTCAGCTTACTAAATTTGGGTAGTTGAACCACTTGCTTAGATTTATCTCCAATAGTATCAGATTTTATTTACGAGTATTTTGTTTTCTATTCTAATAAGTATAATTAGTATACTAATTGGTTTCAAATTAAGAAATGAATTGACATAATGGTGCCTCTGCCTACAAGGGACTGAGACTTCCAATCACATTCTTTATGACTGTGACTCTATATAAGGAATCTCTCTTCGAGAGATTTTTTGGTCTTTATTTGATTAGAGTCAGTTAGAGTTAGATTAAAAGTTCTAGTATAGTGCACTGGGATTGAAGAAACCTATAACTTTCTATTCTATAAGAAACAGAAGTTGTTTTTATAAAAATATATTTTTAAACCATCAACTTGTATAGAATTTAGATTTAAATATAATGGTGTTTCATCATTCCCAGACTAAATATATTAACAAATCATAAAAGGAAATCAGTTCCGATAGTTCCGATGTTTTCTAGATGTACCTTAAGATGTACACATTAAAATAAATTAATTAATGTAACGATCGATCAATGTTAATGTTATAAATACTTAGCTGGATCTGAACTTTTAAGCTACTGGAAATAAGATTAGAATAGGAAAATAAAGTAAGTTTCATTGCAATCAACATATCTACATATTGTATTTCAGGTAGAGTACTCAAAGAAACCTTCTATGCCAGAAAGCATAGACTTTGTAGATATTAGTTTCAATATTTGTAAAGAATCATAATCAGTTTAAGTACTCAGTTCGGGTATATCAAGTTCAATTAAATTTTATATGTAGCAAGTTAAGCAGGTGCAATTTAATTGGTTGCAGTGTCATTAAGTCATGGGAAAAATTATTTTTTTATTAATAACAGGAAATTTGATTTGAAAAAATATAAAAAACAACACTTTTGCGTTTTTACCTTGAAATTATTGAATTGATTTAGAAAAGTACTTGACATTAGTACTTCAACTCACTTGGTCAGTTTTTAGAATTCCATAATTCAATAAAAAAAAGTTTGTAATAAATAATGTATTCCTCAAAAGGTTGTGAAAAGTTACAAGTGTATTTGTTGTTGTTGTATTTAAAATAAATCAGTAAAACACGCATTTGTTGTATAATTAACAAGTATCCTGACTTCAATTTTAAACGTTAATTTTAAAATTAAAATACATTTTTATTAAGGTATAAGCAATATTTTATATATAAATAAAAAATGAAGTACTTTCATTATAAGAGTATATCTACAGGGAATAATTTGACAAAAAGTCCTACGTTATTATTCTTTGTTAGCTAGCAGTTTCGGTTTTACTCATTTTAACGTTTATACCATATTTAAGGTAAGCTGAGCTGAGCTTTGACTACTTATGTGTGTGGAATGAAGGGGTTTTCTTCGTAAAAAACGTGTATTCAGTTTAATACAGTAATACAGATGCGGTGTGACGTCTTTTGTATATGGCTACATTACAGCTCTAATATGTGTATATAATATAATATACATTTATTTAAAAATATTTATTTTGAATATATCGTACAGTTTAAATAAATTATCTTCAGGATAGCTTATTTTTCGAACAGTAGTTTTTTAAGTATAAACACAAATTCTTTCTTAACGTTACTGTTGATGCAAATTTTATTATTAAAGAAAATACTACTTTGATTGAAAGAGGAGTAGGCGGTTTGAAACAGTAGTTGAAAATTGATGAAAATTAAAGGAGGAAAAAGTTATTTATAGAAAAAATAGGTGTTTTTCAAAAGTGTGTCTGTACAACTAAAAGAAAATTTTGTATTAAACATATATAATAAAATATAGTACACATATGGTATACTATAATAATTTTTGAAAAATTATGATAATAATTGTGACGTTCCAACCAAATAAAAAAAGTTTCACAACCCGAAAGAGTAAGCAAGTCAACACAAAAAATAATTGTTGAGCAAAAAGATCGTATAAAACTCGTGCCTGGATTCGATACAACATAGACTTCATAGATACTGCAGTAATTCGTAAATTGCTAACTTCAATAATTGTCACTTGAATACGTAATGTACACCACATTTATTATATATAAAATAGATTTATGAATTCTAATTGACAATAAAGCATTCAGCCAAATTTTACTGCTATATTCATTCTTTTCCCCCTCCCAATCCTTAGTATATCACTAAGTTTAAATTTAAGACAAACAACATTAAATTTTACATTTTATTTAAAATATTTTTATTGCTAATTTGGCGTAGTGCCAAATTGGCAAACATTTTTACAAAATTGTGTTGGAAAATATTGGAAACAAATTTCTATTTGCCTAAGAATGAATTTTGTACAAAAGTAAAATTATTTTCTCCCGATTTTTCAATAATTATAATCAAAAGTAGGGAGCTCTATTATGGGGAGTACGGAGCATAACCAATTTTGAACTCAATTTATGGCAAATAACGCAACTACAATTTGTTAATTACAAATACGTTTATTTATATAAAAGGCAATTTGCTAAGTGCTATGCACTTTAAATGCACATTTAAGGTGCAGCATAATGCAATGTGTTGTATACTATTAACGTGGAATAACAATCCTAATACAACATATTATATGAACCCATTTAATAAAATTATAAAATTACAGACCTAAAAGTGCTAAAAATGTGTCGTCTACGTCCTGAAATCATTGAGATTTACTACAGTAAGCAATGGAGATCTCACTTATTCTGTACATAAACTAAGGTTAATATTTTAAAACTGTTTGATATACTGATGTTAACCTGAGAAAAGGTGATATCACTGGTGAAACACAATTCAGTATGTTTTTGCCAAACGTGAACATCTATTGTCTAACAAACAGCGACACTCTAAATGTAACAAATACGATAGAAATACGAATTCAAAGAATTAGAAAAGAACTATTAATACACAGCTATGTTACATTCGTAAAACTTATTTTTTCAATCGAAAAAGTCGCCAAAATTGAATTTCTAAATAATTAACGCAATCAGATCGATCAGTTAGTTCGGAGGACAAGTAATAAACAATGCGACTCATATAAAATATATAATTTGTAGAAAGTGGCAACCTTTAAAGGCCCTTTTGTCTGTGAAAAACCATTTGTTTTTCCCGCAAAGCTATTA
This sequence comes from Teleopsis dalmanni, assembly GCF_002237135.1. NCBI lineage: Eukaryota > Metazoa > Arthropoda > Insecta > Diptera > Diopsidae > Teleopsis > Teleopsis dalmanni. The sequence goes on along the minus strand of NC_051847.1, from coordinate 230,634,721 downwards.
CATGCGTTAATTATACACTATTTGTTGTTAAAAAAAAAGAAAGCTCTTCTGTAAAAAGACTATTTATCAGACTTGTGTTGAATTCAAACATAGCCATTTGGATATGAATGAGAATGAACAATCAAACTCTGTGGAGTACCCGGAATCTGTTAAATTACCATAAAGTGAAGTTTGGGATAGTTTGTGTGGCGAGTTAGCTAAGGGTGTGTTTCGAGTATACAATGTAAATTATGCAAAGAAATACCGTACATTTCTGTCTTTATAGTCATAGCCTCCATATTCTACAATCATACAATGATTTTTCTAAAATCATTCACCAAATAAATTTAATCATACATTGACAATTATCCAAGGTAATTAATTTAATTTCAACACCTCTTTAAATAAACCTTTGCACTCCACTTAGGCAAGCATTCCGTGTTTAAATCAATTTAACTTAACTCAATGATATACAAATAAACAAAAATTATATCAAAAGTCAAAATATCAGCTAAAAGCATCAAAAAAACGATAAAATGAAGAGAAGTGGTTTACATGATGCACATTGTATAAGCAATTTTAATGTTAAAATTTCTCTACAACATTGATGGCTAGAGAATCTTAGCCGAATCTATATTGTCATAGAAATTATTTGACATTTATTAACATAATTTATTAATCTTGATTTTATAGAGTCAGTAAAGTCTCTCCAACATTGATCGCTAGAAAATCTTAGAGGCTCTAAAGTATAGTCAATTAAACATGAATAAAAGTTAAAATGAAAGAATATATTGTTTTTTAAATAAAATTCAATGTGAATCGAATCCTTAGTAATGTGTAAGCACAGGTAAAAAAATCATTTTTTACAACGGAATACAATGAACAATTTTTCTTAGCGCAGTTCAATTAGTAGGGTTTTCAGATATTTACACCATGTTTGGGTACTTTTGCTTTCTGCTGTGAAAACCAATGTTGCCACAGGTTGGAATGTACTTGAAATGTATGAAAACCTTTTGTTTTCATTAGCAGAAGGTTAAAAAAAACGTGACATTGCAGTCTTGCAACAGCAGCCACAAAACAATCAGCACTTTTTGTAGGTAAAATTCAAAGAAAACAATCAAATTATTGTAGTTGTTTGGTATTTTTTACTGATTTTTTTGAAGGTAGTGCAATCAATCGATAATCTACATTGTCACCTTTGCGAAGCCAGCATACTTCTACGTTCTCAAAAACGAATACATTGAATCTGCAGATATAGCAAAATACAAAAAACGAATATTAAAAGAAAAACAATTCTTTTTTTAATTATTTTTATAATTCAACACTAAAGCACGTTTCCATATTTTTCCATTTTGTAGTCTTCTAATGCTTTGGGGTTACACGTAGTACCTTTGGCTTGTATTCATGTTTGCAAATAAAGATTTTTCATAAAAGTTTTCATTTGCATTGTTTATAAGCCTTTGCGATTTTGTAAAATTATTTAGTGTTTATGTTGAGGTACACAGACTTTACCGCTTCATAAAGAGACGGCATTGAACTTTAAGGTCTTATGGTCAAAGCATTGGTCATGGTGATGTTGTCACTTTATAAATTTACCAACGTGGTTTCACCTTTCCTCTTGAAAAACTCAAACGATTATGGTTTCGTTTTTAAACGTTAAACGTTAAACATTAAATAATGAATTATGTTTTCCTCCCAAATTTTGTTGCCATGAAACATCCGCTGTCAATGACCAGTATTGTGCGCTCTGGTCTAACAAAGCAGCATGCAAGGTGGTTATGCGTACTTTGTGGTATTTCCCACACAATTCGTTTGGCACAATTATTGCAGATTTTAGTATGTTGATTTTGAAAAAAGATGTTGATTTACCAAACTACTTCAAGGTCCAGACACAGTCAAATCACTTAAGCAAATGAAGTAAAGTACAGAGAGATCATGAACAAAAATATTAACTGTCCAAATGATAAGTTCAAAAGGAAAAATCATTTCAGATATTATAATATGAAAAATATAAGATACATAATATGTCACTTCAATTTTGAGAAAAAAGAATGTTTTCATATGAAAGCTCCTAAAAAACATTTTCAACGTATTAATTCGTATAACCACGCAAACTTCAAAATGTGATATTGTTATCTTTTCAATAAATAAAAATAAAATAAAAAAATATAACAACAAAAATATTCTCGAATGAAAAATTGATTGGTATTAAAAACTATCTCATTTCTATTTACTCATAACCGTATATCAGAAACGTATAAAAGTTTGCTAAAAAAAAATAACAATTGCTTAAGTACGTATTTTTCTTCTAGACATTCCAGTCCTAAAAAATGCGGAGTCAAAATTTATTGGATAAATATGCAGCCAACAAGAGAAACTTACTTATTTCACCTCCTAAGTTTCTTCTTTCTAATTATTTTCAATTTTAATTTATTTAAAAAAAAAATCCTGAGCATCATTTGCTTAAGTTACTGAAATTGTCACACTATAAATTACTCTAATAAATTGATTACGAAGGAAAACCCTTCATTCTAGTAAACTTCAACCACCAAAATCCAAAATTTTTACATTTAAATAAGCAAAGGTCAAAGTGCTAGCTAATAACACTGAAAAAGTGTATATAAAAGGATAAATAATTTTACAAAACATAATTGTGAACAAGTTGTGAACGTCTGCATAAATATTTCCATTGTTAAAAATATTAATCACTTAGAAAAAACCCCGGCAATAACTATCAATAATTTATATCGATACATGGATATAGTATATTTTGCACTTAAAGGGAAATCACTCAATACAACAATGCATATTCGAATCTGAGCGTCTATTTTCGATTCCTCATAGTCTTTCTGCTTGGAAACTAAAGAACCCCCTTTGATGTTGATCGATTGGCAGCGTAAAATATTCGCCGAAATTCACAAGTGCAGCGCACTTAATTTTGTAGCGGTGATTGCAGTAACTTTTCGTCTTGTTCACTTTATTTTTATTGAACTTGTCGTATGGCACATGTAAGCAACAAGTTGTGCAACTTGGCTGCTGGTTCTCGCTCTTGTTGTGTTTATTACGGTTTTGTGTCCGGATAAGCAAGACTATAACTCGTTCGTTTCATTTCAGATTGTATCTGTTGCTACTAAGCCAAAAAGTGGAGCATATCCGCAAATCCATAAGATTGCTACCACGCCAATTGGCGAATGTTTGAGTTTTGTGAAGTGCTGTCATAATTGTTGCTGCCGCTACTTTTGCTGCTGCTGTTGTTGTTGCTGCTGCTGTTGTTGTTGCTGCTGCTGTTGTTGTTGCTGCTGCTGTTTATATAGCTGTGTAGTCTCACCATTGATATTTCTGCTTTTTTTGTGGGACTGTCAGCTTTTAGCACACTTTTCAGTCCAGTTTTTTATTATCGTTGTCTTCATCAGCTATATTTGTAGCACTTTTTTTTGCACAAAAAGGAGAAACTCTTAATTACATTTTTATCAAGAAATGTATATTTTTTCGAATGGCTCTCAATATTTGCAGACAATAATGCAGCTATGATTTTTGTAGAAAGCGTAGTCAATATCGTTATAGTTTTTTTTTCTAAAGAATTTAGAGAAACCCTTTCTATTTAATTCTCTAAATATTTGTTGATTAGGTATCTATAGAAATATACAATATATTACAAAATTTAATCTTAAACCAAAATCATTTGTAATTGAAAACACATGTAACTATCATACACCCTTGTGCTCAATTTCATATGACTGTTTTTTTAATATAATACATATATAGATATAATGCTAATTTAATAAAAATAATGGCTTTACGTATGTAAACGCCAATATATGATGATGAACTGATTAATTTTTTTAATGTTATTTATTATTACATTATTGTTTTTATATTACTTTTAATATAGACATTATATTATAGTATATGAGGCTGCGTTCTAAGATATATATATGTATGTTTTTAAGGCATTGTAATCTATATGTGATGTTTCTTTTATAAACGTCAATAAATTAGAATACAAATGCTGCCAATGTCATGTCCAATACTCTCTGATTCAGATGGAACCAGTCAAAGTGTTTACTATTTTATTTTACCTGATGAGAAAACACAATAAAAATATTTTTTTTGAATTTGAAACATAAGAACGCCGAGTTTGCAGTACAACTTATATTTATTGTTTATTGTTTGTTTGTTGTTAAGTTGTTGAATAAGTAACAAAACAACATGAACGGAACAACAACAACGCCAACGACCATAAAGCAACAAAAGTTGATCGCCCTCTGTGCTAATGCGCCGACTGGTACAAATCCCATAAAGAATCATTTGTGTTGTTCAGAGCGGCTGTTCAGCAGCAGAATCGACAACAAGACAGTGAAGCAAAGATGTTAAGATGTTGTTGAAGCTGAGATTCTGTTGTGGTTGTTGCTGTTGTTGTTGTTAATGTTCCTATGTCAGAAAGCGACAAAGTGTGGCTTAAACCTACAAAGTGTCATTTAGACTTTTATGGAAGTAACATATTTACATGCTGTTGCTGTTTTGCGGACATATTTGGTAGCTGAAATGTGCAAATATACGAATGTAGTTGCTTTTATAATGAAACAATACAGTTTAAGAAGTTATTTGTTATATAACATATACAAAACTGTACTCGTATATTAGTGTTTTGTTATTCATGTAGAATAAAATATATGTAAAGTTACTCACAACATTTTATATTGTGAAATATTGTGATTTCAGCAGCGTTCTGCTTTAAAAGAATTTAAGTAATTAAAACTGTGAAATTCAATTTCATTTTTAGGTTTCAACCACAAAACACCACAAAACCTGTAAACGTTCCCACGTTAACGCATCTATCAAAAGCTTCAACTACGAATAAAGTAAAGAGCGCTACAGGCGCTCTCCACGTACGTGCAACTCAAATGCGCACAGTCAAAGCGACTTGAAACCGTACTGCATGCAACACTACATGCACTGACTCCTCAGATAAGATCGTTGCAGCTCCCTAAGTGGAACAAGTTAGATAACAGCTGCGAAACCTAATACTTCGTCTAAAGGGATTTGCAAAGAAAAAGATTATCTCCGATGAGAGATGTGGCGCAAAAAAAGTTTAATGTTTAAAAATTAGAATAAATATGAATATAGAAATCAGCAATTTAGTTAAAACTTATTAAGTTTTTACAAGGATCTGGATGAAACTAATATCTCAAATCAAAAATATTGCATTTTGATTGATATATATACGAGTCATACATACGAATATGTATGACCAAACGTTGCATTGTTCCAGATTTGATGCCACGGCAATTCAATCATGCATACCCAAATTATGTTATCCACATTTTTATTTGTCTTTCTTTATTACTCCCACCAATTAGTGCCGTTGTAAGTACTTGTTTTACCACTTGCTTGCATATACCCAAGTCATCTCAGACGCGGAGAGTAAATATATGTTCTTATATTATGTCCCCCCCCAACTATATGCTGTAGCTTGTGATTATGCCGGATTAGGTAAGACTAATTCATCATTAGTCTTCATATACATATTTTTCGAGGTATTCGTTTTCCACCTACCAAAAGTCGGTTTACATTGTGACCGAAAGGTTTTCGGAGGTTCTCATTTAAAATTCGCGCGCTGTATATTTTTCGATATTTTAAGTTTATGTAGTTTGGCAGCACTGTCCTTAATTACTATGCCAAAAATGAGCGCGATCTGTCAGACAGTTCGTTTACGGGAGCTGTTGAAACCAGTTCACCTCAGTAGTGCGTTGCGAAAAAAACAATGGAAAAAAATATTGAACAAAGAGTTTGCATCAAATTTTGTGTTTCGAACGAATTTCGTGTGCAGAATCGTTGCGAATGCTACAAAAGGCTTATGGGGAATCAGTTTTATCGAAAACTCAAGTTTATGAGTGGTACAAAGCCTTTCAGGACGGTCGTACGACCGTCGAAGACATGCCGCGTTCTGGACGACCTTCGGCCTCTACCACCGACGAAAACATTGAAAAGGCAAAGGAAATCGTGTTCCAAAATCCTCATGTGAGTGTTAGAGAGATAGCACGAGAGCTAGGCATCGGTCGTGAGAGCTCTTTGCTTTTGGTGGCCTATTTGTGTATGGATAATTCATGGCTTTTTCCGATTCTCCTCGCTTTGTTCCAACATTATCAACGATTTTAAGGCCAAAAATTCAATAAATACCATCGAACAGCCACCGTATTCACCTGATCTTGCACCGTGTGACTTTTTCCTGTTTCCCAAACTCAAATTACCACTCAGAGGAACGCGTTTTGAATCCATATAAGACGTAAAACAGAATTCGCAGAGGGAACTCAAAGCCATACCGGAAAGCGCCTATAAAAAATGTTTTGATGATTGGAAGAAACGTTGGCATTTGTGTATCGCTTCTAATGGAGCATATTTTGAAGGAGATAAAATAAATATTGATGAAGATTAAGAATTTTGCGTTTTATTTATTTATGACCGGAAACTTTTCGGTCACAATGTATGTTATTGTATGTATATGAATAGTCCATACTTCATATCCGTATTTAATTACTGAGCAAATCAGATGCTTATACATATGAACTTTCTGGTTTTTTAACATTTTAATATTGAAGAGCTTTACGTATTTATAGAATGTTGATCCTTGTTTGGATTATAGATGATGTATCAAGTTCTAAAAATTAATATCAATTATATTTATATAATAGACTGGTTATCATTAAAAGTGACCATTGATTTTAATAAAAAGTTTGTTCTGGAGAACAATTTTTTTTTCATTTTAAATCAGAAGTGTATAAAAAGTTGATCATTTGCCATCGACTCTAATTTAAATTAAAAACCTGGTATTTATCATATTTAGCAACTTTATAGCTTTAGTTGTTTAGATTACTACTACTGCTACTACTAAAGCAATCCTGATTAATTTCTACTATTATTCGCAGTTTGTAGTATATTTTAAAATATGCTGTTAAAACTTAAGATTTAAGAATTATTTTTAATGGATAATTAATTAATTAGTTATTCAAAAAATAAAAGTCCTTTTTGTAATAAATAGTTCAAATTTTCTCTGTACCTACATGTTATAAAAAAGTCTTAATTATTTTATTATGTACTTCATATTTAATAAAAAACAACTTGTTTTGATTTGTTGATAGATGTTTGCACTCAGTCTTCTTTAATAAAAAACTATCTACACCTAAAGCAGATGAATAGCAAAGTATATTTATCATCTCTGACTTTAATCTATACTCATTTATAAATTTTATGTACACACATACACTTTTCTAGATAGCATGTGTGAAACTATGGAAGGAAATATTTTATTTACAATAACATTTATTTATTTGATTTTATTAAATTTCTTTTCTTCTTACCTTCACTTATCTATCTTTTTTAATTCAGTTCGCTTTTGTATACGCTTTTTATACTCGTATAAACCTTAGAGTTTCGAGTTTGCCCTTAATGTTCCTTTTACAGATGAATGCAAACAAATTCTCGACTCGAACACATTTGTCGGTCAAAATCAAAATCAGTCTTTGTACGTAATTCCAAGAATCGTGGACCAGTTATGAAACAAGTCTTAAGTTTATACTTGTGCAAGGTACAAAGTACAACGAAATCAAGCGGTGGCACTACCAACAACAACGGCAATCTTATTCAATAAAAGATCTGCACTTGCAGGAGCAAAGAACCTAGCCAACTTTTGTTGCAACATTAAAGCGAGGCAGCGGTGCAACTTCTTGTTTTGGGGTGAGCAACACAGGCTAAGTGCAGCTAATGACTTTGGTATTGAAGTGTCTGTCTTAAGGAAGTTACTTTTTGGCCAAAACAGATGTGTCAATGTCATATGACAGCACTCAGCTGAGTACAACTGCATCGGCAGTTTGTCTGGAATTGAGTTTGTAAAACTTATCTGGCTGCTGGTTTAAACTGCAATAAAAGCTATTTACCTTTATACTGCCACCGACGACTAAAGTAATCCCATTTCAATAAACTACTTCAGACAACTCAGTTCTACTCAGGCAACAGGCAGCGGATTCGTGATGTGAATATGTGAATATGTCGTTCGATGCTTACGAATTTTAAAAAAGATAAATGTAAAATGCAGAAATCGAAAATGCATAACGAATCAATGCGAATAATCGAATTCGCAACTGTAACAAATCTGATATACTTATTCACCAGCGCAGATGCTGATTCAAGCAAACTAACATAACGCAGCAAGCCTTGCCAATTTTAGTGAGTGAAATTTATGTGTGTCTGTTTTATTACTAAGATACAAACTCACTACGAATTGCTTCGTATCCATTTAGTTTTAAATATAAATTGTTTGTGATAAATCTTTGCAGGATAAAAACTTAGTCTTCTTTATATGCTGTTTTGCCTACATTACATTCCTACGTCGGTGGCAATAAAAGTCATATCCGACCTCCTATCAAGTTAGATGCTGCTGATGTTGTGACTGTGACTTTGTTACTTACTTGTGGTCTTAGATAGTCCTAAATAATCCATTGTCAAGTTTTGGCCCGACTCAAAATGACTTTACGACTTAAAATTGGTCGACCATATAAAAGAATAAATTCTTCATGGCGATTAGCAATGATCTTAATTAAAAAGGAGAAAACATACCGTAACGATTATCTGTGAATAAGACATTTTTTGTTCTGTAAATGATGACTATATTCATTATTATTACATTTGTGCTCTTTTGCCATCTCCTAGCTAGTTAAAGAATTGAATCTGTTTTTCGCAAGAAAGATGTGTTCAAACGTTTGTAAATAGCGTACAGATTAGGCGTTTTCGTCGATTGTTGTTTAAAGTATCTTTTTCCCAACTTACAAGTTTATAGTGTACTATATACGTCGATAATATAGGTAGTATATTGATTTATTCAAGTCCAAAGGCATATGCGGATTTCACTAAAGTGAATGTCACTGTAACTTTATAAAATTAAATTATATAAATATAAGTTAAATATTTATTTATAATGCTCGTCATATAATTAATCCGAAATATCTTTCACAAATCGCTTAACTGTAGTGTTGACATAAGTAGTAGCAGTCTATAAATTGTAGTTATTGTGTTCAGGGCTTTGATTTGAGGTTGTTAATGGATCACTTCGTGAACGCTAAAACAGTTTAATATCTTTGTTAGTTGCCTGGAGTGTGAAGAATGGATTAAATGACATAATACAAAGTCGCAAATTAAATATGCAAATATTTTTAAATTTGATTGTTTCGCAAGTTCATTGCTCGGCTTTGTTAGCAGCAGAACTAATTCCGAAACTAATTTTCTTATATGAACTGCGAAATTGTAAAAATTGTAGAAACGGCAAATTATTTAAAATGATGAAATTCAAAGGGAAATTTAAACGAGCTTAAACATCCTATGTTAAGTTATGTGTGGCGATCTTTCAATGTAAAACACAATTTCAACAGCAATTAAACAAAATTATTTAATTACAAATTGGCTTGGGACAATTACCGTCACAACTTGTGAAGTTACTGTCACAAAAATTTGTAGTCCATAAATCAAAATTTCAAAAAATGAAATCCAAAACCAATAAGTTAAATAATCAATTTTAAAAAGTGCAAAGATTTTTATCTTATACATTTTGTTGAAACTGGCAACACGAAAACAATACTTTGAAGTGATGGGCCAAATGTGGCCCAAAGTGCACTCATGCTAAACTACACATGTGACTTAATCCGTTTATAATTTCATAACAACAAAGCAATGGAATAGAGTTGATCATATCGCGCTCACTAATACTCGTTGATGTATTAACAGGCAGTGCCTAATAGATGAACACGACGACTGTAAACCGGTTACTATTCACGACTGCAGTCATAACTGTGGAGAAAATGGTGAGAAAATAGATAATAATGGTGGACATTGGCCAGAGAAGGAGTAAAGTTCCTATTTTTTTAAGCATCTGTCGATCATTCAGATACCTAGGTTCATTACAAACATAAATTTTATCTTCATTCAAAATTTTTGATTTAAAGCTTATATATGGTAATATAATGGACTCATTTCGCAGGGTATAAGTGATAACGTTTTCCCTGAATTGGGCTGGCACTAGCACTAGCACTTCTCTATCTGTATACTTTATTGAACTGTTCAGTAACAAACAACATTTCGTTTTGATAAATTATTATGATATTTTATTGATCATTATTAGTTTATAAATAAATTGGCTGTGCTTTGCATAACTCTTTAATTAACTGTGATATGTAACTTCGATGTCTGTTATTGTTATTGTCACTTTATTTGGCAATTTAGTTCAACGAAAAATTTTTTGTAAACAGCAATGATCGGCAACAATCGTCTATATAATACGATTGCGCTTCCTTTATAAATTTAGGAAATAAAGTATTATTTTATATTTTTAGAATAGACTTAAGTCTGTTAAGTCTAATAACAATAACATACTTAGTTCAATTCGCATACTTTTACCGCTTTCACAACTTTTAAATTTATTCCATTCGCAATTCCATCATTTCATCCAATGCAGATTCTTCACGTTCTTCGTTTGAGGGCAGCTAGCTTATTTACTGTCTTCTAAAGTGCGTTTAATTATTAAATTGAAATTGAAAATGAAAATACATTTCTTCAGAGCAGCACAGATAAATTGAATATGATTGGAGACAATTAATACGACTATTGCGAACTACGTATTTTATGCTAGAATGAATAAGAAAATTTAAATTAAATTGATAAAGAATAAATTGACTGTAAAGATATCTACATAGTAGATCTTTCTTAAGAGAGAAGTCAGTTTGTATAATTTTCAATTACAATTTACTTTATATTAGTTTTGTATCTTCTTTCCATGAGACGGTACATACAATATGTCTGACTATTGGAGTACAGTGGGTGCCTATGTATCTGCGTTCATCAACACAATTAGTAAATGTTTAATAAAAAGATGCAAATTGCTTGTGATGAAATCTGAAAGTGCCCTTGTTGCTATGTTTTTAACTATTCTATGTATTTAAAAATATTTTTGATAAAAAAAACCTTGGTGATTTACCCATGTGCTATATATAAGTATTGCATATTTGTATATGGTCATATGAAAAAGTTATTACTTATTGATTGTGGCAGTATGGAAATAGAACTTATTTCATTTGTTAACAGTACGATAACAAGTTGTTTTTTTTTTTTTGTGAATGTGTACAGATCGTTTACATGTGTATCATATTAAAAATTTCTTGCGGAATTACTTAGCGCCGATCAATGAAGAAAAATCAAATAGTCAAGAACGAGCCCCTCACGTTGCACTAGAGGCAAATATAAGGTTCATGGGCTTAATGTAAAACAAACCTTGGTAATAGCAGTTATATTCAACTAGCAAAGAATTACTTTACCTTTTCAAGTTCAATATCCATCATATATGAAATGACAAGTCATCACCTTAAATTATTAAATTATTATATTATTTCTTTTTAATTAACATGTGTAAAAAAATACAAAACCTACACTACAAGTATTAATATTCCTCTTCTAAACCCTGTTGACTAATACATTATTATGTTGAGGCTAGTTGAGTTAGTGCACTTAAGTACTTTTACTCTCTATTAACTGTGAGGTTTCATCATAATGCCTCTCTGCGCCTAGACTGGATTATTGTTTATCACTTCATCAGACTCAGATCTGCATACCTCCCCGAGTAGCCTGTAACCATTCTGAGATTCTACGTTAACAAACTAATGTTATTTAATAAAAATCAATAAAACATTGAGAATGTTTTATTGATTTCTATAAAAAATAATTCCTCTTATTTGAAACAATTTAGCGACATTTGTTTTCTACAACTTCTTGGACTGCCGACTTTTTTTCTTCACCTCCTCATAGCTACGGTTGTTGTTGTTGTAACATATGAAACCATGCATGTGCAAGTAAATCAAGTTCCCTGGCATTATATTAGTGAATAATATTGAAAAGTTTATAAATCAGGTGAATATCCATTGAATTCATTTTGGTGTATAGAAAAACTTTCACTTGGAAGTTATTTATATGATTCTTCTATTAAAAACAAAAACATATTCACATTTTATAGATTATTTTATAGATTTTATAGATCATTTTATAGAAATTGCCTGGTAATTTATGGCAACAGTTAGAATCACTCAAATCGTTCCAAAGGAAAAAACTAATGACTAACCGAACAAATATTCACACCTCGAGTATTTAAAAGTGTTTTTGAACAGTTCATTGACAAAATTTATTTGAAGACATTAAACAAAAGCCAAGCAAATTATATATAGGTATATTTTGCGTTCTTTTCACAAAATTATTTGGTTTTGGTTTTAAATTATTCAGCAAATTCTTTTGTCGTCACCGAACTGTAGTTTTCTTCATTAAACGAGACGATAAAAACACAGCGAATATCTTTTGTATTGCAAAACTAGAACGGCGTTTTTACGAGTGTTACGGTTGATATTTTTATTTATTGCAAAAATAAAATCATTAAAAGCAGAATATAGAAGGAAAGTTTTATTTTGAATAAAAGAGACGAATTATTAAAATATAAATATAAGAAGAATGTGACAACAAGCAAAATATTACACTAAATTAAATAAAATAGTTCATTTAAGTTAGTTAGTTGTGGTGCAGGGAGGAACGTGTCGTCCTTAAAAAGCTAAAAAAGCCGTTTTGAATCCACAAAATTTTGTAATAATGGGAAGTAGGAGAAGGTCAAGCTAGTGCTAGAGATATTGCCGAATGTGTTGAAGAAGGGGGCCCCCAGAAACGTAAGCCTGGTTTTTTCCAAACCTGGACATAGATACAGCGGGCGTTCTCGTGTTCTTTCTTTGTGAGCTGGTAGACATGCATTGCAGGAGATACCATAGGGTAGGCCAAGTCTAGTTCCATGCCATCCAATGGTTTAGTGTCCTGTAAAGACAGATATTAACCTAGATACCTCTGATTTGTTTCTGTGTATTAAGTCAGAGATTCCACATTTGGAATAGATTGAACATGTAGCCCGCGGCCTGGCTGCTGAGGCGACGAGGGTTCACTCAATATTTGCCTGTCGCAAAAAATGGTCATAAATCAACCTATGCAGGTAGCTGACAGGGGCAGAGATAGAAATAGGGATATCCTATATAATAGGAGGCGTTCGTCTGCGCGCTCATTTCCCTCAATATTAGAATGCGCGGGAATGCGTTGATAAATTGCTGACATTCTTGCACTAATCTGAATGACATACAGACCGCTGATAAGGCTTTAATAGCTACCTGAATGTCAGTTAGAATGTAGACTTCCTTTCCGCGAAAGTTCATGTTTAAAGCAAGAATACTTTATTTTAAAAATATTAATAATTGTTAAACAAAGTAATTTCGGAACTTTGTTTTCGATTACTAAAATTTATATTTTCAGTAATTATTATATAAATTACACATTAGATCAAAAAAATGTTTAAGTCCATACAAAATAATTATGAGAGAATATTATAACATGGCCATATTACAACCGCGGCGGTGTCCATTGTAGGACTGCGTGACAACAACCACAATTCTATCAATAGACTGGTTCCAGCATAAAGGTCTGTGATCAGACATCGTATGAACAACGCTACGACCTATCTTGTTACACTGATAGGTTCAGAACTTTTTTTATTAGGTATTGCAAGAGTTATTTACAACAACACTAGACAGATAATCAATCAAGGCATAATTAAAAATGGAAAATTCTCGGACACGATCAAAAGAATCATATATACAATAAAATTTTTTCAATGAAAGACTTGAGGTAGGCATACCTGAGGTAGTAACTTGATAAAACATCTTAATGTGCGGTACCATCTCACGTGTTTCACCATCACAAAATAATATAAAGTCATTTTTGCCTGGAAAGAGATAAAGCTTAATTAATAATACTTTTTAATTGTATAGTTTTGATATAGGCAACAGAAACTTATATTGCTTTCCATTATTAGAAAATCCTCAATAGAGATCTTGTAGCCTACATTCGAAAAGAAAATAGTGTTAAGGAGTTGATAAGGAGTTGTAATATGATTCTTTCAAAGATGAATTTAATGAATTCGGAATATGCATTAACCTAAACGGCAATAAACAAATTGCTGAGCAAATAGATAGAACCGTTGAGAGTATTGTAGTTTCAGTACTACAGGAGTAATCAGAAATCCAATCAGTGATTGGAAAAAAAATAGTTCTTTCAACAAAATATAGTTTTATTTCTGATCATAGATATTAGTTTAAAAAAAATAAACAAAATCGACTATGGCGAACATGACGACTAAGTTTTACTAGACATTTTTCTGAGTCCAAAATTTAATATTTTAATTTTCTCCCATCAATAAGAAGCAACAACTTAGCAAAGCCACAAATTAGCAGTTCAACAAGTTTGTAAATTCAAAATAAAACCATTACCAAAAATATGAACAAAAAGAAAAAGATGCAATGTATATTTTAATTTATTTCACGTTTAAAGCTCAGGTGTGCTTAAAAGTAGTTTTTCAGATTGTATGAATATCTCAAGCAGCGGAACAGAAAAGTCAAAGTTGCTGGACTTAGGCACCAACTCAGTTGCTTGATCTACGAATTTGCTTTACTGCTCGACAGCTCCACAGCTTCACTCAAATTAGCTTCTTTGGCGGATCTCATTTAACGCCACCAATGCCTTTGCGCCTGCCTACTTGCTCTCAACAAGTTCAGTTTGCGTTGCAGCAGTTGAGACAAAGGCTCTTGCAGCTGCAAGGCAACTTTTATTTTCTAATTTTTGTTTATTTTTTTTTATTAGTAAAAATTTTTTGAAATATTTTTTCTAACTGTAAAGTAATAACTCGCTATTGTGTCTCTCGTGATCTTGTGATCTCGTATTTTTATTGTATCTCCTTTTTTTGTTCACTAACAAACAATGAAAATTGCCGAAGTTTGAAATATTTAATAATGTTAAATATTACTAAATATTTTTTTTTTTTTCAAATTTTTAGTTCAAGTAGTTTTTTTTTACTCAAATGTATTGTATGCCATAGTTACGTGGGTGTCTTGCGGAGTGCAAGACTCTAAAACGCTAACGTATCCTCCGTCCAGATAATTGTATCCTATTGGTTGGGGAGCCGTCATGAGCTCCCAGTCTGCCAGTTAGTTAATTTTCTCTTTTGAAACGATTGCATTCATACTTTGTGAGTATGTTGAATTGTTTCCAGTGTAGCTTTTTTTTCCTTTTTCAACAAATCTATTGGTAATGTTCCACTTAGGCGAATCATTTATTTCTTATATTACACTAGCGATATTTGTTGATACCTTGGAAGAGGGCAATAAAAGAGTATGTTTTCATCTCAGAGCAAACTAAAAGTGCTAGCTAACAGCACTAAAACACAAAAACATAAAAAATGTGATTAATTTTCCTTAATGGGTAAGGTAAAAAGTTAATAGAGCTAGTTGAGAAAATTTGGCTGTAAATTCCATTGATTATAGGACACCAATACGATGTGAATACAAAACAAAATGTTATGTATTCGCGGTCATTAATTTTTTAAAAGATTATGTGACATACGTCATAAGCACGTACCTAACTAGTTAAAATAGTCGATTTTAACTCTCTTGTCTTTAGATACATGCTGCACGTATTCGGGTATTTCTTGCATAATCGGATAAAGTTTTATACAAAAACCATGCACGTGAAAAAATGTTTTAATATAAGATGGACAAACATACTATGGTTACAATCCAGTAAGCCTGCGATACTTTATTAACCATAAAAAAAATTAATTAGAAATTTGTGAATGTTGCGATAATGAAAATTGTGATTTGAATACTGCATTGTCGTAAATATTTGATAGTCGAGATAGTGGAGTTTTAGTTGTGTTGTAAAAGGTATTTGCGCCATTTCCGGTAATGAATTTTACTTACTTTCAGTTGGTAAGAAATTATTAACGATCAATATAACTACGCTAATTGTATAGAAATTAATTAATTTTATAATAATCATTGCATTTAGCGATTCAAGAAAAATGACAGTTCTATGTAACTTAGATATAATTAAAGATTTTTTTAATTTGTGTACAAGATATTCTCAATATGTGATGTGTTCTAGAGAAGTATGTCCGCTTCCAAAATTAATTTATATGTTTCTTTGTTTTACAGCTTACAGATGAAGTGGTGCGTAAAAAGGCCGAATATCAAAAACATCTTGAGGGTTATAAGGCCCTAAGAACACGGTTTGAAGAGCATTATATAAAATGTAAGATTAACAATTTAAATAAAAATAAAATGAACTCTATTTAATTCCAATATGCCTACTTATAGCTGGCCGGGGTGGACGCAAATTGGATGATGTGCGAGATAAATACCAGAAAGCCTGCCGCAAACTACATCTGACACACAATGAGTACGTATTGTCGATAACAGAGGCCGTTGAGGTGGAAAAAGACTTCCGTACGGTACTACTTCCGGGATTATTAGAGCATCAGCAGTCTGTACAGGAAAGTTTTATATTATTGTGGAAGAACATATTGCAAGAAACAATACAGCACAGTGATTTTACATCGGATAAATTTAAGGAGATACAAAATCGTATAGATAATGTGATAAACAGCATAAATCCCAATGAAGAATATCGGGAATTTACAGAGAAGCATAAGTAAAATAACAAAGTAAATTTAATGACTTTTTTAAAAGCTACTTAATTTAATTATTTTAGAACTTCACCCACCTCACCACTGGTATTTCAGTTCGATGAATCTCTTATTGAAGATATACCGGGCAAGTTACAAGCGAGCACATTAACAGTTGATAATCTCACTGTAGACTGGCTGCGTACACGTCTTATGGATTTGGAACTATCCGTTAAAGATTGTCAGGAACGGCAATTAAAAATGATTGAACACGTGAATGGTGGCTCTCCAATAGCAAATGGTACTGTTATTTCGAATGGTAGTACTACAAATGGAATACAATCAATCAAAGATAGTCAAAAGTATTTCACACAATTTTATTCATTATATATTTTTAGAACTAATATCGAATTTTAATTTTGTTATGATTATAGTCGTCAGTCAAAAGATTTAAATGCACTTCGTTGTCAAGAAAAACAGAAACAAAAATTGGTGGACATGATTAAATGTGCTTTGAATGAAGTTGGCTGTGAAGAGTTGCCATCAGGATGTGATGATCATTTGGAGCCTAATTTTATTGAAAATGGTTTCAACAACGATCAACAGGTATGTCTTTTGCAAAACTAAATTGCTGGTATGGTAAAAAATGATGTGAAACGCTTAGCATCATTAAAAAAATAACTTCTCACAGGTTGTGGAACTTGTAGTTACTTATTCTTCTAACAAACTTCTATGAGATTAAAAAACAAAAATATAATTATTTAAATACTTATTCCGTTTAAATTGAAAGAGGTGATATAAAAGTATAAGTTATTAATATATAAAATAATAAGTAAGTGATTAAAAATAAAGTTGTAGCCTTTAAAAAAATAAAAACCAAAGAAAGTGATTCAAATCATTTACTTACATTCGTTTACTTAGGCATATATTACAGGAGCACTTTCATCCAGTTTAGAAGCCGAGCAAATTGCTTAATAGTTTGTATTTGTGAGACTCATAATTTTTGATGTATTTGCTTCCGATATTGATAGAGATATTAACTTCAATAAGATTGTAATTAATTCACTTTTTTTTATTTTTCTGTGTGTTATGATTATATAAAAAATTGTTTATTAACAAATTTTTTTAAAAATACTACAATAATATCCTGTAAATTTCAAACCTGGTTCCTGGAATACGAAAACTCAGTAGGAAAATATAAGGAATACCATATGTTTATAAATATAAATATATTAATAGTTTTTGAACTTTTCAAATCACTTTTATAAAAAGCACTGGTATTTCGTCATACTTTATATATTATTTAAAATATTTTTAATCATATTCTTTTTTCTTTCTTTTGGTACATTTGCTTTCATACTACCTCTACTAATGTTAATCACAAAACAACAATATACATATCTTAATATAACAAATAAACATGTTAGAACATGAACTCGAATTCTTCAACGACTTCCGCTAGTGTAAGTATACTGAACGAGTTGCGTCGACGCGGTGGAGTTCTTACCCTTTTACGTGGCCGTCACTTCAAACGCAAATCAACACCTCAGCCAACAACACCAACAACGCGGGCTCGTACACCGCGTTTCAACAAATTGCAGCCGCGATCTCAAAGTCTTGGATCGCTTTCGGTAAATACCAGCCCTGCTAGATACGAGCCCATTACTAACCCTTTACGCATGGCTGCTAGTGTGGAAGCTCATAATAGTTACGGTTTGCATGAGATGGAATTTGAATCCGTTATCGTGTTTGAACGTGGCGTAGCGACTAAGTTCTTACCAAAACTGCGGCGCACACAATTCTCCCAATTGTGCCTCGCTGAGGAGCCTTTTCAGAGCACTAACAATACGGTTAATGCTTGCAGTTCGCTTGATAAAGTTTCAAATACTAACAATAATAACAACAATAACATTTATACAGACTTAGAAATGGGATTTGGGAATGATGGCAATAATAATGGCGACTGTGAGAGTATTAAAAGTGGCGAACTGGCTCTGCGGCAAGAAAATGTAAAAATTGAAATCAACAGAGAAGACAGTATAAACAAACGCATTTTGCATTCAATTAAAACTACTAACACAACTTTATCTCAAAGCAATAGAGATATTATTCCACTTCCCCTCTTATCCATTGCCGAACCACCTAAAGAAGAGCCTATCAAAAATTCTATAGATGCACATCTAGATAAAATAGATGAACTTAACCGAGCATTAGATGATAGACTGAAACGTTGCTTACCACTTCCACCAGTTTCAACATCAAATATGGACCTCGACGCAATTGAAGCAATAGATGCAATTACAATTTCACGATCGAATGGCGATCAAGATTTTGGCACAAACTGTTGCTCCAAGCGAACGTCAAGTTCCAGTTCTGATTGCAGACCTAATTTGCAAAGAAAAGATAGCCATTCCTCGCAAAATAATAATAAAAAAAGATCTATGTCTTTCTCTCAAAAATCCATTAACGCCATTTTAACTAATATCAAAGAATTCTCTAAAAGTCCATTAGGTCGTTTACAAAAATCTACTCATACAAATAATACTGCTGGAAACAATGAACTTCTGAGAAACACCGAAGAGAGCATTACTTCCACTGATACTCCACAACTACAGTGCAACAGTGAAAGTAAAAGCTCACTTCAAAGTCTGAAAAACGAAAGCCTAGCAACTGACTCCGAAAACTCCAACATAGTAAATCCAAGTGGTTGCCCAAATTCCACTAATTCTGAATTACAAACTCACACAAACATCAAAAACAATAATAAAAACAACATCGGTAACAGTATTACAAATGCAACAAATCCGTCCAAGGAACCCGGTACAAAACTTAAATTTAAGGTGCCAAAAATACAAAAGAAATCCAAAGCTATACGCAATACGTTCCGTTCTAAACTCATCAACTTTCAGTTAAAACGAGGCAAACTTTGCAAAATCTGCACGAAACGCCAGCGCATACATCCAAGCAAAAGTGTTTTCGACTTCGCCAGAGAATTTAATATTAGCAATGATGGAGAAGAATTCTGCACGTGTCCACAAGAGATGACATCCTCACTAAAACGAAAAAAAATGGTCCACTGCTCTACAAATACCGAGCAACCATTTGAGTTGGCAAACTCAGTCGATGCGGAGGATGAAGAGAGTAGTGATGATGTGCTCAGCATGAAGGAACACTGCTACTGTGTACCCAGTCTGGCAACGAGTGTGAGTAGTAGACAACCAAGAATGAATGCACGTGGCAGTTGCACATAATCGTATGCTGTTGCGTGCGTATGCGGCGCCATTTTCATTTTTAAGCCAACTGAATTTGGCATCCATTTTACGGTTAAAACATACAATATATTTTTTTTTTTTATTTCTTTTGTAATTTTAGCTATTGTACAGCAAAAGATTATCAATATACTTTAATGTTCTCCTAAAATAATTCTTAGACTTATTGTTTTGTAAATTAAAAACACCATTTTGATTTTGTTGCATGTTGTTGTTGTTGTTGTTTCAATTAAACTAAAATTAATTTTGTAAATCCTTAATTTTTATTGTCGCTGTTAACAGTATGTACTTTGAATAATAAAGCATGTTTCTTCAAAATATTTAGTTAGTAAAACCTCTCTTATGCTGACATCGACGACGCCAGCAATTTAGTTCAGTTAAGAAAACTGTCCGTTAAAAACTTGGTCAGTTTATGTGAGGGCTCGCTTAACAAAGCTTGCACTGTGTACCTAGACTAGAAATAAATAGAAGTGAATGTAAAAGACTGTTTAGTAAAACGGAACTTCTTTTCTTATCTCTCCATTTTTATGTACCCGAATACATATGCGAAAAATCTATGGTCGATGTTTGATATATGAATGAACTGATTTCTAAAACTTAATTAACTATAAAATTAACATAATAATTTAGTTACACCACACTTCCTTCATTACGTGCCTAAATATATTACATTGCAAATCAGGCAAATCGACTTTGTCAACTTACGATATGATTTGATTTTCATCAATTTCCATTCTAACATCTTAGAAATTTTTTTCTTTAGCAATTTTAAAATGATATTTTTAGGAAATGTGCTTTAGTAGTCTTAACTTATCGCGAGCAGTGTTGCTTTGAATTGAGTTCATCCTTTGGAGAGATTACTGATAGATGATTTAATGAGCACAACTTCGTCGCTTATATTATTTTCTTCAAATTTTCTTCTTGCAAAATGTTAGCATTCACTCATTCGGCTATGATTTGGCATTATTGAACAATATGTTTACTTTCTTGATAACTTTATATGGAAATGATGTAAAAATATATCTGATATGAACAATTTATCTTTTAAATAGTATTCCTTACTGATAAATTGCATTGTCGCTACTTGACCACTTTGTATATTCACTTAATTAATATAATTTACATCAGAGGAGTTTTTAAATTCGAATTAATCGGAAAATTGCGAATGGTTAAATTTAATTGATGCAAAATCAAATATTCGTATTTGTCAAATAACTTAGGTATGAAATAATACAAACAATACTAGTACGTATTCTAAATTAAAATATTTTTCTCTAGGGAATTATACAACATAAAGTGGATTATGTTAGAGTAAATTTTAATTTTTAATGTACTTTCATAATTTACATCTCGCGGACAGTAGAACATTTCGGCTCTTCAGCAATTCTTTTGTTAATATTGGAACGATGAAATTTTTGCATGTATTGATATGTCTATAGCAGCACAAATTTTTTTGTTGAAAATATAATCATGTACTCGTATACTAAAAATATGTCAAATTTAAGAGAATTCTTCACCAAATGTGTTTGGTTCAAAGTATCTATCTTTCTATCATTTAACATATTGCTCATTTTTCTACCCAACCTACAGCGCACAAACGTTTATGAAATAAAAATAAATTTTTAAGGTTGCGTTAATTCAGTCAAATGCGTTTGCCACATACCGAAAATACATTTTACTTTCCGTTTAAATGAATAAATACCAGCAAAAAAAAAAACACAAAAAAGCAGGAAGTGGTATGTCATTATTTGAACTTTACGTGAAATGTCAGAAGTTCAATGCATCAATAATCGATTCTGAAATACTCAAAGTCTACAGCTGCTATAGATGCTATAGTTGCTGAGATATAAGCAATGCAGATGTGCCGAAATACCGAACTGAAAAGACTCAAGAGAAACCCATTCTTGCGAGCTGCCCCCATCAGCTGACGATGAGCGATCGTAAGAGCTGTATTTGCAAACAGCAGCGGTAAAATGAAAAATTTATCTCTTCAATAGACCAGATAGACCATAAAGGTGCTGTCGGAAGTTTTGTTATTAAAATACATATTTTCGGCGTAATTTTTTTGTTGCGTTAAGAAGGCATGTGGCTTATTATCTATAGTGTTTTTAATTTGGAAAAAGTTTTATAAATCATGAGCACTTCCGGGCAAAGCAGCTCAAGCTCTGCGCAATTGTTTGTGTATAAATCATCGGGAAACGGCGAACCACCTGTGCGTCCCGTTCGAAAGAAGCGGCCAAAATCCTTACTTTATGTGAGTAATTAGTCAAAGGTGGAAGCAGATCTTAGTGACACTAAATTAGTGTTTATCCAGTTAATCTAAATACACATATATAATGACAATAAGAATTAAGCAGACTATGACTATTTATACATATAATTTGAACACTTTTCTCTTATGTTTTTTTTCTATATAATTTAAATATTTCGAATTATTGCTTAAAAATGAAAATGCTCCATATCTTGCTTTGCTTGACTATAAAATCGCTATATTTAGACAATTTCTGCTTTTATTTATTTTTTATTTCTTTGTTGAATTCATGAAGTTCAAAATTGCACCCACACACTTCCTTCCACCAAAACAAAAAAGCAATCAAATAAATAATTAACGAAGAAATTAACATATTATAGAGCTTAAAAACGTTTAAGCAATTTAAATGCACCTTATTATTAATATATTATTAATTATTTGCTATTATATTTCGTAGAATCCATCTATAGTGTTATTTAAGTTTTTGTAATTAAACAAATATCATACTGGTCGTTTATTGGTGGCATGTTAGTTTCACTTTTTTTACTTTTGGTTATCTACTAATCCCATTAATCTTTCTTAATTTGGTGCGTGTTTATAAATTCCTAGATAAAATAACTTGTATTTCTTTCAAAAACAGATGTCATTGTCCACGAATCGACCGCTCTATGAAGAAGAATGGTTTCACGGCGTCTTGCCCCGTGAGGAAGTGGTGCGTTTACTCAATAACGATGGTGACTTCTTGGTGCGCGAAACTATACGTAACGAAGAGAGTCAAATTGTACTCAGTGTTTGTTGGAATGGACATAAACATTTCATAGTGCAAACCACAGTAGATGGGCACTTTCGTTTTGAAGGACCACCTTTCCCCAGCAT
Source organism: Teleopsis dalmanni (assembly GCF_002237135.1). Taxonomy (NCBI): domain Eukaryota; kingdom Metazoa; phylum Arthropoda; class Insecta; order Diptera; family Diopsidae; genus Teleopsis; species Teleopsis dalmanni. Next base: position 230,611,773 of record NC_051847.1, on the reverse strand, counting down.
ACAAGAATTGATAATGCATCAGTATCAATCAGAATTGCCAGTTACTGTGAAGTCCGGTGCTATTTTAAGACGTCCTATCTGTCGTGAACGTTGGGAGCTTAGTAATGACGACGTTATATTGCTGGAGAAAATTGGAAGGGTTTGTTTACTTGTTTGTGTAAACTTGTTTAAGTAGCTTGTTTACTTTTATTTTCGTTTATAGGGTAACTTCGGCGATGTCTATAAAGCTAAGTTAAAATCTTCAAAATTGGATGTTGCTGTCAAAACTTGCCGCATGACATTACCGGATGAACAGAAGCGAAAGTTTTTGCAGGAGGGTCGCATACTTAAACAATATGATCATCCAAATATAGTAAAACTCATAGGCATATGTGTGCAGAAGCAACCCATAATGATTGTTATGGAATTGGTACCAGGTAAGACAAATTGTGTTATTATCAATTATGCAAGATTATTAGTTTAGTAATCACTACACAGTTGATTTGTTAGAGCAATGTAAATATCATTGTTTGTGTTGCATTTCGAATATTTATACCGTTACTGGCAAATCTGTTTGTTTAACCCACCATACGAATGATTAAATTCTAATGGGAGTACGAACGGCAATTGATCGTTTGAGAAGTGGCTGTACATTTTGTCATTTTTGCTTTACTTTTTTGTAATTAGGAAAAATCACAGGTCGTAATGAACAATTTTTTTGTTCTACTAAATTTAAAGCCTTGGGACTTCTAAAAATTATAAAAGACATTAATATATATATATATATAAAAACAAAATTAAATCTCGGTAATTACTATTTTTAAGTTCCAATATTTGCTAGATAACAACTGCATTTAACATAATTTTACATATGCATTTACGGTAGTAATAGTGTTAAAAAATAAGTCCTGAACTTTCAATTAGCGTGCATTAAACTGAATGAGGTTTAAACACTTAGAACACAGTAAAATGTGAAGTTTATCAATTGTATTAACTATGTTTACGTTAATTGCATAGATCACGGTGTACCATCCCTTGCAATAATAATAATAGATAAAGAAATCTTTGGCTCATTTTCTCTAAATGTACTAGAGAGGAATCTTTCTGTATTTTTTTTTCGTTAATGTTGACGAATGTGCAGAGAACACTTTTTTAAATAAAATATAAATAATTGATATGTAAAGTTATACATTTTTTATAAAAAGTTAATTTTTTATTTAAACTTAGTTATTTCAATCTTTCACAAATATTTGCAGGCGGTTCACTGTTAAATTATCTGCGTAAAAATTCAAATTCACTTACGTATCGGCAGCAAATGGGCATGTGTAGAGATGCGGCGGCTGGTAAGTATATCTAGTAATTATTAATTATTAGTGGTCAAATCTTAAAACCTTAAATAATCGTGGTTAACACAAAATCTTGCTAACAATGATTAATTCGCTTAAGTACTTTTGAATAGTTGGAATATTTGGAAGCATGAATATGCTTTCCTGCTCTATGATTTTAGTCTTCTAATATGCGTTACTGAGCATACTTTTTACTTACTGGGTCATTAAATCAGAACTATAACAATAAATTTTCAAAAATGATAAAAATGGACTATATTATTCATTTCTATTATGTATAGCTTAAATCATTTGTTTAACTTCAAATATATAAGAATGGTTTTGTTAAATGTTTCCATCTCAGGTATGCGATATTTGGAGTCAAAGAATTGTATCCATCGTGATCTTGCCGCACGGAATTGTTTGGTGGACTTCGAAAACTCTGTTAAAATATCTGATTTTGGTATGTCCAGAGAAGAGGAGGAATACATAGGTATATATAATATAATTGAATTTAAAAACTTTGTTATTTATTATTTTTCTGCATTTTAGTTTCAGATGGCATGAAACAAATACCGGTCAAATGGACTGCTCCGGAAGCTTTAAATTTTGGAAAATATACATCGCTATGTGATGTGTGGTCATATGGCATTTTAATGTGGGAGATTTTCTCTAAAGGTGATACGCCCTATTCAGGCATGAGTAATTCACGCGCACGTGAACGCATCGACACTGGTAAGTAATAATAATCTCGATCAATTCCAAGTAAGACATTTATAATTGCATTATATAAATTTTCAATTAAAGGCTATCGCATGCCGGCACCTGAAAATACCGCTCCGGAAATGTATCGCCTTATGTTAAAGTGTTGGGCTGCTGAAGCTGAATCTCGTCCCCATTTCGATGAAATTTTCAATGTCGTCGATGCACTGATTTTGCGTTTACAAAATAGTCACTAAAAAAATTATATAAATAACTAATAATTATATTTTTAAAATTAAAACAAATTTAGATATATACTCATGTAAACATAAAATATTTTAGAAAGTATATTTGCATATTCGTAAGACTTAAGGTGATATTTAAGTACTGGTCTCTTCGTGAGAAGAAGGTAAAATTCAGTTTTAAAGAAGAAATGATATTTTTGCTATTTTTATGAGAATACTACAAAATATTAAAATTATACATTTTGTATTATGCCTAGGATTAGTAACAAGTCCAGTCTTAAATCGCATAGAGATATATTTTTGTATAAGAGAATCTATTTTGCTCTTGTTAAATATTTAATGTGCCAAAAAATAATTGACGAAATGATATTGACATTTTTAAATTTTATTTTTAAGTCGATTAGTAATTAAATGTCATGAAACTCTGATTTCATATATATAGAATTTATATAATTTTCCTTCGAATATACTCCCTTTGTAAATTATTATTATTATCATAATTTCTTACGTTATCAATTTTTGTTAAACTGCACTCTATAATTGTATCGTTTATCTCATTTGTTAAAGAAATTATAAATATTTTTCTAGGCGTACAATTCTTCTAGAAGTCAAAATCTATTTATTTTCTCATGTCTTGTATATAATTATCACTTATCTTTCTGTAAATTATTTCTGTTAATATAATACAATGCTAAGTTCCCGTTTAATATCAAATAATTCTTTTACGAGACATACAAAATCATAGAAGAATAAATAAATTTTTAATGAGGAAATTTATATGTAAAAAAATGTGTTTTGAATACTTCAATTTAATGCCTACCATAAGATGTAATTACTCCAACTCATACAGATAACAAATTTCTTAATTAAGGGGTTTTTGTTAGTTGTTATTTTTCTGAAGTCGATATCTTTTTGTCACTTAAACTGTTTTTGTAATCATCAGAATGCAGATCGTCACTCTAAGGCCTCACTTTCACTAGTTTATATTCCATATCACCTCTATGTTTTAAAGACATTGCTTCTCTTGGCATAGCGATGCAGACAAAATTAGCGGCTTCTTCTTCTTAGGGCCTAAATGAACTGCGTCTCCGACAAGAAGGGTAAGGTATAGAATAATGTACTGGCTAAACTTAGGAAATTCTTTTTTGAGTTTTTTGTCCGTAATCATTAATAAAACATCTTAAACATCAAAGAACAAAGTATGAAATGTTACTCCAAGATAATTCTTATTATTTTAAAAGAAATCGTTTCATTAATTTAATCAACGAAATAATTTTATTTAGTTTTTAATTTGCATAAACGTACAATCTTCACACCATTGGTAGTTAGGAAATACATTTCTTCAGGCAGAATACATTTTAATCAGTTAAAAACTTATCACTTATCAATCAGTTAAAAACTAGTTAAGTCTTATTATTATTTAATATTGTTTCTATATTGAATTAATATAATTTAAACATCGCCGTTACTTTAAAACTGATCATTTGAAATATTCTTTTTTATTGTAACGAAATAATTAAATTAAATAATGTAATGTAATGTAACACCATATAAGACAATTATTAAATATTAAATTGAAGCCAATTGGCTGGATTAGTGACAGTCATTTGATCCACTTGCTCTAAGCTCAAGCCCTTAGCAAACATTCTGGGCAATATATTCATATGCACGTGATGGTAACCGTGTCCACCATAAGACGTCTAAAAAATATAACAAATTAAATGGACATTTAAATGTTTAATTTAAATGACTAAAACGACTAAGGTTTACTTACCAAACGATGTTTAGTATGTATATCATGAGACATCAAAATTTTATCGCATAGACCTTCTTCAATCAGTTTTATTAGATTATTTATACGTTGGCCATCAGAAGGCATATCCACAGCTGGGTTAAGCTGATAAAAAGAGCACTCAGTGCCAAAGAGATCATATTGTAAATAACAGCCCAGTTTGGAAAATTCCAATAATTGTTCTATATCAAATATGGTTCCTGTGATTTACCAAAATGTCGTATTATTTTAGGTTTAATCTATTTTATTTTCTAATTTTAACTTACGATCCAGATGCGACATAACACACTTATCAGCTCGTCCACCAGCTTCTAAGTAAAGACGTACTATTTCAAATGGTGCAGCAGAATCTCGACCAGGGTGAAATGAAACACCACAACCTAAAACTTCTTGTATCTCACCGGTAGCGCGTATGGCGCGTTTTTCAAAATCTTAAAATTAAATTTTTTATAAATGTGAAATTTGTTATATGTATGTACATATGTATACAATTAACACTGCTGCTAAACTCACCATGTATAGGGTATGTACTGCCTACCTCACCAATAAAACCACACTTCACCATACCGACACCATCTACTTCAACACCATTTATAATCTCCTTTGAATAAATATCAGTCATTTGCTCGACTGTTAGTGAGGTGTCCTTTTTGTCCTGGACATCATGTATGTAATGTCCAGTTCCAGCTATGATATGCACACCAGTACTTTTGGAGACATCAACCATGAAATCCAAATTTCTCTTCAATCCATGAGAGCTATTCTCTACGATTGTTCCACCTCCAAATTGTTTGTATAAAGCCACATCCTTTTTGGCAGCATCTCGTGAATTTTCATCATAAAAACGAACATTTTCCAGTGATGAATATGGATATTGCCGTATATAGCCCAATGTTTCCATAGATATTTTGCTTTCCAGTGCTGATTTGAACTCTGTTGGAGGTTCGCAATGAAAACCTTCAAAATCGAGAGCTATGTGCTCATGCGTTAATGTGCGACCCAATAAGTTGGGTTCAATTTTGCCCAAAACTGTATATCATAAATATAATTGAAGTTATATTTATTTAGAGATGCAAATAAAGAAAATAATTAAAATAAAAAAGGAGTAGGAGTAGCTGTTTAACAAAGACGATCTTATCCGTTTTGCCAAATCAAAAAACATACGATCACTTGACCATTATTCGAAATCTATTGACCTAAGTACAATTAAGCGGATCTTTAAAGAACAATAATTGATATCTGGTCGCAGTAAGAGTAGAGGCGTAAGTGGAAGAAACACTTTAACTATTACACCCGATTGTGATAGTTCATAATGCAGATAAAATAAAATTGATATACAATAATTGGTTAACTTTGTTCATTGTATTGTAAATAATTTACATTCGGTTTCAAGTATTAAAATTAATTATTTAAAAGTATAAATCAGTTTTGATGTAATTCATTATTAAATGTGATTTTATGTCAAAAAAAACTACTAATCATTCTAATAAAATTTTAAAAAAATTAAATTTTTTTAGTACTACTTCGGTTCTGCCAATGGATTATATTATACCAGCATTTAATCTTATCTGGCATTAAACATTCTAAGTTTTTATCTCTGTCTTAAGCTACAAGTAGTTAAGTTAATTTAGTTTTATGCACATATACGCACTATTTTACTGATTTAATCACAGAATAGTTGTAATAATAAATAAACTACTATGGTATGGTAAAGAGCCAGGGTCCTTAACGTAGTAAAATTAGCACACAGAATAATAGAAGATAAGATATTTTAAAATGGAAAAAACCGGCAATCAAACAAATTAATGTAAAATAAATGAACCATCAAAAAATTATATTCTGGAACAAGTTTAATAACAATTCGAAATTAATAGACTTCGGCCACAAACTAACAGACTAACGACTAATAATCGAGTCTTTTAAATAGATACTTTTATAAAAAATGCAATTTTTAGACATTCAATTTTATTTTTATTATTATTAAAAAAAAACCGTGCACTGCGACATAAAGGATCTATTGTGCCCCTTAGTCGGAATAGAGTGTTTCTCCAAGTCCGATTTCTTTAATGAAAGACAGTATAGAGCCCATCTTTCCTAGTATTCAATTCTTATGATCCATGAAATACCCTCCTAGGTGTTTCTTCCGCTTGTGCATCAGTGTCGTGATGCACATGGTATGCAGCTTCTCTCTCTTCTCTACAGTATCTGCGGTCTGAGTTGGATTGAATTCCTAACTTCGATAGGTAATATTCAATTTAATTGAGCAGTAATAATAATATTTTAATGTATTCAATATTTAAATTAGTAACTTTATGAGTGCACATTGCTTGATAGGTGAAACTCTCCAAATAGATATGTCAATTACTAATTTTGAAATTGGTTATTCGAACGAATAAATCATAAAATTCTATCATTGCTGAGTATAAAGTCGAGAATACTATTTAGAAAAAAAATTTTCTATTTTAGGTGTAGGGAAGTGTATTTCCTAATACCTATTATGTTATAGTGAAAATAATCAGAAAAAAATTTTTTTACCACCTAAATTATCAAATTCGGATTTATTTTTATCAGGTGTCATTCCTGTTGATACTTTTTAGGTATCTGAGATTTACTCGTACCATACTTATCAAAAAGAATAAATCAAATCTTATAAATTTGATATTTTAACAAATATAAAAATAAATTTACCAATATTAATGTTGAAAGAACCATTAAAGAAAACCGATATGCGCCTATAGTACGACAATATAATTACGACATTTTGGAGAAACTTAAGATAACCTTCTGAAAAACGTCTCTTATATATTTATATCTCAGTACCTAACTTATTTAACTTATATTATGTTATTTGTAACTTGCAGTACAATTGATCGCTTGATAAATATATTTGATTATTTATACTAAAATGTTTTATTTTTAGTTAAAATAAATTAAGTGTAAGAGAAATGTACAAATATAAGTAAGGAAAAAGTGGAATTTATACTACTTAAATATATTTACAAGGAGCCATTTAGCTATGAAATTAGATTTGAACAAATTATCACTGACCTAAGCCAATTTACTTATCAAGCATGCGGTGCTCACATGTCACAACTCAACCTTTGCCAGTAAAATCTCTACTTTGCCAGTCTTATCAAATATATGATACGAGTATACCAACTAATATTACGCATAAATTACTACTTTTCGAGGCAAGACCATAAAATATCTACTTCATAACTTGAAGCAATATCAGCAGTAGCTGATGAGAAATTTAATAGACGATAACAAATTCCTTTATGCTTTAAATATTTCTCAATCCACATCGAATATAAAGTAATATATGTACAATTGAATGTGTAGAATGTATATATCATATATACATTATAGGTTACATATAAAACATTTGGAAATCCGAAATTGTAAAAAGAAAGTTGTTCAGTCACTATTCGCGTGCTCTCGAACATTTCTTTAACGCAGCACATAATTTTATTTCTTTTGAGTCATATGACGTTTATCAAGTTCAACAGCCGATCAGTATCTTAACTGTTGCTGTTGCTGTTGCTAATCTATAGAACAGAATTGATCGTACTTGTAGTTTATAACCCCAAAATAAATTGTACAATAGCGTTCATTTTAAATCTACATTTTTATCATTTGCATATTCAATTCTATAGACAACGATTCTTTAAAATGGGTTGAAGACACAATGGGTACATCAGAGCCAATGACATGTATATTTGTTTTGTTTCTCATATGAAATAAATTGATAAATATAAATTCAAAATAATGGGGATGGACAGATAAGGAAGCTATCAGAGACTTATTAACTTGAATGGCAGTGCAAAAATTTCTATAAGCGAACATCAAAAATATATATCATACAGCTATCATATAAAACATGTATATAATACATATGAAATTATTTCAGTGCAAGATATTTAACTGAAATTTTTCACCCAGTTCACTTCAAATTAATGCAATTCTCCATATAAACGTTTGGTTCAGATATAAGTTACTACATATAATTCATTTAATTTATATTGTATTCACAATAGAGTTGGTATTTTATCAATTGAGATTAAAGCCTATTTTTCAATACATTCGAGTGTTATGTATATGCGCATATGTTATTTTAATATCAAAAGTAGGTATATTGAATTTTTATATTTATTTTACTTAAAAATAAATGTTATAATTCTAAAAGTCATTCTTCATATATTATACAGTAACAATCTTTTCTTCCAATCGTAAGGTCAGTTGTGACCGACTATATACTTTAGCATAGTTTTTCTTTAATTGCTCCACATAAACATAATCAATTAGGAAGCTTATCAAAAGTTGTAATTAATGTGGCCTTGACAATTTGAAATCATAAATCTTAAATTTGGCAAAAATTTTTAAATTGTATTATAATCAATTTTGGTTTCGCCTTAGGATTGAAAAAGATAAAACTAGGTATAACTGATTTTCACTACTGAATATCACCTCAATGCTATCATTGTAATTGTTTAATAGAGGCCCAGTTTAAGTAGCAATTGAGGAATCGAAAGTCCTATTCCGAATTCTGTTAAGTAAATTTATAGATATACTATTATAAATTTATCTACTACTCTATATATAAATTTATTCAAAATCTCTTCATGAATTAATCTACTTATCTTCTATATAAAATACTATTTATCTATGAGTGATATTGCTTGTAATTTCAGATATTTGTGATCCATAAAAACTAAACTGATTCATATTCATGATTCATTTTAGTTTACCCAAGTCAGTCAGACGCGTCTACGACGAAATTGTCAAGACCAGTCAAAGATCTTGAAAAAAGGTCTTTATAAAGGTCTAAAGAAAATTTATAAAATTTTATTATATGCACTTTGCAAACGTAACATATTTAAATCATATTTATTTAGACAAACATTTACAATATAGGTTTAATTGTAAATGATCGTGATATAATTTTGATCACGATCTGCAATTAAAGTGGCAAACCATTTCTGCCCCAGTTGTCTGAATTCTTTATAGTTTTATTGCCATCCCTACCATTGAAAAATTTTTCAATATTATTTCTATATTTGTAAATATTTGTGAAGTAGGAGTTTAGCTTTTAGATAAATAAAAAAATAATTATTTTAAAAAAAATTCATTACTCAGGTGTTTTCACTATAGATGCATTTGTTTCAAAGGAGTTCGTCTATATAAAAAGTACTATATTATGGAATATTTAATTTACACAAACCGGAAACAATTATAGAGAACATTTATCCCTGCGATAAAGTCATGGCGAAGGGCACAACCTTCAGTTCTTCTTAACATTCTTATTATGATTACTTTTTTATTCATTAAATTTTAATGTAGTCAATAAATTACCTTCTCACTTCCTCCATTTGTTGTCATCTTTTCCATAATTTAATATTTTTATTTAAAACACAAAAAATCCTTTGTTTTTTGTTGTTGAACTTCCTAGATTCTCTGTTAATTATTTATAAATAATTATAAATGCACTCTTTATTGATGTATTTCACGGAAAAAAGAATCGTTAATTATTTTAAACGATTTCGATAAAAGAATTTAGCCTAAGATGCGAACTAAGTTTTTGAACATTGCGTAGCCAGCGAGCGTTGAAATGTAACTGAAATTCTTAAGGAAGCCGCTTAACAACGAAACCGAGCAGAGTCGTCCGTCCAGTAATTCAGAGAAAAAACAATTTTTGCTTCGGCTTTAAAGATTTTTGAAGTGTAAACGTGAAACCAACATACCCGGTAGTGCGATATGAGACTACCTGTCACGTACGAAAGCAGCAGAGTAGCTATGAGCATATTGGGTAAATTGGAAATAACAGTAAAATTTCATCTATTTTCATATTTTGTTGATTTATCTCAACAACACAATCGAATATTGCATAAATATTAAATAAATTGATAACTTTATACACTAAATTACCAATTGTCACGTTTTCGGGGGCGTATGAGTGATAAAGTAATCACAATCGCTTGATAAGTGGTTTTCTTTAAAAACCAAATTGATTAGTGTTAATTATTTCTGATCTCCCATAGCAGAAATATATAGTACAAATATAATATGAATAAAGAAAAATTATAAAATAATATACCATTGCTCAAAAAATATAACTATTTAGAAAAAATAGAAATAAAAGATATAGAATTGCTAAATATAAAGAACTATTAACAGTTATTGCGACAGTATTGGCAAAAATGTGATTGATATCACAGCAAAAAGTGCTAAGTAAATTATAAAGGAAAACAAGAAAAACATATGTGAAGTATGCCGTGCTTGCAAGCATTCCGTTAGCATCTTTCTTCCATCTTGGTTTAAACAAATTTAGATTTAAAAAAGTTATCTATTTACCTAAATTTTTACCCTTGCAACCTGAAATATAAGTATATAATACTAAGAAATGAGATGATTTCAAACTACTGGAAAATAAGATGGTTTATAAATACAATAATATACATACAAATCTTCATATTAATATTAATCAGATTAAGGATTAGGCACAATATCGCAGCAAACGTTTTAATTTTCAAAAATCAGCATTAACAGATGTTAATTGAAACTACATGAAACACAAACGTTAATTCATCTCCAATTTTTTTTCATTCACCAGGACATCGTCTCTAACTAATCGTTGTTTTTTAAAAATATACAATTATTATGAAATATTGTATCATCATTCACCTACAGACTGTAGAGCTGCACTTTGAATTTGGTCTTACTCTTGTTAGATTAGCAGGAGTTGGAGAGCACTTAAACACTATTTTGAAATTCCTGATATGTTTTTACATATGATTTAATCTTTTTTAATTCAAAAGGAATCACAAAATAAAACCATTATTTTGGATGCTTAAGACCTAGAGGCAGGAATGTAGAGGCAGAGTAGACTAGTGGCTGTTTCTCACTGTCGCTAAAAATGCAATAAAATTTATAAAACCAAAAAAGAAAAAAACCTAAATGCGGTTCTAAACTTTAATATAGCACATAAAATCCTTCAATATATAATTTTGATAAAGAGTTGGTTAAAGCACAAAATCATTTATAATTTTCACTTACCGGAGCAGAAATATAACAAATTAATTTTCTAACATATAAATACTTAAATAATAATAAGTATTTAGTAATTAAACAACCAAATCACTATAATATGTTCAGCTTCAGTCTTAATTGTTTCAAATCATAATCAGTGCTGCTCCTTAGAATTTTCCTTTAGAAATTTGTCTTTTATTACCATGCGATCTCAACTCTAATAATTTAAAAAACTTTACGCAAAACAACATAAATTAAATAAATTGAACATACTTCAACAGCTTACGGCTGGCAGCTATTGAACTTTTGATCGCAGCGATATCCACCATAAAAGCCATCGCATCAACTATACCTTGCATCTCTAGAAGTTTCGCATAGTCACCGTCTTCAGTCAACGACTGAATCCAACAGGAGTATCGGTGGGACATGATATTGCTTTACAGATTTAAAAGGACTAACAACTATAACAAAAGCCAAAATTCTTCTTAATTAAAAATTTATTTATAAAATTAAAAGCACCGATAAATTGATCACAATTTTACATAAAGAATTATTTTTACAATACACGTTTATTTACCAGTGAATTACTGTATATATATTTATAAAATAGAAAAATAATTTACTTATATAACTAGTTACACATAAAATTGGTTAGTGAACAATTTCAAAATATTTATTAATTATTTATTTCAGTCAAACCAAGCTGATGTTGACTGAAGTTTCATTTCAATAAAAAAAAAAAAAGGAAAAACAATAATATTTGAAAAAGATGTGCTGAATATGGAAATAACAAGGTAAAAAAAGCTTATACTATTTATAAATATTCACCAAAAAATGCGACGCAGCTGTTTTTTTAAAATGTTTGCCTTGCAAAGGGGACATTTTTTGGAAGTATCGACTGCTCTATTTATACAAGCTTCGCAAAAAACATGTCCACACTTTGTACACACAGGAACTGTCATTGGTGCGATGCATATGGGACACATTACTTGATGTTCAATCTCACTATTTTCAGCACTATTTTCAGACTCTGTGGAGCACAGATCAATGACATTTGGGACAAATACAATGTCATCATCTTCCTCACTGGATATAGATAGATCTGAAAGACTAATTACTTCATCGAGTTGAACTGTAACAAAATAAGAAAAACTTATATATTTACATTATTTAATCAAATTAAATTTTTACCGAAAGGTAAAGATCTTCGGATATCTTAAAAAGATAATCGTTCGCTCTTTATTGTTCGGCGTGAAGGTTTTTATAAATACATTTCATAGAATATTATAATATTTAAGTTCGATATGTATTAATTTGAAATTATTTTTTGTTGGCTTACCAGTTGGACTATCAGTTGCTAGTGGTTGGACATTTACTTGGTGAACCCCATCTAAGAATCGATTCACTTTTAAATTACGTATGTTAGATATTACGCTCGATACTAGAAACTAAAATAAAAAACAGTCAATACTTACTCTGCCGAATTTCTGCTAGGAGTGCTGGAGTACTTGGTGAAAATAAGCGTGGATATTCAGCCCGGTCTGGGGTCCTAATAACTGCTGACAAATTATCTTTATTCTTTTAGCGTCAAAGAAAAAACAAATCATGAAAACATTTTTAATAATACAATTAGTTGTAAGACTTACCGAAGACATTTTGATAACTGCTATTTTATAACAAACTCACATACAAAATACATTTAACGGAATTATGTTACAGTTTCTGCGTTTAACCGCACATAACCCTTCTTTAAACAAACAAAAACAAAGAAATGTCATTTCAGTCAAATTCGATGCAATCGATAATTCACGAAACAATCAAAAGTGGACGTCGATATGAAATGAAACAGAATAAAATCCTACGTAACGTAAGAACGAGATTTGCAAATGTATATTAAGAGATATCCTAAATACATTTTAAAATTATTTTAATATTTTACAATATGAAAAAGAATAATAGAAACAGCATATTTTATCAAACTACCAACAAATCAAGAATATCAATAAATAAGAGATCTTCGAAATCTAAAATTAATTGCATGCAACTCTGTTACCTGTTCCTGCTCTTGTTTTAATATCAACAGCTGTTATTCGTTATTGTGTTGTTGGTTTTGTCCATCTGTTTATGATTTAGGGAAACTTGTTTACCGAGATAAATTGCAAATTGCTCCGTTTTTACAACTAAATAATAAAATGTGGATGGCTATAAAATTATTTCGCATGTTTTCTACATAACGATTAAATAAAAACAATTAACTATCACGCTTACAATTCAGCAATAAATTATATTATATATTATATAATTATATATATTAAAGGTACATAGATGTACTGTGGAACTCATGTGTATAAATTTTTAAAATAGTTTTTAAAATAAGTTTTACGTGCAAAAATTAAAAATGCAATAAATTGGGATATTTCAATGTTTATTTTGAATAGATTTTGACATTTCTCTTTAAAATCGTAAAATAATCTACGACATTATGACATTTCTTCTAAGATCGTAAAAAAATCTAAAACATTAAGACATTTGCAGAGTTGCACAGAGAAATAATCATCATTTTGAAGGTGATTTAAAATTAATCTCGACCATAAGGGGATCAACTTTTGTATGGAAAATGTGAGATTAATATCAAGGTTTATACTTTAATCTTGATTTTTGCTTTAATCTACTTTTAATCACCCAATGTAAAGCCGTATTATTAAAATAAATGTTCAAATAAATTAAGTAAACTTAAAGTAATAAAATGATTAAAGCAACGGGTGCTTACACGAGTTTAAAACCGCTATTTTATTTATATTCGTTTTTGTAGAAATAACCACACTACCGCAGTGTTATATTAATAAACTAAAGTTATTGTGAAATACAATTTTGTCAGATTTGAAAGAATCTTTAATTTGAAGTTTTTAAAAAGAATAATAAAAAGAGTAAAAGTGCGCAATAGCACTAACTCAAATCGTAACAAAAACAACAACAAATATTTATAGATAAAAGAAAATTATGAATATATATTTCAATTTCAATTTTTTTTGAAACTTTATTGCTTTGTTGAATGCATAGCAAACAAAAAATCAATCTTATTACAACTTTACCGGTAAAGTACTTAAAAAGTGAATTTAAGCGTTTATCATTTTATTACTTTTCGACTGTGGATATTCGTTCACAATGGAAGTTTTAAAATATGCTTCTAAATCTAGTGAACGAGTTCTGTTTACTGAGATATTAAGTAGTGTTGTTGATTTTTTCGATACTAGGGAATACGATAATATGCCTTTGATCTCTAATTTTATACAATTACTTATGATTTCTATTATTAAACAATATTTTTCCTGCCACAAGCCGTAAAACTTAAGCGTATTGTAACTCAGCCTTTTATTTTTATCGATAATTCGATAGAAATAGGTCGGTGCATTTGCAAAGTAGGTGGCATTGCTCAGTGTTGATTTGTTTGCTGAAGTGTGTGAGTGCGTTAATAGTTTGTTTGACGTGAAGTGAAAAGTGTATTTTAATGCAGATTTTTAAAAGTTTATTTAGAAAATAATTTCTTTTCACAGAATTAAAAAGTGTAAGTCGCTTTGTGTTTTGTTTTGTTAATTTTTTTTGCTTTATGATATTGGGGCTGTTGCTTTTGCTGGTGCTGCCTTTGCTCAAGTGCATCACCATGACAGCAGCAGCAGAGCACCTTGAATAATTTGTTGTTATTTTTAATGTTTTGTTAAATGTGCAATATTGAGTGAATATCATTTAATATGCACAGCAACTATGAAAATGGCGGCAGCTAAATATATAAAATAAATTGCTTGTATTAATAAGGCTATATAAGATTATTGATTAAAATGGTACCCACAAATTATACACGAGTTTCTAAGAAATTTTTTTAATCTGCATAATTTTTATACTCCTTGAGACTTATAGAGCTATTCATATTTTTATTGCAGAAATTAAAGGAAGAGCACTTCCCATCATTTTGAAATACGGTAAATTCATTAAACTATTCTAAAGCTCTTATTATTAACTATGTCTGATTTTAGGTTAGAAAAGACTACATTGACGTGTGGAGCACCATTTTTTATCAAGGTAATAAATATAAGTTTATGCAAATGCTTAAACAGTCTTCTTGAGTGAAGACGTAGAGGACATCATTAAATTTATTTTATTGAAATTTGCACACATTTAGGACGTACTTATCTGAGTACCTAGCCATATAAATCATCTGTATCCGCAACGACGTGCGTTTGAAACTTAATCACTATAAAAATAAGGACCATAAAATATTCCGCTAAGAGTTGCAAACATAAATAGTATGTTCAAATTCTTTTTTTATGGTAGTAGTAGTAGGTAGTGTAAATCGCCTTTACCACTCGCGTAAGATTGCGTATACCTGTCTATATACATATAGTTTTATGTATTATTTTCTACATATTATACAAATCTCTTTTATACACTTTTTCATACTGTTTATGTATATAGTTCAAATACATAGTTTTATAGTTATATATACAAATTTATAATTTCTATATATTACTATTATCATTTGACATTCTTTCACACTATGTATATGTATATAATTTTAGTTAGATTTTTTATATTTTTTATTAAATGCTTTTTGCCGTTCTTTCACTTTATTTTATGCTAAACATTTTAGGCGAAATAAGCCTGTGTTATAATTTTTAAAAAATTGTGTCATTCTCACAAAAATGATTAGCTTCATTTCGTCCTTTTAGATTAAAAAATTTTGGTCATAGATCTGGTAACCTATAATATATTATATGAAGTGCCTAATTTCTTACTAATAAAAAATAATTCATTAGTATAAAAACTGTATATCACAGATATTCGCTTTTATACTTAATGACAAGTCTCATAAATATTTTTACCTGTGTCAACAGTAATACTTGTCTTTTACACTAGTCCATCTCCATATGAGCAATGGTTATGTCGTCTTAATGCATTGGAAACATATAAAATTATTGCTCTATCTTATATGTTGGTCAAAGCTTGTTTACAAGAAAGTAATATCTTATACTCGTATATACAAAAATATATATTCTGTTATAATGTTTGAAAAGGATTCAATCAAGTTTATGTTAAAGCGATAATCTACGAATTAAATTTAACCAGAATCCATATATGAAGGTGTACTAACAATAGAAAGCATCTTTAGATTTGTAGCGATATATCCTTTATATCCTTTAAAGTGGTCATTTAAAGTTTTATTAAATCACATTTAAAAATTTAGTAAACGCCAAACTGCAGGAAATTTAATTATAAAGTTTTCAAATGATTAAATTATATTTAAAAACTGTTGCTATGATATAAAATTCAATACAGCAATGTTATTCTGTGGATGCAATTACATCTTACAACATGGACGCATCTTTTTAATTAATTTAAAATCCGTATATAATGTGTTTGGACTGCAAGTGCCAGGCATAGATCTCGTGCCTGTTAAATTAGAAGCGATGACTAATTATGTTTTTCCACAAGTAGTCAAGGCTGTACAAACTTTCAATGCTCAAGTTCCAGGTTTTGTGTCACTTTTTGATTTTATTTTATTAGTGACACTAACCAAAGCACTTGTCGTGCTTTAAATTAGAACGAGCTTATAAACTACAGCTTTATTTGGAAACACAAGTTCAACGAATTGAAAGTTAATTTTTGAAGTTGACTAGTTTTTAGTATATATATTTATAAAATAGAAAAAAAGATTGCTTATATAACTAGTTACACATAAAATTGGTTAGTGAACAATTTCAAAATATTTAATTATTATTTATTTCAGTCAAACCAAGCTGATGTTGACTGAAGTTTCATTCCAACAAAAAAAAAAATGAAAAACAGTAATATTTAAAAAGAGGAAACATGCGTGCTCTTTAACACCAAATTATGATCAGCACAGACAGAATAATTAATTTGAATATGAAAATAACAAAGTAAAAAAAAGCTTATGCTATTTATAAATATTCACAGAAAAATCCGACGCAGCTGTTTTTTTAAAATGTTGGCATTGCAAAGGGGACATATTTTGGAAGTATCGACTGCTCTATTTATACAAGCTTCGCAAAAAACATGTCCACACTTTCTACACACATTGCTTGACTATGTTCAATCTCACTATTTTCAGCACGAGTTATATCTGATGTAGACTCTGGAGCATTACGATTTGGGGAGCACAGATCAATGACATTTGGGACAAATACAACGTCATCATCTTCTTCACTGAATGTGCCAGATACATCTGAAATATTAATTACTTCATGTTGAATTTGATTATTGTAACTTAGATTTATGAAATAAAAAAGACGTGCATTCATTTAATATTAGTATTTTATTACTCTAATTCAGATTTTAGAAAAAAGAAAAACGTGTTTACTCCACGAGGTTTAAAAACGCAAGAGAAAGACAAAACAAAAGTAAAATGATAAAATAAGAAATGTACAACAATAAGTGTTGCCACAATGTTAAAAGGGAATATTTTCAACACTCCCTCTCGCTTTTAGAAATTAAATTTTTACTTAGATATTAACAAAATTATTGATAAGATACAAAAATCTTTCTTTACTTAAAGGTTTTGTAAATACATCTGCTAACTGTTCATTCGTCTCCTTGTACTGCACATCAACTTTACCTTGATCCTGCATGTCACAAGTGTAGAAATATTGAATGTCAATATGTTTCGTTCGTTTCGAAGACTGGGGATTTTTGACCAGTGTAATCGCACGTTGATTGTCTGAAAAAACAATTGTTGGTGAACGCTGTTCATATCCACAATCAGACAAAAGCTGCCTAAGCCAATTCGCTGCCTTAGTAGCTGCACAAAGTGCCACAAATTCTGCTTCCGTAGTTGATGTAGCAGTAATTGTTTGTTTGCGTGAGCTCCAAGCAATTGCTCCACCGTTTAAGAACGCAGCCCAACCAGAAATACTGCGCCTAGTATCCTTGTCGCCGCCCCAATCAGCATTAGAGTACATTGATAACTGTATGTGCTATGAATGTATTTTAAAATGAATGCCATAATCAACTGTACCTTTCAAATATTTCAGAATCCTCTTCACTCCTTGCCAATGTGTTTCTGAGGGTTTTTCAAGATATCTGCTTAAAACTCCAACAATATAAGCAATGTCTGGTCTGGTACAAATCATTAAGTACATAAGTGATCCAACAGCTTCACGATACGGTATGTTTGATTTGTTAGTTTTGTCGTCTTTTACAAAATTCATTCCGACTTCAGCTGAAGTTGACACAGGATGGCAATTCAAATGATTAAAACGTTCTAAAACTTTTTCTGAGTACACCTTTTGAAATAATTTTAATGTGCGTTTTTCTTTATCAATTTTAATTTGTAATCCAACGAAAAACTCTGCTTCGTGATATGTTATCTCAAATTCGATATGTAAATTATGCAGCAAGCTTTTAATGATTTCAGTATTATGACCACATATAAGCCCATCACTAACGTAAAGTAATAAATATAAGACATCGTTATTCACTTCATATGTAAATACGCATGGATCTGCCCACGATTGCTTAAAACCAAAATTGGTGAGAAAATGTACAATTCGTTTGTTCCATTGCCTTAAAGCTTGTTTTAAGCCATACAAGCTCTTTTTCAGTAAACAAACTCGATCGTCTTTAGCAAAACCATTTGGCTGCTCCATGTATATAACTTCATCTAAATTACCATGTAAAAATGCAGTTTTCACGTCAAACTGTATGATGTTCATATCACGAGCCGCAGCAATTGCAAGAACCGTCCTTACCGATTCATATCTAACAACCGGTGCAAAAACTTCATCGTAATCGACGCCATATTTCTGTGAGCATTCTCTCACCACTAAACGAGCTTTGTATTTTTCAATGTCACCATTAGTTTTAAACTTCTTTTTAAAAATCCAACGGTTTGAAATTACATGCATGTCATTTGTGCGAGGCACTAAAATCCAGGTCTTATTGGTTTCCAATGATTGAATTTCTTTGCTAATTGCGTCGGTCCATTTATCGCAGTCTTTGCTAGACAATGCCTCCTCAAGAGTTAATGGTTCAACATATGCAACACATAATTCAGCTACTGGTATTGACTGAGATGGATTTTGTGCCTTTATTGCACTTCTTGTTTGATATGGACTTCTTGTTAATATTGGAGTTTTTATGACTTCTGGTGATTTCACATTTTGTTGCACCTCTTGTGTCTTTGTATTATCACCGTCATCAACGCGATTATTTATATCGCATTTTTCATACATCTCATTGACTGTAGCAGGTGTTTCATTAAATATGACATCACGACGAATAATCACCCTTCTATTTGTAGGCTCGTACACCCTGTAAGCTTTACTACCTTCGTTGTAGCCGACCATAATGCCTTTAAACGAGTTCTTTTCCCATTTTGTACGCTGCTCTTTTGGAATATGAACATACACATCACTACCAAAAACACGGAGGTGTGCCACTGAGGGTTTCCTTTTAAAACACAATTCGAATGGAGTGCATCCTCCAATCACATCTGAAGGTGTTCTATTTTTTAGATAAACTGCAGTGTGTGTAGCATCAGCCCATAAATTTAATGGTAACTTTCTATTGTGAAGCATAGATTTCGCACTTTTAATTATTGTTCTGTTTTGTCGCTCAATGAATCCGTTCTGTTCGGGTGCTCTTGGTGTTGTAACTTCGTGCTTGATGTTTTTTAATAAAAAATTATTTACTTCTTTGTTGCAAAATTCAAGTCCACCATCCGAACGTATTCGTTTAATTGAATGTCCATCCGCTTGAACATCTGCTAGAAAATGCATTAAGTTTTTAAAAACATCTGTTTTGCTTTTCAGAAAATAAATGAAACAATAACGTGAATGATCATCCTTCAAAAGCAAAAAATAATACGATCTACCAATTGATGGCATACTCATCTTTCCACATAAGTCCATATGGAATACTTCACCCGCTTTTTCAGAGCGATTTGCGCCACTTTTTGGAAATGACTGCCTGTGTTGTTTGCCGTAGGCACAACCCTCACAAAATATCTTCTCTTGATGGAAGTTTGCTACGCGTAAATCACAGACTACATTACGTGCACACATATCCCTAAGTGTTGCAAAGTTAACATGTCCAAGACGCTCGTGCCACAGCATTGCAGATTCGGATGTCAAAACATTTAAAGATGATGTCAACACTGGTTTCAAATTCAAGCGATAAAGTCTGTTTTCAGTTTCACCTTCCGTGATCATAGAGTCTCCATTCATGAAATAAACGTATTTACCACCTGGTTCAAATGTCACTCTAGCACCTCTTTCAGTTGCTCTTGAAATTGATATAAAATTTTTATCTAATTCTGGAACTAGCAAAACATTTTTAATAATATGCAAAATGTTTGAATTGCCACGTACCTCAATGTCACCCTTACCTTCTACCTTTAATCGCCGGCCATCGCCAACTTTGACATATTTTCTTACAAGATTCAGCAACTAAATTTGTTAAAAGCTCCCTCTGAAATGACATATGGTCAGTTGCACCAGAGTCCGCATAGAATACGTTTTCAATCTTGTTTAAATTCTTTGTTGAGTTCAAATTGAATAAATACGTATTTTCACTGTCAGATACTTGCTGCGTTTGCCAAGTTTTTTCATTCGCACTTTGAAGTAATAGAGTTTGCGGTTCGTTCCTTTTAGTATGTGCATAGTTTTGGTCTTTTTTACGTTTTCTACATTCACGGGCCCAATGACCCGGTTTATTACAATAATTACAATTGCCCTTACGTTTTACAGTAATATTGTTACTGCCTTTTCCTTTACTAGTTGGAAACACTGCATTGGCCGTATTGTTGTTGTGTTTGCTTTTACTTATAAAGTAGACTGCATTGCTAGTGTTCATTTCTCCATTTGCCCTTATATTCATGAGGCTTTCTTCGTTTACTAAATGCTCGGTTAGACGTTCAATATTTTGGTTTTCTCGTGGCACCGCATACCATGCTGTACGTACATAGTCAAATCTAACTGGTAAGCTGCTTAAAATTTTTGCAATAATCATTGGTTCTTTTTGCTCTAGCTGCATATCATTGAGTCGTTGTGCTATTGATATGATATCTGCTATGAAATCAACTACCAGCTCGTCGTCTGCCATTTTAGTACTCATAAATTTTTCAAGTAAAACTTGCGCTGATTGCTCACTTTTTTCAGCATGCACAGCTTTTAATTTTGACCACATTTGTGCTGCCGTAGTACATTCCGTTAAATATTTTAGTTGTTCGAATTCAATTCCTCTCATGATAAAAGCCTGTGCTTCCGCGTCCTTGTCATCCCATTGGATGCCATTTACATCTGTTCTTTTTTCTGTTCCAAGAATATATTTGTTGAGCTTGTTTTCATTCATGTATATCTCCATTTGACGTCGCCACAATTGGTAATTCTGCCCATTCATGTTTATACCTTGTACCTCAGCTATTTTATTGCTGCTGTCTTGTATATCTTCAATTAAACTGTTAGTCAAATCTATTTCAGAATCTACAGGAACCAAAGAACCTTCACTATCCATACAGCTATTTAAATAAAAATTTATTCAAAAAACAATTAATGTAATTTTTGGTGATCGCGCTCCTGGGCCCATAACCTGTTGAATTTGATTATTGTAACTTAGATTTATGAAATAAAAAAGACGTGCATTCATTTAATATTAGTATTTTATTACTCTAATTCAGATTTTAGAAAAAAGAAAAACGTGTTTACTCCACGAGGTTTAAAAACGCAAGAGAAAGACAAAACAAAAGTAAAATGATAAAATAAGAAATGTACAACAAAAAGTGTTGCCACAATGTTAAAAGCGAATATTTTCAACACTTCACCATTCAGTTGAACTGTAACAAAATAAGAAAAACATATATTTACATTTAGGCCTATTCTGAATCGCATGGGAATGGGAATTTGTTCCCTGTTCCCAATTCCCCTATTCTGAATAAATTGGGAATGTTCCCTGTTCCCAATTCCCCTATTCTGAATCGCATGGGAATGGGAGTTTTTTCCTAATTTTGCACAAATTCTCTCCCTACCAAATTGTTGGGGACACAAGTTAAAAAAGTTTAAACATAAACATTTCATAGTGCAAACCACAGTAGATGGGCACTTTCGTTTTGAAGGACCACCTTTCCCCAGCATACAAGAATTGATAATGCATCAGTATCAATCAGAATTGCCAGTTACTGTGAAGTCCGGTGCTATTTTAAGACGTCCTATCTGTCGTGAACGTTGGGAGCTTAGTAATGACGACGTTATGTTGCTGGAGAAAATTGGAAGGGTTTGTTTACTTGTTTGTGTAAACTTGTTTAAGTAGCTTGTTTACTTTTATTTTCGTTTATAGGGTAACTTCGGCGATGTCTATAAAGCTAAGTTAAAATCTTCAAAATTGGATGTTGCTGTCAAAACTTGCCGCATGACATTACCGGATGAACAGAAGCGAAAGTTTTTGCAGGAGGGTCGCATACTTAAACAATATGATCATCCAAATATAGTAAAACTCATAGGCATATGTGTGCAGAAGCAACCCATAATGATTGTTATGGAATTGGTACCAGGTAAGACAAATTGTGTTATTATCAATTATGCAAGATTATTAGTTTAGTGTTTGCATTTGTGTTGCATTTCGAATATTTATACCGTTACTGGGAAATCTGTTTGTTTAACCCACCATACAAATAATTAAATTCTAAAGGGAGTATGAACGGCAATTGTTCGTTTGAGAAGTGGCTATACATTTTGTCATTTTTGCTTTACTTTTTTGTAATTAGGAAAAATCACAGGTCGTAATGAACAATTTTTGTGTTCTACTAAATTTAAAGCCTTGGAACTTCTAAAAAATATAAAAGACATTAATATATAATATATATATATAAACAAAATTAAATCTCTGTAATTACTATTTTTAAGTTCCAATATTTGCTAGATAACAACTGCATTTAACATAATTTTACATATGCATTTACGGTAGTAATAGTGTTAAAAAATAAGTCCTGGACTTTCAATTAGCGTGCATTAAACTAAATGAGGTTTAAACACTTAGAACACAGTAAAATGTGAAGTTTATCAATTGTATTAACTATATTTACGTTAATTGCATAGATCACAGTGTACCATCCCTTGCAATAATAATAATAGATAAAGAAATCTTTGGCTGATTTTCACTAAATGTACTAGAGAGGAATCGTTAACGTTGACGAATGTGCAGAGAACACTTTTTTAAATAAAATATTAATAATTGATATGTAAAGTTATACATTTTTCATAAAAAGTTAATTTTTTATTTAAACTTACTTATTTCAATCTTTCACAAATATTTGCAGGCGGTTCACTGTTAAATTATCTGCGTAAAAATTCAAATTCACTTACGTATCGGCAGCAAATGGGCATGTGTAGAGATGCGGCGGCTGGTAAGTATATCTAGTAATTGTTAATTATTAGTGGTCAAATCTTAAAACCTTAAACAATCGTGGTTAACACAATTCGCTTAAGTACTTTTGAATAATTGGAATATTTGGAAGCATGAATATGCCTTTCTGCTCTATGATTTTAGTCTTCTAATATGCGTTACTGAGTATTCCCTTTTTACTGGGTCATTAAATCAGAACTATAACAATAAATTTTCAAAAATGATAAAAATGGACTATATTATTCATTTCTATTATGTATAGCTTAAATCATTTGTTTAACTTCAAATATATAAGAATGGTTTTGTTAAATGTTTCCATCTCAGGTATGCGATATTTGGAGTCAAAGAATTGTATCCATCGTGATCTTGCCGCACGGAATTGTTTGGTGGACTTCGAAAACTCTGTTAAAATATCTGATTTTGGTATGTCCAGAGAAGAGGAGGAATACATAGGTATATATAATATAATTGAATTTAAAAACTTTGTTATTTATTATTTTTCTGCATTTTAGTTTCAGATGGCATGAAACAAATACCGGTCAAATGGACTGCTCCGGAAGCTTTAAATTTTGGAAAATATACATCGCTATGTGATGTGTGGTCATATGGCATTTTGATGTGGGAGATTTTCTCTAAAGGTGATACGCCCTATTCAGGCATGAGTAATTCACGCGCCCGTGAACGCATCGACACTGGTAAGTAATAATAATCTCGATCAATTCCAAGTAAGACATTTATAATTGCATTATATAATTTTTCAATTAAAGGCTATCGCATGCCGGCACCTGAAAACACCGCTCCGGAAATGTATCGCCTTATGTTAAAGTGTTGGGCTGCTGAAGCTGAATCTCGTCCCCATTTCGATGAAATTTTCAATGTCGTCGATGCACTGATTTTGCGTTTACAAAATAGTCACTAAAAAAATTATATAAATAACTAATAATTATATTTTTAAAATTAAAACAAATTTAGATATATACTCATGTAAGGATAAAATATTTTAGAAAGTATATTTGCATATTCGTAAAACTTAAGGTGATATTTAAGTACTGGTCTCTTTGTGAGAAGAAGGTAAAATTCAGTTTTAAAGAAGAAATGATATTTTTGCTATTTTTATGAGAATACTACAAAATATTAAAATTATACATTTTGTATTATGCCTAGGATTAGTAACAAGTCCAGTCTTAAATCGCATAGAGATATATTTTTGTATAAGAGAATCTATTTTGCTCTTGTTAAATATTTAATGTGCCAAAAAATAATTGACGAAATGATATTGACATTTTTAAATTTTATTTTTAAGTCGATTAGTAATTAAATGTCATGAAACTCTGATTTCATATATATAGAATTTATATAATTTTCCTTCGAATATACTCCCTTTGTAAATTATTATTATTATCATAATTTCTTACGTTATCAATTTTTGTTAAACTGCACTCTATAATTGTATCGTTTATCTCATTTGTTAAAGAAATTATAAATATTTTTCTAGGCGTACAATTCTTCTAGAAGTCAAAATCTATTTATTTTCTCATGTCTTGTATATAATTATCACTTATCTTTCTGTAAATTATTTCTGTTAATATAATACAATGCTAAGTTCCCGTTTAATATCAAATAATTCTTTTACGAGACATACAAAATCATAGAAGAATAAATAAATTTTTAATGAGGAAATTTATATGTAAAAAAATGTGTTTTGAATACTTCAATTTAATGCCTACCATAAGATGTAATTACTCCAACTCATACAGATAACAAATTTCTTAATTAAGGGGTTTTTGTTAGTTGTTATTTTTCTGAAGTCGATATCTTTTTGTCACTTAAACTGTTTTTGTAATCATCAGAATGCAGATCGTCACTCTAAGGCCTCACTTTCACTAGTTTATATTCCATATCACCTCTATGTTTTAAAGACATTGCTTCTCTTGGCATAGCGATGCAGACAAAATTAGCGGCTTCTTCTTCTTAGGGCCTAAATGAACTGCGTCTCCGACAAGAAGGGTAAGGTATAGAATAATGTACTGGCTAAACTTAGGAAATTCTTTTTTGAGTTTTTTGTCCGTAATCATTAATAAAACATCTTAAACATCAAAGTACAAAGTATGAAATGTTACTCCAAGATAATTCTTATTATTTTAAAAGAAATCGTTTCATTAATTTAATCAACGAAATAATTTTATTTAGTTTTTAATTTGCATAAACGTACAATCTTCACACCATTGGTAGTTAGGAAATACATTTCTTCAGGCAGAATACATTTTAATCAGTTAAAAACTTATCACTTATCAATCAGTTAAAAACTAGTTAAGTCTTATTATTATTTAATATTGTTTCTATATTGAATTAATATAATTTAAACATCGCCGTTACTTTAAAACTGATCATTTGAAATATTCTTTTTTATTGTAACGAAATAATTAAATTAAATAATGTAATGTAATGTAACACCATATAAGACAATTATTAAATATTAAATTGAAGCCAATTGGCTGGATTAGTGACAGTCATTTGATCCACTTGCTCTAAGCTCAAGCCCTTAGCAAACATTCTGGGCAATATATTCATATGCACGTGATGGTAACCGTGTCCACCATAAGACGTCTAAAAAATATAACAAATTAAATGGACATTTAAATGTTTAATTTAAATGACTAAAACGACTAAGGTTTACTTACCAAACGATGTTTAGTATGTATATCATGAGACATCAAAATTTTATCGCATAGACCTTCTTCAATCAGTTTTATTAGATTATTTATACGTTGGCCATCAGAAGGCATATCCACAGCTGGGTTAAGCTGATAAAAAGAGCACTCAGTGCCAAAGAGATCATATTGTAAATAACAGCCCAGTTTGGAAAATTCCAATAATTGTTCTATATCAAATATGGTTCCTGTGATTTACCAAAATGTCGTATTATTTTAGGTTTAATCTATTTTATTTTCTAATTTTAACTTACGATCCAGATGCGACATAACACACTTATCAGCTCGTCCACCAGCTTCTAAGTAAAGACGTACTATTTCAAATGGTGCAGCAGAATCTCGACCAGGGTGAAATGAAACACCACAACCTAAAACTTCTTGTATCTCACCGGTAGCGCGTATGGCGCGTTTTTCAAAATCTTAAAATTAAATTTTTTATAAATGTGAAATTTGTTATATGTATGTACACACACATATGTATACAATTAACACTGCTGCTAAACTCACCATGTATAGGGTATGTACTGCCTACCTCACCAATAAAACCACACTTCACCATACCAACACCATCTACTTCAACACCATTTATAATCTCCTTTGAATAAATATCAGTCATTTGCTCGACTGTTAGTGAGGTGTCCTTTTTGTCCTGGACATCATGTATGTAATGTCCAGTTCCAGCTATGATATGCACACCAGTACTTTTGGAGACATCAACCATGAAATCCAAATTTCTCTTCAATTCATGAGAGCTATTCTCTACGATTGTTCCACCTCCAAATTGTTTGTATAAAGCCACATCCTTTTTGGCAGCATCTCGTGAATTTTCATCATAAAAACGAACATTTTCCAGTGATGAATATGGATATTGCCGTATATAGCCCAATGTTTCCATAGATATTTTGCTTTCCAGTGCTGATTTAAACTCTGTTGGAGGTTCGCAATGAAAACCTTCAAAATCGAGAGCTATGTGCTCATGCGTTAATGTGCGACCCAATAAGTTGGGTTCAATTGTGCCCAAAACTGTATATCATAAATATAATTGAAGTTATATTTATTTAGAGATGCAAATAAAGGAAATAATTAAAATAAAAAAGGAGTAGGAGTAGCTGTTTAACAAAGACGATCTTGTCCGTTTTGCCAAAATACAAAGCATAAGATCACTTGACCATTATTCGAAATCTAGCGCATCTTTAAAGAACAATAACTGATATCTGGTCGCAGTAAGAGTAGAGGCGTAAGTGGAAGAAACACTTCAACTATTACACCCGATTGTTATAGTTTATAATGAAGATAAAATAAAATGGATATATAATAATTGGTTAACTTTGTTTATTATATTGTAAATAATTTACATTCGGTTTCAAGTAGTAAAATAAATTATTTGAAAGTATAATACGATCAGTTTTGATGTAATTAGTTTTTAATAAAAAAATTTATTATTAAATGTGATTTTATGTCAAAAAAAACTACTAATCATTCTAATAAAATCTTAAAAAAATTAAATTTTTTTAGTACTACTTCGGTTCTGCCAATGGATTATATTATACCAGCATTTAATCTTATCTGTCATTAAACATTCTATGTTTTTATCTCTGTCTTAAGCTACAAGTAGTTAAGTTAATTTACGCACTATTTTACTGATTTAATCACAGAATAGTTGTGATAATAAATGAACTACTATGGTATGATAAAGAAGAAGATCATGACAATTCGAAGGGTATCAAAATCTAAGCTACGCGGATATTAGAAGTTCAATTGTTAGAACTAAGATATGTTCTTTGAAGAGTAAAGTCAATCTTAATGTTATCCATAATATTGTTTTCATGTTTTTTTGGTTTTCTTGGGACATATCGCAGTCCAATATATTTGGAAGTGATCAATTTTAGTACTTTATCGATTAAACTCATGTGACCGAATTTCATTTAATTAAAGAATTGAAAATATAAACAATTAGTAAGTCTTTGAAAAAAGTTTAAGCAGATAAATATCCAAATTAAACAATTCATAATAAGTAATAGGTATATCACACGCTGCATAATCAGCGTTATAAGAACACACAACTCACCGGTTTGTACAATCGGCATTATATATTCCCTGCAGTTCCAACAAAATGGTTGAGACAAGTATTTCTCGGAGTATGCATTGAGTAAAAATATTCTTACTCAATGGTTAAAGCTGAAAAAATAAAAATTGAGTCACAACGAGTCCATGTGACACAAAAATAACTCAAATACTATTTCCCCGATTTCTGCGACCGATTTTTATGAAATTGCCATCACTTCATTTTTAAGATTTTTTGAGTGATGCACACTCTATGTATATATACTCTTTGCTGCTGCGGAGCAGTAAATTCAAACCCTGATATTAAATGCAGGGACCGTAACAGTTATCATAAAAAAAATAAAAATCATCTTATAACTGTTATCATATGCATTTTAAAATAAAACTCAAAAAATAATAATTAAATTTGATTTTTATTATATTCATCAAAAATAATAATTATTATATGCCTTTTATTTTTTTCGCGCAGCAATAACTCTTAAAATTTGCTTCTTATTTTAAAACGCACAAATAACTGGTATACTTGCGTTATTTAATATAAAAAGCAAGAGTATCGCGCAAATTCTGCGCGGATATTTTTAAAATGAAAATATAAAATGCAATTTTCATACAAGGTAGTTGTTTTTGCAATTCCGTAGAAAATGTTTGAAAAGGTTGGTGCAGGTAAAGATTTAGTTCAGTTTTTTGTTTTTGTATTTTGGATTCATATTTTGTATTTAACTTTGTATTTTGTAGGAGAACAAATTTGTATGCAAAATACAAAAACAAAAAACTAAACTAAATCTTTACCTGCACCAACCTTTTCAAACATTTTCTACGGAATTGCAAAAACAACTACCTTGTATGAAAATTGCATTTTATATTTTCATTTTAAAAATATCGCGCACAATTTGCGCGATACTCTTGCTTTTTATATTATATAACGCAAGTATACCAGTTATTTGTGCGTTTTAAAATAAGAAGCAAATTTTAAGAGTTATTTCTGCGCGAAAAAAATAAAAGGCATATAATAATTATTATTTTTGATGAATATAATAAAAATCAAATTTAATTATTATTTTTTGAGTTTTATTTTAAAAAGCTCATATATAAAAAGCATGCATAATATTAAGGATAAAAGTTGTTAGAATGATAACTATTTACTTAAATAAGAGTTTAGACAACTTTTTGTTGCTGCTTTTTTTCATAAAAAATTTTAAAATAACTGTTATTTTCGGTCCCTGATTAAATGCATGCAATTTTACGTGCTGCTTGCTGGTGCCAAGCATTAATTTCAAAAACAAATAATTACACCAAAAACTAATTTGACTCTTTTCTTGTACTGCCTGCCTTCGTAACAAGCAAATCTGTTTATTGTTTTCATTTTTGTCCTTCATTCATCAATAGTAAAATTTTTAGAAAGAACAAGCATAAGCGCGATCGATCTAGCAGCAGCGCAGAAAGAAGTAAAATCTTCACTCCGCCCTCCCGTGCCTTTTTCTGAAAATTTAAAAATTGAGTCATTGTGACTCTATAATATTTTTACTCAATGGCATAACTCAATTCTCAAATTAATGCTTTATGTTCTCAATGAGAGAAAAATGCTCAAAAACTCAAAAATTTGCAAAGTGAAAAGTGAAAAGTGTTGGTGCAACAGGGCCCAGGTTACAACAACTTGAAAAGGAAAATAGAGAACTGCGAAAAAAAATTGAATAATGCAGTTTTTTTCTAATTATTATGTTTTTTTGTTAATATTATAATAATTTTTCTTATTATTATAATGTTTTTACTCATTATTATAATGTTTTCTCTGATTATTATGTTGTTCCTAATATTATAACATTTTTTTTTATTATTATCTTTTTTTCTCATTATTATAGTGTTTTTTCTTATTATTATGTTTCTTTTTTATTATTATAATGTTTTTTCTTATTAATAAAATAATGTTGAACAAAATTAAATTATTGAATTAAATCATTTTTAATATTTTGACTACTGAAAACTGTCATTATCATTATTCTGACCTGAATAACGGAATAAAAAGGTGATGTAGTTAAGAAAACATATTTAGAGCGTTTGATTGTTAGAATTTTAATATTCATATATTTAAATTAATTATATATTATATAAATATTAATACATTACATAGTATATTATACAGATACAGCGTTCTTAATTTAATACTTTTCGTTACTTTTTGATCACATTCTGTAAGTCTACTCTATGTGGCTAAAAACTAAAAGATTCAAATAATGCAACGAAAATTAAGTTGAACAAAATCAATTACCAAAATCTTTATGATTTATATTAAGCCAATAGAACTCATTGTTTCTCCTTTCCATTTACCTAAAGTGCTTCATGAAAATAAATCTATAAAATAAGTTGTTTTCAAAACCAACGAAATCAGAGCAATTTACTTACAATTTTGCAAAATATTTAATATTCTACAAACTTTAACAATGTGATTGATTACCTAGTACACCTTGCAGTAAAATCTTCAGTACTATCCACATTTACAGGTAATACGATTCTCTTCTTTTCCCCTACCTATTATACTGCGTAGAATCATGCCATGAATAAAGGTTACCGATTGTAAAGAGTTATCAGAATTAAAAGTCTCCGTAATTTCTTCAGTTCTATTTACATTTATTACAGTTAATATGATTTTCGATAGAATCATATGATGAACTATTTTTTATATATACTTATGTACATACATGTATTTACAATACAACGTCATATACATTTCCTTAAAAAATAAAAGCTATTAGAATTACTAATTAACTTAATCAATATATTATTTTACCGTAACCTAAATTAATTAAAAACATTTATTTTGTTATTTTGTTATTTTATTATTTTAAGATATTAATATTCAGGTATTTATGTAATATACAAAGTGTTTCAATATTAAAGGATAAATTAATAAGTATTTAATTAATTAGTATTTTAGAAGTTCTTTAAAAAAGCATGAATTTTTTCAACTTTCGTCTCTAGCAAAGTTTTTGCGTTGAGCACGAAAGAACTCCATCGATGGTGCAACTACCCGCTTTTGGAACAGTGCACTCTCCTGTGTCCCTCGATGGTGCGCAGCTGTTTAACCACTCTCCACGCACTTGGATGTCCCTCGTTGCCATCCCGGGATGGTGGACGCTTACTTAGAGCCGGCGTCTACTCGGCTCAGCTCAGGAGCTTCTCAGGGTTATTGTGACCTTTTAAGCCACACCCTCCGACGCCTGGCTGGATTTTAGTCGTCTCGTACGAAACAATTTAAATTTAATTAAAAACTGTGTATAAAACAAACTTAGCTTTAATAAGCATATACAGCCATAGTCAAAAGTATTTACACAACGAAAGTTTTTGTACATATTGCAAAAAAACATGTTTTTATTGTTGTTGTTGGACGTCAGTTGCAAAAAATTTTTTTGTTGTCACTTAGTTTTATCTATGCTGAACCAAATAAAAAAAGAATTGGAAAGATAACTGTTCATTTGACAAAAATATAAGCAAATGCACTGATGCTTATTAGCTGTCAAAAGTATTTACACATATTTTTTTTGCGTCAAAAGTATTTACACAAAACATTAATTAGCATTTATTGTATTGTTATGCAAAATATTACATAAAATAGTGTAAAATCTAGTTAAAAATAAGAACATATGTGAAAATTTAATAACTTTGAAGAGAACTGGGCGGGCAGTTATTGATGCCAAAGGTGGTGTAACCAAACATTAATTATATTAATTAAATAAGCATAAAAAAAATTTTAAAAAAAATCATCAATTAAGAAGAAGAAAATGAAATCAACGTTTTGTGTAAATACTTTTGAGTTAAAAAAAAATATGTGTAAATACTTTTGACAACTAATAAGCATCAGTGCATTTGCTTATATTTTTGTCAAATGAATAGTTATCTTTCCAATTCTTTTTTTATTTGGTTCTGCATAGAAAAAACTAAGTGACAACAAAAAATTTTCTTGCAACTTACGTCCAACAACAACAATAAAAACATGTTTTTATGCAATATGTACAAAAGCTTCCGTTGTGTGAATACTTTTGACTATGGCTGTATTTTAGATATGAAATTAAGTTATTTTTAACCAAAATAATCGATGGTGTCTTCTTCAGTGTAATCGATGGTGTAAGTTCTCACTTACAGTGAGCGACAAAACTCTACATACACCCCCCATTTCTGCTGGCTCGTAAATTCAAAGACATAATAGAAAAAAGTAATGATACAGTTTTGTTTAGAACTGTTTTTTAATAATAATAAACAAACGAAAATTCATTCATCAATATAAATTAACAAAGTTATTCCAAAAAAACCTAAAAAATCATTGACAAAAGTCTACATACACTTCATTGATTGTTACATATAGTACCGACTACATATCGACTATATGTAACAATCAATGAAGTGTATGTAGACTTTTGTCAATGACTTTTTTAGGTTTTTTTCGAATAGCTTTGTTAATTTATATTGATGAATGAATTTTCTTTTGTTTATAATTACTAAAAAAAACAGTTCTAAACAAAACTGTATCATTACTTTTTTCTATTATGTATTTGGATTTACGGCTAGCAGAAATGGGGGGTGTATGTAGAGTTTTGTCGCTCACTGTATATGGAAATTATAAAAAAGTCCCGCATTGCATCCACAATATTATGTAGTAAATTAGTTTTCAAAACAATGTCAAATCCAGTCTCACAAAGTGGGCGGAGTTTCCGTTCATGTGGAGATATTCTTTGGTAAACACAATCATCTATTTTTCTGAAATATATAATACATAAAAGGTATAATTATTTATTAACAACTTAATATAAATTTTACTTGTATCATCAACCAAATTTCTAAGAAATTTCTAAGAAATTTCTAATAATTTTTATACATTTTCTGATGCCTAGGTCTCAAAAATACATCGCTTCCTTTCTCTAACCAATTATCTTCATATGTTTTTATTGAGATTGGAACGAACATGGCTCTTAAAATCTTGTAGTTATGATGTTATATAAGAATTGATTGTTGGGAAACAATGATTATTCTGATGAATGGATTTAAAAGTAAAATAGAAATATTTAAAGTATTCGATGGCGTTAAGATCAATGATATGAATGCGTGATATTATGATATAGTGAAAACTTTTAATGTAAATAGGTTAAAAAAAAATAATTGAACCAACATAAGTTCAAAGTCTGATTTAATGTAAAGTTCAAGAATTTTAGCGAGCAACGTAGCACGTTTAATTAATAAAATCAAAAAGCCTGTTTCATTAAGTAATTATTGAATTGGATTATATTTTAAATACTTAATGAAAAAGAATTGAAAAATTGAAAATTGTGTTAGATGCTAGCAAAACGTTTTGCAAGAAGTAGAGTCTGTGGTAGAATGAAATACGCAGTCACGAAAGAATACGTTAGGATAAGCTTAGGAATTCAATATGTTACTATTCTAAACGTGTACTATATAAATAGTATATTAATAGAAAATATAATAAATTATTTGATAGTATAATTGAAAATATATTTATATAATAATTATAAATGAAAATATAATTGTTTTTAGTACAATTATATTAATTATAATATAATTAATAAAATATAATTAAATAAAAAAATATTATAATTATTAATAATAAAAAATTTTATCAAAAAAATGTTTAACTTACCATTATTTCTTTGTCTTCTAATTTCTTCTAAAAGCTTGTTTTTAATGCTTTTAGGGCATGGCCTTACTTCAATGCTTTCCTCCTCGCTCTCGTCTACACTGTAATATGCAAATATGATTTTATATTGGCTGAATGGGCAATATCTACACTACTTTAATATTTACCTTTCTTCCTCTTCGAGCATATATTTATATGCTCCAGGTATTTTTAATATACGGCGTTTCATGTCCTCATCGCAGTCATCATTTACAGCTACATGTGCTATTGGCGCCAAAACCCTTTTGTGCGGCCTTTTGTAATATGTTTTCCAGATATTTTTAGCACGCATCATTATTTCCTTACTTTGGCTTCTGGTCCGGATTTCCTTTAAAAGCACTGGGTGCTTGCTTTTAATATGGTCTTCCACTACTTTGATCACGTTGGTGTATTCAATAAATTGATCCAATGTGACTGGAAACACTGATCGCCTTTATGAATCAGAAATAAATAAATTATTTTAGCATTTGTTTATTAATTCACTTTAACATACTTTGTTTTGTGGTCCGTTGTTCTATTTTCCATTTTTATTACCAAAAGTTTATTTCTCGTTTTACCTATCAACAATAATGACAATAATAAAAGTAATATAAATAATAGTATTGTTAACAACAAATGGTGCAAAATATTCGTCTAAGTATATGCGTACCTTTTGATCAAAAAAGAACGAGAGGCCTATTTTTGAATTTCCGCGCTTATCCAATCGGTAAATTTTTTTTATTTTTACGCTGGCAACACTATTATACACATTCTGTCAAAGTTTAACGCATATCGAACGATTAGTTTTTGTTTAGCGCCTATACAAAAAGTCGAAAAATTTTCGTGTGGCGGTTTGTAATAATGGATCAAAAATTAGAACAACGTGCGTGAATCAAATTTTGTGTTGCAAATGGATTTAAGTGTGCCGAAACTGTTAAAAAATGTAAAAAAAGACCTTTGGTAATTTGTGTGTGTCGCAACCACGAGTATACGAATGGTTTAAAAGGTTCAAAGACGGTCGTACAAGCTTGAACGATGATGAGATCCCTGGCCGCCTAACAACTTCTGATACTAAAGAAAACATTAAATCGGCGAAGTAGATCGTGTTGGAAAATCGTTGTGAACCGATTAGAGAGATTGCAATGTTGTTGCGCATCTCATATGGATCGGCCGAACACATTTTAACTGATGTTGATGATGATGCGTCGCTTCTCGGCTGGTGGCAAAAAAGCTGATTTTCATTCAAAAGAAGCCGCAGTTTTTGGCCAAAAACTCCACCAATATCATCAACCAAGCACCGTACTCTCCAGATATGGCCCCATGTGACTTTTCCTCTTCCCCCATTGCGAGGAACGCGTTTTGAGACCATTGAGGTCATAAGGTAAAAATCGCCACACGAAAATTTATCGACTTCTTTGTGTGTGTCGCAACCACGAGTATACGAATGGTTTAAAAGGTTCAAAGACGGTCGTACAAGCTTGAACGATGATGAGATCCCTGGCCGCCTAACAACTTCTGATACTAAAGAAAACATTAAATCGGCGAAGTAGATCGTGTTGGAAAATCGTTGTGAACCGATTAGAGAGATTGCAATGTTGTTGCGCATCTCATATGGATCGGCCGAACACATTTTAACTGATGTTGATGATGATGCGTCGCTTCTCGGCTGGTGGCAAAAAAGCTGATTTTCATTCAAAAGAAGCCGCAGTTTTTGGCCAAAAACTCCACCAATATCATCAACCAAGCACCGTACTCTCCAGATATGGCCCCATGTGACTTTTCCTCTTCCCCCATTGCGAGGAACGCGTTTTGAGACCATTGAGGTCATAAGGTAAAAATCGCCACACGAAAATTTATCGACTTCTTTGTATAGTCGCCAAACAAAAACTAATCGTATGATATGCGTTAAACTTTGACAGAATGTGTATAATAGAACGAATAAAGAACGAATTCGTTCTTTTTTGATCACAAGGTATACTTAAAATATTTTCATATACAGTTTGACAACATTCTCTTTGTAATTTTACAATTTCTTATTTTTACCGGAACAGAATACCGTTAGATGTGTCTGACGGTATTCATTTTTATTAAATATGTAAATCACAGTGTTTTAACTGAAGGAATAAGTAGAAAGCACATGATTAAATATACTAGGCAAAAGAACAAATTCAAATATTATTGAGTTAGTATATTATAATTACTACCTCGGTAAATCTGCTAAGGGTTTAAGTGAAATGTTCAAAATTAGGTTAACAACAATTTATAATATCATAAACAGTGCAGAAAATGAGGATCGCATTAGTTCAAAACCAGCAAGCCACCGCATTAAAACATTGTCTGATCGCCATATAAGAAGAATATCAAACCTTCAATCATTATTATACGATTGGAAATTTGTCATTACCTTGCTTACATAACCCAATAAGTGCGTTACATAACTAAGCCTTCAGAATGTCACTAAAGAGCAACAAACGGAAACAGTGAGGACGATCACTGAAAGATAAATACTTAACTCTATAAAAATTTATTGATGGATAACTACCCCAATTTAGTACACAAGAAAAAAAACAACTTATATTAGCTTATAGATACAAGAATCATAAAAAATATATGTTATAAAATATAAGGAATATAAAAGATATAGAAACAATAATATAAAAATCCATACAAAATAGAAATATAAAAATATATACAAAAACTAGCTGACCCGGCGAACGTTGTTTCCCCTTGCAGTTAATTTTCCTGGCTCAGCTGAGTTATAATATTTGTTGTTATTCAACTTAACCTTTAATGCGAAAATTATTTTGAATTGATTTTTTCTTTTGAACTACAAAAAGTCCACATGCATTACTTATGTTACAAATATTTTCATGTTATTTCAAATCCTTATAAGCACTAAATTTTAAATGAAAAAAAAATATCAATGGATATTGCAAAGCGTCGTAAGTGCGATGACTGTCTGCAATCGTATGCATTATGTTATCTCTACGTTGTATTCGTATATCTCGACGTTCAAATGCGTCGCCAACCATAACAACTGAAACTTCATTAATAGTCGGTGCATTATATCGGCCTGTGTGCTGCCCAGATGGTACTTTGTCTGCTTTAATGACGATTGTATAGTTGTCGTTTAGCAGTCTGTTTGAAACGGTATTGAACAACTCGTTGTGATTTTTTAAAAACGGTTCTAAAATACCCAGAATTTCTTGCTCCTCCATCTGCTCGATATGGTTGTACTGGCAACGTGCGTTTATTTGCTGCTTCTCATCACCCATGAAGTAGATTTGCCGAAATTTGGGATCATTATTGGGCATCGGCATTAAAGAACCAATTTGGTGATACACTTGGCCCTGAATCTTAAGCGTTAATTGAAAATTGCGACCAATCTCATTCTGAACGATTTTTGTTGTTCCAAATGATGTCATTTGAAAGCACGAATTGAATTTGCGAATTTTACGAAAAAACAATTTAGATTGAGATGTAGCTCCAGCCAATAGTGCTTTCAATGGTTCTGGCGGCAAATTCAATGGTGGCAATACAACTTTTCCAGATGCGCAGCAGAAACCGGCCGATTTACCTTTGTATTTGAGTGCATGACAGTGTTGGCACTGTTTGTTCATAGCACCGATTACAATTCGTGAATGTGACGAATAGTCGATATCCGACTCATATGTTATTCATATTGTTTTTTATTGTACGTTATTTATATCTTTATATATATAATTCTTCTTTTTTGTGTGTGTTCAAGTGAATTCAAGGATGGTTTAGATTCACAATTTGGCGCTGGCAATTTAGATGGCGCTGGCACGCCTGCCTTGAGTTTGCTCCGCATTTGGCGCTGTGAGGGTGGAGGTTTTATTCAAATAATTGGATTTTAGGTAAAAAATGGACAGTTTTTAAAAAATAATTGTGGAAAAACTGTATGTACGATTTTTATGATTTTAAGGTTTTTGGAAAGGAAATTTTATTCACTTTGAAGAAAAATTAATTCCAAAGTGGGGTCGTTTTTGCACGCACGGATATAATGATAACAGTAAAGTAAATTAAAAAAAATGTTATTTTTTAACAATTTTTTATGATAAAATTAAAATATCTATTTGAGGTTTTAAAATATGTTTTGTGATGTATTTGTGAACATTTTGCATTTTTACTTTTTTGATTTGGATGATATTTAAGCAGTTTTGATATCGAACTTCAATTCGATTTTGCGCAAATTTTGTATATACGATTTTGGTTTTTACTTTAATTGAAAGCTTGTTTTATTACCTTTCAGGTGAGTATTTGTGCAAGTCGGGGCCGTTTGTGGTTGTTTTTTAATTATTTTTTAAGTAAAAAAAGTCAGTTTTTCCAAAAAATTTGATTTTTTTATTTTTTGAATATCTCAGCTATTACGCAACATACAGTTATGAGGTATATACCAAATGAAAGATAATTGAATTTTCTATCTAATCATATTTCAAACTTAGTGAAAAAGCTTAAATTTGGCTAATTTTGACAAATTAATAAACTTAGAAAAATTTCGTGTTCCAATTCCGGCTTGGTCCCTCAGCGTCGTTGCTATCTAGGTACAGGTAAAATGACTCGTCGAAGAAATGACTCAGTAACTGAGCAAGTCTCTCCACTAAAACAAGAGCGAACATCAGTGGAACGAAACATTCTAAGCATAAAGGCGAAGGTAGAGAAGGAATTAGCGTTTGTGGATGTTAACATTTTAGAATGTCGACTGCAAATTTTGGAATCATATTTTACAGAAGGTTGTCAAATGCAAAGTAAAATTGAACGAGCATGTCCGGATGATGATAGGCGTAGCAAATTAGAGGACATATATGTCAGCATAAAATCACTTATTGTGTCGACAATCAAAAAATAAAGCCGATACGTGAAAGTTAACACAGCAGTAACCAACGTAATAATATGTAATCAGCATTATTTAGTTGAACAAATTTAATCAGCAATATTAAAATCAATAAATGTAATTATCAATATTAAAATATGTAATCAGCAATATTTTATTGCGATCGATAATTTTGCTTATTATTTATTATTTAATTAATTACTAATTAATTGTCAATTAGGTACATTTTAAGTTAAAATTTAAGTTACCTTTTAAGTGAAAATTAAATAAAGATTTAGTTTGAAAACAGCAATCAATTGTTATTTTTTTTGAAATTATAACCGCAAGAGTTCATAACTTGAATCAAGTGTATTGAATTCGTCGATTTTAAACAACTCCTCACATCATAGTCGTTTACCAGGATTGAAATTGCCAAGATTTGATGGTAAATACAGCGAATATAAACGTTTTTTCTCTGCTTTTACAAATTTAATACACAACGACCCGTCGATAACAACAATTGATAAATTTAATTATCTTCTAAGTTGTCTTTAGGGTGCGGCGTTGAGCGTAGTACAATTATTTCAAATAACCGAAGAAAATTACTCAAAGGCTTTAATGCAATTACAAATGAGATATGACAAAAAGGTATTAATTTTTATGGAACATATTAATTCACTTTTTTTTATTAAAGATATGACGAAAGGCGACTCAATGACACTCAGAAATATTATAGATATTCGGTTCACTTCTCTCATTAGGTTCGGAAGCAGACATTCTGAATGCCATAATTATTCATCTAGTGTTGTCTAAGGTGGATAACGAAACTAAAATTTTTTATGATTCTCATCAAGATTTTGAGTCATTGCCATCTTGGGAAAGTTGCTACACACTTTTAAGTCGAAGATGTCAATTTCTGGAAAGCAACTCGAAAAGATGCAATAATCATAAAGTAAATGATACCAAAAATAATTCTTTTAACAGCAAATTGACCACATTTGTTAACACCAAAATCAATTGTATGAAGTGTAATGGAGGAGACCACAGCTTAGGATCATGTCCATCGTTTGTAGCACTGACTTTTAATGACAAATTTAAATTCGTAAAAGATCTTTCTGTTTGCTTAAATTGTATACGCAAGGGGCACGTCGTTAAAAATTGTCAATCCACAGCTCGCTGTCGAATATGCAATGGCATGCATCATACGTGTTTGCATAAATTCAAACCCATCGAGCAAAATGTGAGACCAAATTTGTCAGACAGTCCACCTGGACAACTAAATTTTCCGCAATCTCCATCAATTTTTCTAGTATCGCGTACTAAACAACGATCATTGATTCCCACAGCTGTAGTATTTATTAAGGATAAATACGGGTTATACCAACCTATACGAGCATTACTGGACTCATGTTCAGAGATAAGTTTTATCACTGAAAAGATGGCAAAGCAACTTCAATTACCATTTGAACGAATAAACCAGAAAGTGTCAGGCATTGGTGATGTTAGAACACAAATTCGCCATTCAATAACTGCAACTATAAAATCTCGAATATTAAAATTTGAATGGTCATCGCAATTCGCTGTCACTAAACGTATCTCATTGAACCATCCAGAGCAGTTGATAGACACAACATCGTGGAATTATCCTGAAGGCCTTGTTTTAGTTGATCCATTATTTTTTAAACCACAACACATTGACTTATTAATAAATACGCAAGGATTTTTTGAATTAATATTAGATGAAAAAATTTCGTTAGGCACCAGCCTTCCATGTTTATTAAATACCGAATTAGGGTGGATCATCGGAGGACAATATAAAAATACGCCTACTGTCCGGGCACTCACGTTTAACTACGTTCCAGAATCTCCAGAAGTCTTAGGTGAATCATTTGAAATGGCAAAACGCAGATTCCTTTCACATGAGCGTCGGTTAGAGCATCAGCAGCTTCTCAAAGAAGACTATGTTAAGTTCATGCAAGAATATTTAATGTTAGGTCACATGAGTTAGGTCACAACTTTGACAGCATCACACCGCACTATATAATACCTCATCATTGCATATTGCGGCCTCAAAGTACCACAACAAAATTACGCGTTGTATTTGATGCATCTGCACGCACATCGTCGGGTCGATCACTTAATGAAATCTTAATGGTGGGACCTACAATTCAGCAGGATCTTATTTTGACATTATTGACATTTCGTTTGCATCGCTATGCACTGACTGCGGATATATCAAAAATGTATCGACAGTT
The DNA here is from genome assembly GCF_002237135.1 of Teleopsis dalmanni. Taxonomy (NCBI): domain Eukaryota; kingdom Metazoa; phylum Arthropoda; class Insecta; order Diptera; family Diopsidae; genus Teleopsis; species Teleopsis dalmanni. The sequence continues at coordinate 230,570,773 of NC_051847.1, read as the reverse complement.
TGTAGTTGATCCAAGAGATCGTAATTTTCAATTAGTTATTTGGAGAAACACTGTTAATGAACCTCTGCAACTTTTTCAGCTTAACACAGTAACTTACGAAGATGATATTACCAAAACACTCGGTTTGGCGTGGAGAAAGGCGACTCAGATGACGTTTTTTGCTTTCAATATAAGCAACCAGAGTCAAAGGCTGCGACCAAACGTACTATTTTATCAGTTGTTGCTCAAATTTTTGACCTTTTGGGACTATTGAGTCCTATTGTTATATGGTGTAAAATCTTGATACAGGAATTATGGATTCATCAACTGAGTTGGGATGATCCATTACCTCCAATTCTAAACCAATCATGGATACAAATTCAATCTGATTTGGAATATCTTAACCACATTGAAGTGCCAAGATATGTTTTAACATCATCAGCTTGCTACAGTCAGGTCCACGGATTTGCCGATGCTTCTCAACGAGCATTCGGATGTTGTATATATATTCGGTCAAAGCATAATGGCGTTTACAAATCCTCATTGTTAATATCGAAATCAAAGGTTGCGCCTATCAAAGCAGTATCGCTGCCTCGTTTAGAATTATGCGCTGTCGTACTTCTTTGTAAAACTTGGAACAAAATAAAACCTAAAGTATTACCATTTATTAATGAAATCTTTTTTTGGACAGATTCTAAAATTGTGTTACATTGGATGAAGATGCATTCGTCAACTTTAAATTGTTTTGTAGCTAACCGTGTTTCTGAACTGCAAGACTATTCGCGCGGCATTACGTGAGGTCACGTCCGAAGTAAACAAAACCCAGCTGACATAGTATCTCGAGACTGTCGAGCAAGCGAACTGAGGGATTTGATTTGGCTTTGTGGACCAAAGTTTTTGTCGCTTGAATTAGCAGAATGGCCAAAAGAAACATCGACAACTGAACTTCGAACAAAAGGCCTTGAACAACGGAAACCTACAGTCTTGAAATGTAGCAACAGTGGTATCGATGAACATATATTCAATAAAATTATTAACGATTTTTCCTCATTTCGTGGTATTGTTCGAATAATATCATATATCCTTCGAGTCTTTAACAAAGTACCAATAAACAAAAATCAAACCATAAACGATGTGAGTCCAATTACAGTACATGAATTTCAGGAATCATTTTTGCGTATTATATCACACCTTCAACATTGTACATATCACAGAGTAATATCATCGTTTCAATCGGGTAAAATCCTGAATTCAGACTTGCAAAAACTGAACCCCTTTTTAGATAAAATGGTCACTGTAAACGGAACATTTAATATAATTCGAGTAGGAGGACGATTGACCAATGCACCAATAGGCTTTGATGCAAAATTTCCAGCTTTACTGCCACGTGATCATCGGTTTTCTCAAATTTTTGTGGAATACTTACATCGTAAACATATGCACGTTGGCCCTAAGGTTTTAATTAGTATAATACGATCTCAAGTGTGGATAATTAATGCTCGGAAAGTAGTTCGAAAGGTAGTGCGTAACTGCGTTCACTGTTTCCACTATAAACCGAAACTGTTACAACAAATTATGGGCTCGCTGCCAGCGGATCGATTAATTGTGAACCGACCTTTTCTAATATCAGGAGTTGATTTATGTGGACCATTTTATACAACGTATCGTATTCGTAGTAAAGTCCCATATAAAACTTATATAGCAATTTTTGTTTGCTTTTCGAAAAAAGCAGTTCACACTGAATTAATATCAGATTTATCCACCAATAATTTCATTCTAGGCCTAAAACGATTCATAGCACGTCGTGGACTGCCGCAGCGCATTTATTGTGACAATGCAACAAATTTCACTGGTGCGCAGTCACTATTAAATAAATTTAAAGAACAATTTTTCAGTCAGCAAGGGCTTAGAGAAATGCTAGAGTACAGCAACAATACTGGATTTGAGTTTAAGTTCATTCCGCCAAGAGCACCTCATTTTGGTGGACTTTGGGAGGCGTCGGTGAAATCTCTCAAAACATTATTATTAAAAAATTTGGCGCAATCTAGCCTAACTTACGAAGAATTACAAACCGTGATTATTGAAGCTGAAGCGATTTTAAATTCCCGGCCGATAATCCCTGAAAGAAATTATACAGTACATACAACATATCATAATTATCACGTTGGCAACGTGTTACGTACTTAAAACAGCAGTTTTGGGAAATGTGGCGGCGTGACTATTTACACACTTTGCAGCTTAGATCCAAATGGCTTAAACCTGAAGCTAATATCATAATAACTGTTGGTCGTTTGGTAATTATTCACAATGACAATCTTCCTCCACAACACGCAACTGGGCAGAATTGTGGGAACTATAACAGGGAAAGATGAAAGGATTCGTGTAGTGGATATTCGCACTAACCAGGGTGTGCTTCGTCGGCCTATCCACAAAATTGCACCACTACCTACCGATTGAACGTTTTGAAAGGGTTCTTTCAACGGGCGGAGCATGTTGTAGGAAATCAATATAATAAACGCATCGCTCTCTTGATGTGCTTTTATATATTATACAATTTCACTTTAAATCAGTCGCGTTTAAGATCGCTGCATGTTCGGATGCCCAATCGGTGGTGTTTATTCATTTTTTATTTGACATATACCTATAGTTGCTTGCATTGTTGAATAAATGCTTATTAATAAATGAATTAGTTTTGAACATAAATCGTTGTGTAAAATAATTATTTTGAAGTTTGTTGAAATAATAAACCCTAAATTTTGTTGTATATATTTTGTTGAATATAACAAATTTTGTTATATTGTGGTACAAGAATTGGTGCTTTGGTGGTCTGCGGATTTGTGCTGTGCGACCAACAATCTCCAACAGTAATATAACAATATGGAAATACGAAAATATAGAAATAAAATCACAATTAAAAAGCTATTATAATAATTAAAACCTAAAAAATAATAAATAAAAAATAAATTATAAAATTACAAAATTCAATTTTAAATTTTAAAATTACCATTACAAATTAATTAAAAGAACTTGTTTTCCGAATTAGTAAATAATCTAAGTAAGAACCTATTTTAGATAGTTTGGTAAATAATCTGATTTATAAAGATAAAGAAAATATTAAAAAATCTAAAATAAAAATAAAAATTTAAAACTTGTTTTAAAATAAATTAGTAAATAATGTAAATAATAAAATTAAAAATAAAAAATTTAAAATAAACATAAAATATATAAAAGAACAGGTGAGATAAGTAAAATTGTGTCAGTCTCTTTGTCAGTAAAAAATGAAAAGGCGTGAAGCAATTTTTATATTGGTAAGAAAAACCAACAAAAATGTCAACTAGCAGTTTTCACTGACGCGTTTCATCTGGAAACTACCAAGACTCATCAGAATGGATTGAAAATATAAGGTCAATAGTATCTAAGTATTGTCGTATATACCTATATGTAAAAAATGTCGTATAAAAATAAAAATGTATATAAAAACTTTTAAAAACAAATACAACAATATGTAATAGAAAATAAACAAAATATTAAATAAAATATTTTATTTAATTTATAAAATTAAATAAAAAAAAATAAAAAATCTATATATAAAAAACGAATACAACATATGAAATATAAAAAAACAAAAAATAAGCAAAACAAAATAAGATACGAAATGTATAATATAAAACAAATATTTATAAATAAACAAATATAACAAAATATGAATTAGAAAAACACAAAAAAATAATAAGCAGAACAAAATAAAATACAAAATGTATAATATATAAAAACATAAAAAATAAAAAATAAAAAAATAAAATTATAAAAGAATATACAAAGTATATTAAAATATATAAAAATATAATAAAGATATAATAACTATTCAAAAGAAAATAATACACATATACAGAAATATAAAAACATGGATATAATAACTGCACGTAAAAAAGTACATCCATATGTAGAAAAAATAATTTCACATTGCAAATCATTGAAGAATTATGATTGATTGATTATGAAACGACATAATTCCAATGAGTTTTATTCAGTTTATGATCAGCAGTTATGAGTTTTATTCCATTGAGTTTTATTCAGTTTATGATCAGCAGTTATGAATAACAGGTGTTTTTTGTTTTGTTGGGTGCTTTTTGACCCCACGCGACTTATTATGTTACAAAATTTTTTTTGCAAAGAAATGAATCTAGTTCAAGAAGGTCGTATTTTGAGATGTCTAAATGAGGACTGCGACATTGAAATAATAGACAACTCTAATAGAAGTAGCGGTAGAAAGAATTTTTATTCTAATTTTGATAAAGTGATTTGCTAGACATATATATTTTTTATAGAAAGTGAAATTGAAATTGATCACGTTGAAATTTGTGAACATAATTCTGAAACAGAACAAGAATGTGATTCTAATACAACAGAAAATATAACACCAAGTCGTGATGATGACATTCCTCTTTCACAGTTGTATATCTCTAGAATTAAATACTATCGATCAAACAAAATAGTAAAATAAATCATTTGCTTATAAATGGAAAAAAGATTCCCCACGTAAAGCTGTTCGAACACGTCAATGCAACATTATATCTCATCTCCCAGGGCCTAAAGCAACATGTAATGAAGCTAAAACTATCTTTGAAACATGGAATCTCATATTTTCTAATCATTGGATACACAATATTGTTAATTTCACGAATCAAAAAATTAAAATAGTCTCACAAGAGGAGTCGTGATGCGAGTGAAACTAACACTATCGAAATGAAAGCTTTAATTGGCATACTCTATATTGCTGGACTACATAAATCTTCACACAGTATAGAAAATACACAAAAATATGTGTTGGTTGCAAAAAGGCTCTCTGTCCAAGACACTGCGCAACAATTTGCAAAGATTGCGCAAATTAAAAACATGCAATTTCGAGCTGTAAAATTTTTTATTTAACTATCGAACATCTTACTTTTTTCTTTTATTACAGTTTTTTCACTTATTAGTAATTAAAAATTCATTAAAATAAAAAAGAAAATTATTTTCGTTTTGTATTTAATGATAAGTATACTAAAAGACTCCAAAAAAACAAGAAAATTTAATACAAGTTTTATGAAAATAACTTATGATATTAAAAATTATATTATTGAAATAAATCAATGTTTTTTTATTTGTTGACGTACGAAACTAAATATTAGCATCAAAAAGTATATATTTTTTCAAAAAATTTTGTTGATAAATAAACTTTTACAATGGGGTTCTAAACAACCCCACGCGACTGACTGTGTTACTAAAACGTTACGCGCAGGACGGCGGGTTAAAAAAACCTCAACATTTTTTTAAAACACAAATTAGACAAATTTATTAAAGTCATGTGTTTTGCACCTCACATTTCTTATTTTAACATATGCGCCATACGATAATATAATCCAACAAAATTAAAATTCACTGTATATAATTAAAATTAAGTACTTACGGTGCCAATAACACAAGATTTATATAAATTTATAAAAATTAAAATATTTATTTTTAAAATTATTGTTTATTATTATTGTAAATTATAATATTTTTTTTAACGCGCGCAACGATTATAGTTCACTATGTAAACAGAGAGTAGCTGTTTAATTTTGGAAACTCTGCCCACTTCGATCGAAACTAAGAGAAATTGCTTTATGAACTCCATTTTTTATAACATTTTTGCCACACTCATTATATAAGTGCGATTACACCACACTTATTCCACTTTCACGCTCTTCATGCTGCCACATAATTTTTTTTCAATTATTTACTGTGCAAGTTTTTATTTAGGCAGATATATAAATACTCGTTAATAAATTTAAATATACATCACATATAATTAAATTATGTATTATTAAATTAAATGGGTGTAATTAACAATAACGTATAATTACGCAAAATATTGTTCTGAATTTAAGTGTGTATGTAACGCAATTATTTATGCACTTTTCATAGCTATATGTATGTTTTTTATATGTTTTATAACAACTGTATTTAAGTATTACACGGCTACATTTTTAATATTAAATTATAAGCATATTTATTCTATTATACTTATTTATCCAGCTATAACCTTTTGAGCATTGAATGAAGTGTATAAAGTGTATTACATATTATTAAATTAAATGTATACAGAAAAAAACAACAAATAAACTAGAAAATAAAATCAAATATGCATTTAAGTGATATCTTCGCTTTCATCCCTTTATGCGCGTATATACACATGAGAATTATTTCTCTCACTCTCTCATGAGATGCGAAATTTGATTGTGTAAATAGTAGCATTTCAAATTTTAAAAATTATTTTGAAAATCCAAAAATGTTGATATTTCCTCAAACACGCTCGTCTTTTTTCTTATACAATCGGATTTTGTCGGCATGCAAATTTGCATTTATTTTAAGGATTAAGGAATAGAAGCGTAAACATCGTTTAAATGCACGGATGATTTATCGTCAGGAGGTGATGCTTTGCAACTATGAATGAATTATATCTTTTATATTAAATATTATTTGTATTTTCTATCTAGAAAAAAATTTATAATATTAATAATCTTGTATTCACAAAAATATGTAAATTACCAAACATTAAATTACAATGAATCTTTTATTTTAACTATTAATTTTATTGTCTATCTACGGAAAAGTTTTTAATTACTAAACATATCATAAAAAAGATTTAAAATCATAAATAAAATATTATATAAAAATTAAAATTATATAACTAAATATTAAAACCCATTTTTTCTTATAAAATCATACATAGGAGTTGCTGTTGATATTTCAGCGATTGCTTTAATATTAATTAGTGAAATATATTTGTATTGTTTGCTGGGGGCGTGTTTAAAAAATTGTCGACAAATTTGAAGTGTAATGGCAATCGACGACATCGATTGCTGACAGCGAACGATATGGTGTGTAAAACGCACTATAAACGCACTATAAAATTTTGAAGACAATGTACTATTATCAGTGCAAGCAATAAAATTAGTATTTCTTGCGATGGTTTACAAATTTATTTAATTTTGAATAATTTTCTACAATTTCCAAGGAAAACAACATATATAAAATAAATTATGGAATGTTATATTTCTTGAATTGCACAAGTTATTTATTTATGAAGATAAGTAAAATAAATTGTAATAACACTTTCGATATATCAAACACGAAATTATTATTATAAAAATTAATAATTTCTATTTTTCAGTATAAAATTTTTTTGCATAAATTTTCTTGTGAATTTTATGCTACACGCAATAGTGAATGAGTTATATATATTAATATCATATATGTTTAATTTTCGTTTTCTGTAATAACGACAACATCAAGTAGAATTTTTTAATTACACCCATTTAATTTAATAATATATAATTTAATTATATGTGATGTATATTTAAATTTATTAACGAGTATTTATATATCTGCCTAAATAAAAACTAGCACAGTAAATAATTGAAAAAAAATTATGTGGCAGCATGAAGAGCGTGAAAGTGGAATAAGTGTGGTGTAATCGCACTTATATAATGAGTGTGGCAAAAATGTTATAAAAAATGGAGTTCATAAAGCAATTTCTCTTAGTTTCGATCGAAGTGGGCGGGATTTCCATAATTTAAGAGGTATTCACTGGTGGTGAGATTACATGTATTCAATACGTGTGCTAAAATGTTATAAGAAATAAATTTTTTAAATGCAATTTCTCTTCGTTACGTTCGACGTGTGCCTATGTATTCTGTGATATTTATAATCGAAGAGGATATAAGTGGAGAGTGTGCATCACTCAAAAAATCTTAAAAATGAAGTGTTGCTAATTTCACAAAAATCGGTCGTAGAAATCAGGGAAAACATATTTGAGTTATTTTTGTGTCACATGAACTTAAATATGAGTTTTAATTCATTTTTGAATTTTCTGTAAAACCGAAATTTTTATTTTCAACTTCAACTCCATCATATTTGCATAATTAATTAATTTAATTTCGTAATTATTGTAAGTTATTTAAAAATTTAGAAAATTTTAGTGAAATTATAATAATTTATAATTTTTTATGTACTAATTGAAAAATTATCATGTTTTATATTTTTAGAGCTTAGGATATTGTTATTATTTTTAAATAAAAACATATTTTCATTTTATTAACAGTAAAATTTTAAAATTGAAAATTTGCAAAAATCCCCCTTATTTTTATGACTTTTTTCACTTCAATCTGCGATACCCAAAAATGTGTTCAAGTTTTTCCATAAAATTTTTTTCACTAATACAAAAATGTCAAAGGTTCACAAAAATTTGTATATTGTGACAAAAAACTCAATAAGTAATAATATAATTATGTATATTATATTTCTGTTAAAAACTATGTAGTATGACCGAAACTCTTAATATTGTATGCATGGGTAATTGATTCTAATTCTAAATATGCTCATTGTTTTCGGAATAGGAAAACAATGAACAAAAAGGACGACTATGATAATAAATGTAAGTGCATAGTGATGATGTGCTTTTTTCTTCTTTGATAGAACTCGATGAAAATAACTCTAGGGTGTCTAGTAACTGTGTAGTAGAAGCCTACTCTGATCTAGAGTGCAATGACACCGAAAGTTGCATTATATCAAAGGCATTTTCCAATTCAAAGAATATAAATATTGATTTTTTGTCTTTAAGACACATAATAGGGTACGTTGCTAAAAAATTAAATTTTAAAGCTTGCAATATAAAAGTAAAAAAAAGGATGAAATTTCGACAGCTCCAAGTGAGCTTCTCATCTACTATAAAAATTATACTTATCTTTCAAATTTCGGTAACCTGTTTGCGCCACCACAAAGTTTTTTTAATGTTTCTTGTAAACATGTCGACGTTTTTGAACAAGTATTCAAAAACAAAACAGATGCAATTGGCTTTAAGAGTTTAATAATAGAAATATGCAATAAAGAAACCCCTCAGTGGTTTAATGGGCCCTGTAATGAACATCTAATGCAGCTTCTTGATTTTTTAATTCTTCTTTTACTTCGTAAGCTTTACTTGTGGGCCTTAGAGAAGTCTAAAATCAACAAACATTTCTAAAATGAATAAGAAATATATTAGGGGTATTCAGTCTCTCTTGCAATCTCATTGCAAGGAGCACGAAATGCAAGAATGCTATACAAAACCTGCAAGACTGCGAAAACACCTCTGTTGTAGAATTGCATCATCAAAATGAATCAGCTGTTTTTGCAGCCGTATCACATTGAGCAAAGAAAAATAAAAGTATAACAATGCCGCGAACAAGTGAAATTCAAAAATGTATAGATTTTTTTTATTGAAAATAGTGCTTTTAATATTCTGATTGAATGTATTATCATGTTGTTAATGTAGTTTTCAATACTGTATAGTTTCTATTTGTTAGATGATGCAAATTACTGGGAAGTGATGGAGCAATTAAATGAAGACCTTTTGTTTACTTTAGTAAACTATCACGGAAATCACCAACCCGTACCAAAATCTATTCAATGGAGATCTACCATTCTTCAAGAATTTGATGAAGGCCGTTTTCGTCAGATGCTTAGAGTAAATTGGAACGAATTTTCCTTAATACTCTCACGAATAAACACTAGCGCGGAGTTCACTAATTCACATTCAATTCAACAATTCCCGCTCGATCTTCAACTTGCTATTGTTTTATATCGTTTGGGTTCATCAGGCGAAAATGCGGCTATCGTAAAGTCGCTACATTATTTGGTGTTGGAGATGGGAAACAATTTATAAGATATCCCAAAGAGCCTTTCGCTCCATATTGGAGCTGCAAACCAAATTTATAACGTGGCCAGATGTAGCTGAACGACAAGATATAGTGAAGAAAACCTATCATGAGCTTCCACATTGCATTGGATATATTGACGGTACTGAAATAAAACTTGCCGAAGCACCAGTGGTTAACCATACATCCAATTTTTGAAAAAATAGAGTGTTTTCAATAAAAGCACAAGTCATATATGACTATCAGCTGAAGATTCGACATGTCGCAGTTAGTCACTTTGGAAGTGCACATGATGCTCGCATGTTTCGTACAAGCGCTCTCTACATCCAAGAAAATTCTTTATTTTCTTCAGAACAATGGTTAGCAGGCGATTCTGCTTATCCATTATTTAAAACTCTTATAACTCCGTTTCGGTCAAACTCCCAACAGCTTGAATACTCCAAACGTAAAACTTTAAACTTACGCCATAGCAGATTTCGTGTAAAGATTGAACATTGCTTTGGACTTCTGAAGGAACGCTTCGGTAGTCTTAAGGAGTTAAGAATCCGTATTCAGAATGATACGAATCATAATTTTTGTTCAAATTGGTTCCTTGTTTGTGTCATATTGCACAACGTTTTGCGATGTGATGATACGGAACACGTAGATTACGTACATGACAACGATTAAGAATCTGATGAGCTTATGCAGAATGAAGCTAGTCAGAGAACCAATGAAGGAGCTTCGAAGCGCAAATTTTTGCATAATTTAATGTTCGGCAATCAATAATTTACGAATATAAATATATAAAACATACATCTTATATATATAATTCTTCTGTACGTGTGTTGACAGTGAACTCCTCCTAAACGGCTGAACCGATTTTGATGAAATTTTTTGTGTGTGTTCAAGTGGATTCAAGGAAGGTTTTAGATTCACATTTGGCCACTGGATAATGTCTTTTAATCAATTTTTTATTTTTTAGTATCCATATACATTTATATTAAAAATTTAAAATTTATTCATGCTTACTTTGATTTGTTTAAAAACTTTAAAATCTCTAAAATGAATTGTAAAACTGACGTTGCATAGCTTAAGTGCATTTAAATTCCGCAGCATAATTATAAGTGAGCCAATTTTTAATCTTAAGTTATGTGGTGGTATTCCTGGTAAATTTAACGAATTCAAAAATTTAACACACAAAAAAGAAGAATTATATATATAAAGATATAAATATCGTACAAAAAACAATGCCACGTCTTCGTGGACGAGGAGGAAATATTGGTCGACGGACTCGGAATTCACAATTACTCCAGAACCGTCGGTTAAATAGATCAGCAGAAAACAATGAAGATGTAAGAAACCAGGATACAATTACACGTGCTAATGAAAGTCAAGAGCAACGCAACGAACGCCAGGAAAATTAATTGCAAGGGGAAACAACGTTCGCCGGGTCAGCTAGTATATGTATATATATTTAATATATAATTAAGAAGTCAATTGCGACATTACTTTTTTCCAGTAGGTTTATTTCAAGACAAGAATAATGTGTAAAAACGTATATATATATTAATATATGTAATAATAATCTTATATATAAAATTAACATTGTCAAAATGTTAGTTACCGTACTCCTCCGAAACGGCTTTACAGATTTTTACCAAATTTTATATGCGTATTCAGTAGGTCTGAGAATCGGGTACTGTTTATTTTTCATACCGCTAAAGTGATTAGGGAGTCCCTATCCAGCAAAAATATCCTTATTGCTTTAACAAAAAATTTTTTAATTTTTTGACATAAATTTTGTTTATATTTTTGAAAAAGAAAAATTTTTTTCTTAATATTTTATGTAACTACGCCAACAAGTACATCGAGCATTACATCCACTTCGTTTCTTCGTCTTCGCCTGGCATGGCAGATGGAAAATGTACTAAAATTTTTTCAAAAGATTTCACTAATGATACTATAACAAATACCGACGGATATCCAATATATCGTCGAAGAAATCCCGATAATAGGGGACAATGGCGGGTGGTGCCGTATTCGCCTCTGCTAAGCAAGACATACAATGCTCATATTAATGTTGAGTTTTGCAGTTCTGTGAAGAGCATCAAATATATAAAGTATGTTCATAAAGGCAGTGATATGGCTGTGTTTAGAGTAGAAATATACTAATGTAAATGCTCCTCCAATGAACAAAAACGGTGAAATTACGCTCTACCAAATTGGTCGGTACATCAGCTCCAATGAAGCTGCTTGGTGTATCTTCGGTTTTCTAATTCATGAACGGGATCCAGCAGCTGTTCAGTTAGCCGTCCATCTTGAAAACGGTCAGCGTGTATTTTTCATTTCACGAACGGGACAGTTATTGATCGTGGTACAAATCCACCTAAATCTACACTCACTGCATTTTTTGAATTGTGTAATAGTACGGATGATTTTGGTGCCTTTGCAAGAACATTTCTCTATTCACAAGTACCACGCTATTTCACATGGGCTCAAACAAAAAAATGGATGCCCCGCAAGCAAGTTTCACCAGTTGATCCATGTCTCAATTTATTTAAATCGAACGCTTATTTACAGTTAATCCAAAACACACTGAGTGCTTTTATCTTCGACTGTTGTTGGTTAATGTTACTGGCCCATTATCATTATTATTATTTACAGTCAATCCAAGACAATTTAAATTTGAAGATACAACAGTTGTTGCCAGGGAACTTGGTATTATACAAATCTATTGATTTTAAATTAATAATTTAATAAATAAACTATAACAACTTCAAAATAATATTATTTGGCGTTTGTTATTTTTATTTTCGTTTTCGTTCATAGCGCTCCATGCCTATTTCATGCATATACCACATACTTACACACTTATAATAAGTAAGTTACTTTTTGTCTACACTAGCATTTCTCTAGAAACTAGAAATAATTTATAAGGCAAAACAAAGTTTGTCGGGTTATCTAGTATAATATAAAAATAATTAATATAATAAAAATATAACTAATTCTTAATTTATGATTGTTATTTGTTATATTTTTTTATCGATGGGGGTAGTGGGGCTTTGCACAGCAGAACGCACGACTTTCGGTGCAGAGCTGGATTATGTGTTCTCTGCAGACGATTCAATAAAATAAACTTCGCCGCCTAGCGCAGAACTAGCTGGTGGCTGTGGCAATGTGTCCCTACATATCACAAGCGGCTGTAAATTAGACATGCGTCCAAACACTTCATTTAATAGTTCAAAATGTGGACAAATTTTCGTAAGTTTCGCTGAAATTGATAAATAGATAAATTAATTCACAAATGTATATGTATATAATATTATATTTGTGAAAACTTAATTAATGGTCACATCGATTTAAATTATTTAACGAAACGCATGTATATAGCATAGCCATAGATTAACATATCTCGAAATTTTACTAACCGTCAATTCAAATTTAAAAATGAGAAGCAACAAATGTCAAAACAGCTGATTTCCGCCATTTCTGTTTTGTTGCAAGCAAATATACATAGGTTTTAGTATTGAAAGATTGCACGCAATTGCACGAAATTTTGTGCGTGTATTTTGTTGTTATTATTTGCATTCTCGTACAATCTGTGCATTTCGTGTACCTTGCAATGAGTTTGCAAGAGAGAGTGAATACCCCTATTAGCTCTACAATTTAAGTTAGCAAATAATATAAGATCTATTAAGACAACTCTTATTAACAATAATGTGTAAGAATTTAGCCAGAATTTAGTTATAAAATATAATAAATTTATATATTTTGAATGTTCAGCATATGAATATTTATTAAAATAGTTTGCATTATTAAATAACCAAACATTGTAAAATAGATAATTATATTCTTAAAAATAATTAAGTCAATTGTAATATCGCAAACAAATATGATATTAACAAACGAAATATGAACATATTTATGTTAGATATACAAATGTACATATAAATTGAAGAAAACGAACATAATATAAAATCATTATGTAAGAATATTATAGAGTCACAATGACTCAATTTTTAAATTTTCAGCAACAGGCACGGGAGGGCGGAGTGAAGATTTTACTTCTTTCTGCGCTGCTGCTAGATCGGTCGCGCTTATGCTTGTTCTTTCTCAAAATTTTACTATTGATGAATGAAGCACAAAAATGACAACAAAAAACAGATTTGCTTGTTTACGAAGGCAGGCAGTACAAGAAAAGAGTCAAATTAGTTTTTGGTGTAATTATTTGTTTTTGCAATTAATGCTTGGCACCAGCAAGCATGCATTTAATATCACTTCATAATGCAAATATGAGAATCATCCCTACTTGTTTGGAAGTTTACTGACCTACATATATATGTATGTGTATAAATATATGTATATTTATAAACATAAACATTTATAAACATTGGAAGAATATGAATATTTTTTGATCTTATTTTAGGAACATTTGAAGCAAATGCAACCAATTTCAATTTTTTGTTTTAATCAGGAATAATAACAGTTATATGTATGTTATATTAGTATCAGTGGCGTAACTACAGGGAAGCAACTGGAAGCAACGCTTTCGGGCCCCCGAATTTAGGGGGCCCCACTATAAACGTTTGTAAACGTTTTTTGTTGGAATAACTTCATATTGCATTTTATAAAAGATACGTAAGTTTTAAATTTAAAGTACATAATATGTATGTACTTCAAATAAAATATTAAACCTATTTATAATATAAAAAAGTTTTTCTAAGAAAAGTATGTGTCTTAATCGAGAGTTTATATGGAAGCTATATCTAGATTTAAACCCATTTGAAAATAATTTTGTACGTTGTCTTTTGCAAATATCAGTACTGTATACACCAAATTCTATTTAAATACCTTTATTAAAAACGGAGAAACCTCATATCCGATGGTTAAGTTTATATCACAGCTACAAGAAATAGACGTCCAATTTTAATCAAATCAAATGGTGAACAGGGTCGGCTAAAAGTATGTGTGTAAAGTTTCATTCGAAGAGTTCAAAAGCTGAGAGAGTAGATTGAACTGAAAAAGTATATATATACTGTACTGATATATACTTAATGGTATTTCCGACGTTTCCTTTAATGCGTTACGAAAATCTTGACAAACCTTATATACCCTTTTCACATTTTTCGTGTAAAGAGTATAAAAAGAGGGGCCCCTTAGTATGTTGATAGGGGCCCCTTAGTTAGAATTTGCTTACAGGCCTAAAAAATGTAGTTACGCCACTGATTAGTATTAGCTAAAATAAGATAATTGTATGTAACTGACCGTGTGCGAGTTCGAGTAATTGATGGTAAATTGAGGAAAATAGTAAATTATGTCCGTATGGCAGCGAATGTTGGTATTTACCAGAATTTCGAGTAGGGTAAATTAGGTAAATTAGGTATTACTTTTTATAAGATAACTTTTTATAAGATGTATAATAAAAAAATAAATAAATTTGAAAACTTTTAACAAAAGTACAGTGCAAAAAATATCTAAGAAATTTCAGTTTACTTTACGTTAATTTACTCCAATAAATAAATCTCCATTTCTCGGCAATTATCCGCTTGCAAAAGTTAATAGTCGATACACTTGTACTCCTTGTACTGATGTTCCGTTTATACTTATTCAGTATCTGTGAAGCGCATATATTTGCGAAATAGCGTTAATTATTCAAACTGCCATATAAACCGAAGGTTTAATTTTTGTTTTTTTTATTCATCTTAAATTGATTTCTATAAAATTTTATTATAATACATTTGGCAAAACTAAAGCATACTATTTTTAAAAATGTTTTACCAATTATTGGTAAATATTTTATATACATATGTGTTCTTATGATTGTATTACTTCTTAAGATTTAATATAAATATTATGTAAATGCGATAGATATAGCAACTTCGCTTGAAACTTTTTTGAATCCTACGCTTTCTGCAAAAGCTCTAATTGCGGCTTGCACAGTATGACTAAAAACCTGTGTTGCAGTTTTGACCCTCATCTTTTCAAACGAGGACGGATATACATGCTGCCTTGTAAGCTTCGGACACATTTTTGTCATATTATGGTTTTCCTTGTCATACATTTCACGTATTACTTTAAAGCTAACAGTTCCATCTGGCGTTTGCAAATCGTTTTCCATTACCCTATTCCTTAAAGATTTCATCAAATGAGGGAAATCAAACATAAAATAGATTTTTCTATCATTGTGAACTATAAAAGGTTTATCTCTTGTAATCTCTAGTAAGGAAAAACATTTCCTGTTCGAAGGCCCTTGATCACAAATAAGTGCTCTAACTGTCAATCCTAAGCTTGTTAAAATATTAATGTTGTCTAGTACTATATTTGCTAGAGTTTCTTCATTTAATCCATTTTCAGATACAAAATAATTAAGAACTAATCTCCAATTAGAGAAAATGCTCTTTATTACGAAAACACAAACTTCTTTTGCTAATTTGGGAGATCTAAAGTATCCATTATCTTCAACGCCATCAATTAGATCTAAAGGTTCATTATACCGCAATTCTCGTTTAATTGACATTTCGTCAACCAATAAAATAATTGAATCTTTTTCCGTTTGCGTGAGCTTTAAACATTTTTGTTTTAATAAATAAAAGCCATTATTAATAAAACCTGGCTGAAGTGACTTTATAGGCATCCATCTTCTCAATGTAGATTCGTGCGGTAAATTAAATTTAAGAGTACTTCTGAAAAATTGGTATACAGGCCTTGAAATGTAATATATATTTTGTACTAGCCTTCTTACATCTCTAGTGTATTCCTTGGGCTGATCGCTTAATAAAAACTTGCAGAATAACTTCACATCCTTATTTACTGTTTCTAAAGATTCAATTGCGCTCACAACATTTTTTCTAGTATTTCGTTTTGTTTTATTTTGCGAACGGCATTGTTGTAATGCCTTAAATTTCCTTTGCAAAGCATTATACTTTCTCCTATAAAAGTCCGACAATCGTATGTATTTTCCACAGTTGGTACATAACGATTCAGTGTCAACTTTTAAACTCATTTCTGAAGTATTTTCATCAAAAATGATTTCATCCGACAAAACACTATCAGTACATAAATGATATACGGGTATTGCTCCTTTTTTTAAAAATTTTGTGCCGATATCGCTGTCCACAAAATGCCTACTGCATATAAAAAGTCTCTTTCTCGGATTTTCTGCAATAAAACCACATTTTTCCCTCCAAATCTGGCCCATTACAGAATCAATTGATGGGAACCGGAACAACCTCAACTCGTTATCTTCTTTTTTTGATTTTCTGCATCCATTAATGGAGCACCGTTTAAATGATAATTTGTTTAGATTTCTTTCCATTGCAACTACTTGAATTAAATTTTTTGCAATACTTACAATTTATAAATTTGAAAAAGTCTCAACAAATATATTAAATTATAACACTTAACAATTAAATCACTATTAATAATTGAGTTTTATGCAATAACTAACAATTTATAAATTTGAAATAGACTTCACAAGTTCATTAAATTTAAACACTTTTAATAATTAAATTGCCGACGTTTTTTCACTTTTTACTTAGCACATATGATATTAATAACTAAATTTATAAATTATAAGTCACCATTTATATATGGTACAATTTTTTACCTAGATAAGTTGTTTTTGAAAAATCTTAACAGTAAATTATAAGCAATAAAATAAAATAACTTATTGAAAAATAACAATAAATAGTTAAAATTAAAAACAAAACCGCAATAAAAGAAGGACTAGCGGGCTGCTCGATAATGCAACAAGATCAGGTAGTATGCACTTATATTATCATAGTCGTCCGTTCTTTTTATTGCTTTCCTATTGCGAAAACAATACGCAGATTTAGAATTATAACAAATCAGCTATGCATACAATATTAAAGAACTCGGTCATACTGAAGGGCGTGCGCCTGAATATAATAATGCATGGTAGCTACGTAGTTTTTTAACAGAATTATAATATATATAATTATAAATATAAGAAATGTCTTTATATTACTACTTATTGAATTTATTGTTAAAAGTTAAGAGATTTATTGAAGGTTATATTTTGCATAATTATTCAGTACTTTCTGAGATCTGAAATAGATATAAAACATAGAGTGGGAACAACAAATTTTAGTGAACCTTTAACGTTTGGCTATTAGTAGGCAAAATTTTATAGAAAAACTTGGATACATTTTTTGGGTGTCGCAGATAGAAGAGAAAAAAGCGATAAAAATATGATTTTTGCAAAATATTACTTCTAAAATTTTGCTTTTAAAAATTAAACATGGTTGTAGATAACAATATTCTAAGCTTAAATATATATAAAAAATGATATTTCAATTAGTAGTTAAAAAATCTCAATTTCACTAAAATTTCATAAAAGTTTAAACAAATTATACTAATTTACAAAATAATGCAGTGGTGTTTACTTCTATACAAAGAAGAAATTTAGGTTTCACAAAAAATTCTAAAATGAATGAAATCAAATGCATTGAAAACCAACCAAAAAAAACAAAACTTCAGTTTTTGGTATTTTGGCAAACATTTATTGTTTTGATATTCTCATATGTTGCTCTTCTTCATTTCTCTCTCGTTAAATGCACGTTTGTGCATAAAAATACCAACAACTATGGTTCAGAGCGCACAAAATGACTCGAAAACAATTCAAATTTCTTTACACTCGTTGACTATGAAATGCTTTGACACCCCAACCCTTTTCGCATCATAAAGATGCAAAATTTAAAATTGAGTCATAACGAGTCTATGTATTGAATAGTCTTTGGAATAATTAAATTCTAAAGGGAGTATGAACGGCAATTGATCGTTTGAGAAGTGGCTATACATTTTGTCATTTTTGCTTTACTTTTTTGTAATTAGGAAAAATCACAGGTCGTAATGAACAATTTTTGTGTTCTACTAAATTTAAAGCCTTGGAACTTCTAAAAAATATAAAAGACATTAATATATAATATATATATATAAACAAAATTAAATCTCTGTAATTACTATTTTTAAGTTCCAATATTTGCTAGATAACAACTGCATTTAACATAATTTTACATATGCATTTACGGTAGTAATAGTGTTAAAAAATAAGTCCTGAACTTTCAATTAGCGTGCATTAAACTGAATGAGGTTTAAACACTTAGAACACAGTAAAATGTGAAGTTTATCAATTGTATTAACTATGTTTACGTTAATTGCATAGATCACGGTGTACCATCCCTTGCAATAATAATAATAGATAAAGAAATCTTTGGCTCATTTTCTCTAAATGTACTAGAGAGGAATCTTTCTGTATTTTTTTTTCGTTAATGTTGACGAATGTGCAGAGAACACTTTTTTAAATAAAATATAAATAATTGATATGTAAAGTTATACATTTTTTATAAAAAGTTAATTTTTTATTTAAACTTAGTTATTTCAATCTTTCACAAATATTTGCAGGCGGTTCACTGTTAAATTATCTGCGTAAAAATTCAAATTCACTTACGTATCGGCAGCAAATGGGCATGTGTAGAGATGCGGCGGCTGGTAAGTATATCTAGTAATTGTTAATTATTAGTGGTCAAATCTTAAAACCTTAAATAATCGTGGTTAACACAATTCGCTTAAGTACTTTTGAGTTATTGGAATATTTGGAAGCATGAATATGCTTTCCTGCTCTATGATTTTAGTCTTCTAATATGCGTTACTGAATATTCCCTTTTTACTGGGTCATTAAATCAGAACTATAACAATAAATTTTCAAAAATGATAAAAATGGACTATATTATTCATTTCTATTATGTATAGCTTAAATCATTTGTTTAACTTCAAATATATAAGAATGGTTTTGTTAAATGTTTCCATCTCAGGTATGCGATATTTGGAGTCAAAGAATTGTATCCATCGTGATCTTGCCGCACGGAATTGTTTGGTGGACTTCGAAAACTCTGTTAAAATATCTGATTTTGGTATGTCCAGAGAAGAGGAGGAATACATAGGTATATATAATATAATTGAATTTAAAAACTTTGTTATTTATTATTTTTCTGCATTTTAGTTTCAGATGGCATGAAACAAATACCGGTCAAATGGACTGCTCCGGAAGCTTTAAATTTTGGAAAATATACATCGCTATGTGATGTGTGGTCATATGGCATTTTAATGTGGGAGATTTTCTCTAAAGGTGATACGCCCTATTCAGGCATGAGTAATTCACGCGCACGTGAACGCATCGACACTGGTAAGTAATAATAATCTCGATCAATTCCAAGTAAGACATTTATAATTGCATTATATAAATTTTCAATTAAAGGCTATCGCATGCCGGCACCTGAAAATACCGCTCCGGAAATGTATCGCCTTATGTTAAAGTGTTGGGCTGCTGAAGCTGAATCTCGTCCCCATTTCGATGAAATTTTCAATGTCGTCGATGCACTGATTTTGCGTTTACAAAATAGTCACTAAAAAAATTATATAAATAACTAATAATTATATTTTTAAAATTAAAACAAATTTAGATATATACTCATGTAAAGATAAAATATTTTAGAAAGTATATTTGCATATTCGTAAGACTTAAGGTGATATTTAAGTACTGGTCTCTTCGTGAGAAGAAGGTAAAATTCAGTTTTAAAGAAGAAATTATATTTTTGCTATTTTTATGAGAATACTACAAAATATTAAAATTATACATTTTGTATTATGCCTAGGATTAGTAACAAGTCCAGTCTTAAATCGCATAGAGATATATTTTTGTATAAGAGAATCTATTTTGCTCTTGTTAAATATTTAATGTGCCAAAAAATAATTGACGAAATGATATTGACATTTTTAAATTTTATTTTTAAGTCGATTAGTAATTAAATGTCATGAAACTCTGATTTCATATATATAGAATTTATATAATTTTCCTTCGAATATACTCCCTTTGTAAATTATTATTATTATCATAATTTCTTACGTTATCAATTTTTGTTAAACTGCACTCTATAATTGTATCGTTTATCTCATTTGTTAAAGAAATTATAAATATTTTTCTAGGCGTACAATTCTTCTAGAAGTCAAAATCTATTTATTTTCTCATGTCTTGTATATAATTATCACTTATCTTTCTGTAAATTATTTCTGTTAATATAATACAATGCTAAGTTCCCGTTTAATATCAAATAATTCTTTTACGAGACATACAAAATCATAGAAGAATAAAAAAATTTTTAATGAGGAAATTTATATGTAAAAAAATGTGTTTTGAATACTTCAATTTAATGCCTACCATAAGATGTAATTACTTCAACTCATACAGATAACAAATTTCTTAATTAAGGGGTTTTTGTTAGTTGTTATTTTTCTGAAGTCGATATCTTTTTGTCACTTAAACTGTTTTTGTAATCATCAGAATGCAGATCGTCACTCTAAGGCCTCACTTTCACTAGTTTATATTCCATATCACCTCTATGTTTTAAAGACATTGCCTCTCTTGGCATAGCGATGCAGACAAAATTAGCGGCTTCTTCTTCTTAGGGCCTAAATGAACTGCGTCTCCGACAAGAAGGGTAAGGTATAGAATAATGTACTGGCTAAACTTAGGAAATTCTTTTTTGAGTTTTTTGTCCGTAATCATTAATAAAACATCTTAAACATCAAAGTACAAAGTATGAAATGTTACTCCAAGATAATTCTTATTATTTTAAAAGAAATCTTTTCATTAATTTAATCAACGAAATAATTTTATTTAGTTTTTAATTTGCATAAACGTACAATCTTCACACCATTGGTAGTTAGGAAATACATTTCTTCAGGCAGAATACATTTTAATCAGTTAAAAACTTATCACTTATCAATCAGTTAAAAACTAGTTAAGTCTTATTATTATTTAATATTGTTTCTATATTGAATTAATATAATTTAAACATCGCCGTTACTTTAAAATTGATCATTTGAAATATTCTTTTTTATTGTAACGAAATAATTAAATTAAATAATGTAATGTAATGTAACACCATATAAGACAATTATTAAATATTAAATTGAAGCCAATTGGCTGGATTAGTGACAGTCATTTGATCCACTTGCTCTAAGCTCAAGCCCTTAGCAAACATTCTGGGCAATATATTCATATGCACGTGATGGTAACCGTGTCCACCATAAGACGTCTAAAAAATATAACAAATTAAATGGACATTTAAATGTTTAACTTAAATGACTAAAACGACTAAGGTTTACTTACCAAACGATGTTTAGTATGTATATCATGAGACATCAAAATTTTATCGCATAGACCTTCTTCAATCAGTTTTATTAGATTATTTATACGTTGGCCATCAGAAGGCATATCCACAGCTGGGTTAAGCTGATAAAAAGAGCACTCAGTGCCAAAGAGATCATATTGTAAATAACAGCCCAGTTTGGAAAATTCCAATAATTGTTCTATATCAAATATGGTTCCTGTGATTTACCAAAATGTCGTATTATTTTAGGTTTAATCTATTTTATTTTCTAATTTTAACTTACGATCCAGATGCGACATAACACACTTATCAGCTCGTCCACCAGCTTCTAAGTAAAGACGTACTATTTCAAATGGTGCAGCAGAATCTCGACCAGGGTGAAATGAAACACCACAACCTAAAACTTCTTGTATCTCACCGGTAGCGCGTATGGCGCGTTTTTCAAAATCTTAAAATTAAATTATTTATAAATGTGAAATTTGTTATATGTATGTACATATGTATACAATTAACACTGCTGCTAAACTCACCATGTATAGGGTATGTACTGCCTACCTCACCAATAAAACCACACTTCACCATACCAACACCATCTACTTCAACACCATTTATAATCTCCTTTGAATAAATATCAGTCATTTGCTCGACTGTTAGTGAGGTGTCCTTTTTGTCCTGGACATCATGTATGTAATGTCCAGTTCCAGCTATGATATGCACACCAGTACTTTTGGAGACATCAACCATGAAATCCAAATTTCTCTTCAATCCATGAGAGCTATTCTCTACGATTGTTCCACCTCCAAATTGTTTGTATAAAGCCACATCCTTTTTGGCAGCATCTCGTGAATTTTCATCATAAAAACGAACATTTTCCAGTGATGAATATGGATATTGCCGTATATAGCCCAATGTTTCCATAGATATTTTGCTTTCCAGTGCTGATTTGAACTCTGTTGGAGGTTCGCAATGAAAACCTTCAAAATCGAGAGCTATGTGCTCATGCGTTAATGTGCGACCCAATAAGTTGGGTTCAATTGTGCCCAAAACTGTATATCATAAATATAATTGAAGTTATATTTATTTAGAGATGCAAATAAAGAAAATAATTAAAATAAAAAAGGAGTAGGAGTAGCTGTTTAACAAAGACGATCTTGTCCGTTTTGCCAAAACACAAAGCATAAGATCACTTGACCATTATTCGAAATCTAGCGCATCTTTAAAGAACAATAACTGATATCTGGTCGCAGTAAGAGTAGAGGCGTAAGTGGAAGAAACACTTCAACTATTACACCCGATTGTTATAGTTTATAATGAAGATAAAATAAAATGGATATATAATAATTGGTTAACTTTGTTTATTATATTGTAAATAATTTACATTCGGTTTCAAGTAGTAAAATAAATTATTTGAAAGTATAATACGATCAGTTTTGATGTAATTAGTTTTTAATAAAAAAATTCATTATTAAATGTGATTTTATGTCAAAAAAAACTACTAATCATTCTAATAAAATCTTAAAAAAATTAAATTCTTTTAGTACTACTTCGGTTCTGCCAATGGATTATATTATACCAGCATTTAATCTTATCTGGCATTAAACATTCTAAGTTTTTATCTCTGTCTTAAGCTACAAGTAGTTAAGTTAATTTAGTTTTATGCATATATACGCACTATTTTACTGATTTAATCACAGAATAGTTGTGATAATAAATGAACTACTATGGTATGATAAAGAAGAAAAAAATCATGACAATTCGAAGGGTATCAAAATCTACGCTACGCGGATATTAGAAGTTCAATTGTTAGAACTAAGATATGTTCTTTGAAGAGTAAAGTCAATCTTAATGTTATCCATAATATTGTTTTCATATTTTTTTGGTTTTCTTGGGACATATCGCAGCCCAATATATTTGGAAGTGATCAATTTTAGTACTTTATCGATTAAACTCATGTGACCGAATTTCATTTAATTAAAGAATTGAAAATATAAACAATTAGTAAGTCTTTGAAAAAAAGTTCACGCAGATGTAAATCCAAATTAAACAATTCATAATAAGTAATACACAACTCACCGGTTTGTACAATCGGCATTATATATTCCCTGCAGTTCCAACAAAATGGTTGAGACAAGTATTTCTCGGAGTATGTCAATATGCAACTTCACACGCCGATCGCTTCGGAGAAACTAAAGTCGAAACTTTACCTCAATTCATTTTTCATACAGAAAATAAACAGAAGAAAAGAAACAAAAAGTAAAGCAAACGATAGCAAACCGGAGGTACACAGTTATAAATGCGAATGCAAAGTGAAGAAACCAAATGAAGTGATAAGATACAATCCCAAGCGTGTTTCAATTGTTTCTGTGTGTTTTATTGTTATTACGAAAGTTGTTGCAAAGAAAAATATTATTTTTGCATACCCATAAAGCCGAATTTGTATCTGATTATTATTTATAAAATACGTTTGTTCAGTTTGCATTTGGATTAAAGCTGTGAGTTTATTTTTTGATTGTTCTATGTATTGTATTTATGGGTACTTTATGCAATTGTTTAATAAATTATAGATACATTTGTATTGGATCTTAATCATTTTTCCATACATACATATACATTTTTTTGTTATTAATTTGGATATACATATTTATCTATATCTTTTATCTTATCTTTTTTGTTATTTATATCAGAGCTATACTTTAATTAAAAGGCAAATAAACAACTCGTATCATATGACGATTTAACACTAAATATATCTTGGTTGTTTATGTAAATCATTTTTATATGTTCTTATAGCAATATGCGATGCGATTTTATAATCTTTTATTAAATGGTTTTATGTATAACCCAAAAGTTTTTAATTTTAACCGTTTTAAGTTTTGCGTCTAACACTGAAAACACAGTCGAAGTATTCTCCATGATGGTCAAGTCAACATATTTTTGCATTCGATTGGACCAATAATCGAAACAGTTTTGACACTCTTAAGTTGATATCTCTAAAATCAGGGTTTTAAATGTCTCAACGGCTTGTTCGGACGTAGAAAAACACTCGCCATGCATTTCTTTCTTAATATTTAGAAACAATAAGTCATTGGGTGCCACGTCAATTCGACGTTTTGAGTGCTCAAAAAATCTTTTCTTTAAGCTGATGTGTGGTGATGTGATAGTGGTGGAAGATGATCTTCCTTCCTTAATTTATGGTTTTCCTTAATTCTGCGAAGCTTTCTGGCAAATGGTTATGTATAACTCAGAATTGACCGTTTTATGTTGTTCAACCGGTACAGTTGCAATATGACTGGTTTTTCTAAAGAAATTTGTGACTATTTGCTTGGATATGTTTCTTTTGCGAAGAACTGTTGTCAGGTTCTTCTCAGTTTGGAAGACCCAAACAGTAGAATGCTGTTTTGTTTCGGGCTAATACATATACAACTTTCACGACCTTCGTCGTGGAAAAACGACGTCCACGCTTGTATTCACTCAATCAGTGTTTTATGGTATAATTGCTGGATGTGATGTTTCATCGCCAAATGCCGAACTAAGTTAATAGATGCCTTCCTTTCTGGTTAATTCGTGTGGAAAATCGTAAAAACTCATCGCACGAAAGTGTTCACTATTTAATTTTATTTTTTCGCAGACACAATTTAGAATCGATGTAAATAACACAATAATTGAAACAGAAATGTCAAAATTAATCTGGCAATACTTAGTGTTGTCCTCCTGGAAATTTTCCTCTAAGCTTCTGTTAGACTGCTATGACACGCTGCACCAGCTGGCAAGCAATAACAAAGTGATGCTTTGCTGGATACCTAGTCACACAGGATTCAGTGTTAATGAGTCTCCTTCGGTTTTATTTGCCGTCTCTCTTTTCTGAACCTATATTTCCAGCGATCCTCTTCTTCACCCTTTATGGCAGTCTAATATAAGCTTGTTTATTTCGTCATGCAATACGTAATTTGTCACCATATTAGTGAAATACATAATGGTAGAAATGTAGGTGCGTATAACTTTAACAAGGACATTGTTTAAAATTTGTCTGCTCCAATTTGATGCACATTTTAATCATTATCTATCTGTCGTGTAAGAGTATTAAATTATGAACAAGTGAATAAAATATACAGAACTAATTAAAGGAAAATAATATAATTTTTAGTGTTTCTTGATTTAGTTAACTTAGATTTTAAAATATTTTATAATTTTTATATGTAAAAAAATTTAAAACTTAAGTAAAAAAAATTAATCAATTATTTATTTAGTTCAATATCATATAATTTCGTAGTACTTAACTCAAGCTTGTCGTTACTCAAAATGAATGAGAACGAGAATGAGATGAAACCATGTGAGGGTTTTGTCCCGGGCACTAAAATGAAAACCTGTGATCGATTTCCCTCGGATCTTTCAACCACTTCACTAAATGCTCCATTCCCATGTACACAGCCAGAGATTCCACCTGTAGAGCAAGTCGAATTAGTAGTAGACATACCATCATGCACCAATATACTTACTTCATCGACGAGTTCTTCTCTTTCCACCATGTCTTCTGCTTTTATGAAATTAGAATGTCTTCCAAAACCTAAGATGGATGCGCCCAATATTGTTTATGAGACAGCAGTAGCGAAAGCTATTCTGCAAAAATACAGTACAGAAACGGGGAACAATTTGTAAGTAGCTAAACTGATGTTTTAATTATAAAATTATATGTGATATATATTGTAGATTTGATCATCTTTCCGATATTATAAAACACGTGTTAGATGAACGACCAGAAAATACTATTGATTTCTTTGAAGAATATAGTCGTAAAGTACGTAAAGAAAAATTCCACTTACCGGAACGATTTCCTCCAAAGGCCATCTATTTGGAATCTGAAATTTACCCTCTTGCTAAAAAGTTCTTACATTCATTGAAGGTTTGTATTATTACGTTGGTACTTGTTAAAATACTGAATATTTCGCAATATTTCTTTTTAAGCTGCCTGGATTGGAAATACCGCCTGAACCTGGAGTAGCTGCAGAAGGCCTTGAAGAGGACCATAAATCGGAAATGAATTATTTAAATTTACAATTAGACGAAGTTTTAAAAAAATTTATTGTTTTTAATCAGCACGTACAGAGACTACAGTTTTATTGGCACCAATGTGGGTTCAGGTAGGAATTTTTATAGCACTATATATGTTTCATAATCTTCTGTTAATTAGCACAAGCACAGAAGATATTTACGAACTTGCTGCTGCTATGACACGCCTACAAAGTCATCCGTCAATTCAGCAATGTCGTTTTTGGGGTATTATAACTGGATTGAATGCTCAGTATTACATAGTTGAAGCATATCTAACTCTAAGTGAACTAACTACGCGAATCGCGTTGATGAGAGAAGAAATGCAGGAAAAATTGTCATTGTATTATAAAAGTGTCTTAAAATCTCCTTTGGTTGATAGAATGGGTCCCAAACTCGAACCTGGTGGTGAAGGTTGGGAAAATTATCCTCCCGAAGAAGTGGAAAAGATGAAACCCCGAGTTAAGCCATTACCTCATAGCAAGCAAGAGGAAGATTTTGATGTACCTCCAGAATTTATTGGAGAAGGTACAAATAGACTTTCATATTTTGTTGTTAACGCTTTATCAGATGATTGGATAGAGCTACCTATTGTAACTCCGCAACAAATTAAACTTTCCAGGCAGATTAAAAAATTGTTGACTGGTGATCTTGAGGAAGAAATAATATCTTATCCAGAGTTTTGTGGAAAAGAAAAACATTTATTACGAGCTATTATTGGACGAATAACTGCTGGCACCTACATAGCTCCTCAAGGTTATTACCGTAAAATGACAAAACGTGAAAAACGCTTATTTCAAGGTATTGAAGATGATGAGGAGGAGGAAGAAGAAGAAGAAGCTGAAGACGAAGAAGAAGAAGAAGACATGGGTAAATAAAGTTTAAATTTTTTTAATCAATAAAATTTATTTTATTGTCAGTGGAGTACAGTTGTCTCTCTTTTTTTTTGTATTTTGATATTATATTACAATATCTGTATATAACAGAAATACTAAAAATTATTTTGTATATTTAACTTTTTTTATATTTATTTTGTAGATAATGACGTATTTCTTCTAAAAAACGAGAGGTATGATCCGATACCATTAACGTCGTTAAATACACCTTCCAAATGGGTTCATGTGCGTCCCAATATTTTAAATCAAGGACGCGTTGTGTGGTTCGATGAAGCGAGAGCTCGTAGAATGCGTGCGAAGCAAATTGCGAGATTAGCTAGACTAGCGGCTCTTGAAGAGGAGGAGGAAGAAGAAGAAGAAGTTGAAGAAGAATTCGAGGAAGAAGGCTTAGAAGAAGAAATGTACCCCGATCTACGAGAATATGGGCCCAACATACTATCACATTGTGATGAGGATGTTTCTAATTTTAATATTGTACCTTGGAGTACACGTTTCACTAGTACTTATACCAATGAAAAAGAAAGAGTGCTAGTCATGTGTTCAAACATCTGGCCTGGTGCATTTTCATTTACATTCGAAGATGTATGTGAATCAATTTACTTGGGTTGGGGACATAAATATGTAGCCCGTAACATGCCATTCGAGCATATGCCAATTCAATACCAAGAGTATCCACATCTTGAGTATGATTTCATAGAAGCAATTGATCCTTCAGTGGAAGATGAACTAGCCTACGAATTAGCCATGCGAAGGAAAATGCAGAAAGAAATGGCTGTTGATGGTGAAGAATTTGATGATGATTTTGATGATATAACTATTTACGATGATGATGATGTTTAGAAAGTAAAATAACAATGAAAATGATCAAATTTATATATTTTTAAATAAATTTACTAAAAATATTCTTAATTATGATTAATTATGATTTTTTAATAAATTATTAAAATTGATTGAATAAAAAAAAATAAGAAATATTTATTTAAAACAAATTTAAACACTATTTAACTCTTTTTCACAAATAGCCAACGGCTCTTCCGAAAATTGTACTTTTGTGTAAATTTTTTTCAGCTCATTTTTCAGCTCCATACTGTGCGCCCAATCGCGTGTTTCACAGACAACTTTAACCTATCGAGAAAAATAGAATGTAAAAGGCTGAATATTTTTTTTTGTGGTCAAAAACTTACCTCAACCGTATAAATGTCTTTAAGCCATGCACGTTCATGCATAATGTCCTTAATAGATACACCAAGTGTTGATAAAATTTCACAAAGTTCGTGAATGCCGCCAGGTCTATCCGATACTTCAACATTAAACTTAACCAAGCGACCCTCAGCTGCGAGCCCACGCTCTAAACAGCGTCCAAACACAGTAGTGTCAATATTGCCTCCACATAGCAATATAACTACTCTAAATTTAAAAAACTTAAAATTGTAATTATCACTTTAAAGTTTTCCTCACCTTTTTCCTTTTAAGTCATTAAGATGTCCAGCTAATATGGCGGCTAACCCTGAAGCACCCGCACCTTCAACTACACATTTTTCCTCTTCCACTAAACGAAGAATTGCTAATGCAATCCACTCTTCCTTCACGACAATCATTTTATCGATAAGTGGTAAGGCTGTTATGTATGCGTTATATCCTACTTTGGGCACAGCCAAACCATCAGCTAAAGTGTTTTTAATTGGTGTGTGTACTGGTCCGTTATTAGCCATAGCACGACTAAAACTGGGGCACTTTTCAGATTCTACTCCCTTAATAAATAAATAGTAAGATATTAATGACAAAAATTATCACATTCCGATGATTAAGTAGTTTACTAACAATAATCTGAGTTTTTGGGGAAAGAGCTTTAATAGCAGTTGCTATACCCGCTATTAATCCACCGCCACCTACAGGTATGATGACAGCATCTGGATTTGGTACTTGCTCTAGAATTTCCAAACCAATAGTACCTTGACCTGCCATTATATGTGGATGATCATAGCCATTAATATATAATAGATTTTCATCACGTGCAATTTTCATAGCCAAAGTTTTGGCTTCAGCCATATCTCTGCCCTCTACGATCACTCTCGCCTTATAATTGATACACTTTTGTATTTTCATAATAGGTGCGGCTTTCGGCATCACAACGGTAACTGGTACATCTAATTTCCAGCCATGGTAGCTCAGTGCCTAAAAATATTAGTCAATTGATGACTCAAATTAAAACTTCTCTTCTTACTTGGGCATGGTTTCCTAATGATGCTGATATAACACCAATCTTTTTCTGTTTCTCAGATAGTGAAAGCAAAGTATAACGGGCACCACGCTCCTTGAAGCTACAATAAAAATTAAATATTAGCAATGAGGACAGTGAGGACAGTGAGGACAGTAAGTGCCTAAGAATAAAACAGTTACATACAAAACCTTGTATAAGAAAACCCCTTGAAACTGAAATACTCACCTTAGTAACAGTACAATATATGCGGGTTTTAAATTTTATTTACTTCATGAAGAAAATTAAATACGTAAAAAGACTTTTAAATTCGTAAACATTTTTAAAAATCTTAATTGGGGTCCTAAAGTTTATCAGAAGAAAACAATTGGCAAATTAACACGACCTTCAACCCCAACTAATAAACTTGAGATTATTCAACACTAGAAGTCAAAATCGCAATACTTTTCTAATACCGACAAGCCTCTTTTGATAAACGTTCTTTATGCTATATATGTATTGCTTTCTTCGCAAAGTTTTTGTATATATAATATAGTGTGAATAATATTTCATAAACACTATTTAAACGATTAAACGACGTAATAACTACGGCTCATCCACGTAATCAGGCTAGACAATAAAAATTTATTGTTAAAGTCAGAATGATAATCTTTCAATGAACTGATTACATATGACCGAAGTGTCTTTCTAATGCAATCGAGTGTTTTCAACTTTGGAGTAAGATTTTCCTCTGTGAACGGAAAGTTTTAAAAAGACAGATTCATCTAGCGATAAGTAAAATTCTTTAATTATATGTATTTAATTAAATACATAAAATATTTTAATTAAATAAAATATAATGTGACCTCAAAATCTAAACCAAAATATAACCAAAGGTATCATATATTTCCTTAAAGTCAACACTTTGAAAATATATCATTGGGGGTTGCTAATATTTCATTATTTAAATGAGTCATATTCACTGGGGAACTAATAAAGTTTATCTTCTAGGTATTGCGAGAGTAAATGTATTTAAACAAAATACTCTTTTAAAAATAATCTTACCTTCCGGTATATTGCAGAAAGTCCTTTTTTAGATATAAGTCCATACCATATGATTCCGAAGAGGTTGATCGCTAATTATTGATGTAAAAATGTGAAAAACATATAATCGAAGGATAAATTTAACTGCGTAACGTATTATCTTACCGGACAAGGAGTGCGTTCGATGCCATCTTTAATTAAAAATGCTGCTGAAGTAATATCATGAAAGGATATTTTTTTGGGATTTTTAGGGTCACAGTATGGATCAATGATTTCATCACTATTATGAAGAATCTGTGATGCTTTCAATTTAGTATCCATCGAAATACTTCCGTTTCCATTTTCATTCGTTACACTTGGGCTTTTACCATTCTCAACTTTTCCATTTTTAGTGCCCTCAGCACTTTTTTGTCCCTCAGGCATATCAGATTTTGTTTAATTTTAGCACAAAACTATTATTATTGAAATAATTTTTTTACTTAAAAGCTTCTTACAACTGACTAGTCTATTTGCCCAATATGTACTGATTAACTTGCGCCACTGAAATGAACTGCTCTATTTCTCAAAGCGCTATTTCTGTTATATTTCAATTCGTCGTATAAAAAGTGCTAGAAAAATTTGGTACTGTTTCAAAAACTGTCTACTTCGTATATTTCTATGTAAATCATATGCGCTACTGATCGCCTCGTCTATTGCTCAGCTGATATTCCATCGTATGTATTGGCTCTCTTGACGAGCAATTCTACACTTTGATCGAAGTTGATAAGGCCGCATTGTTAGATTCCCAACTGTAATAAAAGCGATCAAATTCAAGGCAGATAAGAAATCAATTATGTTTGTTAAATTTCTTTAATTATTCAAGTAATCAAGTGCGGAGTTGATACTTTATGGAATTCAAGTGCTATAGGTAATTTATCCAGAAATATAAAAACGAATCTAATCTATTCCAAAAAGAGTAGTATATTTTTAAATTCACTATGCGAATATCAAGGTCAATAGAATATTCGATATTTATAATGTTTGTTGTTTTATTGATTAGTTGGAGTAGTTGACTTGAGTGACATACCTAGTTACTTGAGGTTTTTAATAATCGCATTTAGAACCTTATTATGTTAATTTCCCTGGGAGGTTGTTATCCTGCATTTAAGTATGTTTACTAAATATGTTACACAATGTTTGGGCCCATAATAAAAGCCGTGTAGTCTTATAAATTGAAATAAGAATTCGCTTTTATAATTCCAGCATAGTTTTGTTTATTACGTTTTTTTATAAATAAATCCGTTTTCTTATTTTTTTTTAATTATTAGCTTAAAAATACCGCTTGTTTCGTACAATTCATCTTATTTAATTATTACCACTTCATTTACTTATTTTATATTTGTAAGTACATATAATATATATAATTATATATACTTTATATAGCTTTTTATTGGTGTTTGACCGGTTAGTTGCAAATATAGCTTTACTTTAATTTTTATTGTTGTTACTTAACTGTTTTTATTGTTACTTAAATTAAGCCAAAAATAAACATTTTTCTTCAGATTATTTGTTTTTACTTTCACTCGTTTTAGCACATTTTTGATCTCTCCTTTCTTCTTGAACTCTATTCTTATATCATTTTACTATTAAAAAAAAGGTATTACATATTTAAATATAAGGTATGATATATAAATTCTAAAATGGTTTCTTTAAAATAATTAGGAAAAGTTCTCGCTCTTTGATACATTTTCTTTTCCTATATGCTATGTTATAATATATATAGGTTGATTTAACGTATTTATATAGGGCTCTCAAAGTTCAATATTCGATATTCGCCGATTTACCAAAAGTCGATGAATACTGATATAATTTTGAAAAAAGTAATATCTTATATATAATATGTGAATTATTTTTTTAACTTGTAATAAAAATTAATTGAGAGGTTTATTGTTCCTACTTTTTACTGAACATCATCTTTGAGTTCCTAATGCAGACATATTTAAAATAGAACTTAAGTACTTCTTAGTGTTGGCCAGAGAGACCAGAAGGATACTTTGTTTTTAGCAGTTTGTATACTTTTAAGAACTTCTGTTTGCAGAGCTTAATTAGAGATTGACAGATTCAGTGCGTAGTAAGTTGTTAGTAAAGGTTATTACATGGTGCGCAAGTTGTGTGGACACTTTAATATTGGAGAGATTTAATATTTACAAAAATGTCTGTCGAAAATATGTCAGCAATAATATACGCATTTTAAATGTGAAATTATCAAATACAATACTTATATGCATATCTTTATAAATAATTACATACACATATAATTAATTAATAAACATATAATTATATTAAACAATACTTAAGGTGAAAACATATTAATTTATAAACTCTCGAAATTGATGTTTCAATATTTTAAAATAATTCTTATTAGCTTGTTTGTTCATTTACTAATATTTTCAATTTGTTTATAATATAGATGCATAGAGTTAATAAGAATTGGAATAAAGTGGATTATTAAACAAAAGATATATTTATAGATTTTTATTTTTTAATTAAAATTCAGTAATGTTCTTAATCTTAAAGAGGGTCCCTAGGCGTCTGGACACTCAAATTATTAATTCATTAAATTTTTATAATATGTTATTTTATACGTTTAAGTTTAAAGCAATTTTGTTGTTACTTCTATTATAACTTAATATTACTTTCTTATATATAATATTTCACATATACGATATATACTACAGTTGAAAGCTAGTTTTTTTACATTAATCCGTTTTCTTACAATTATTGTATCTAAAATATGCCTTCTTTTATTAAATTATATATATATATATATAAATATATATATATATATAGATTTCTTTTATTTTTTTTTTGTGGTGGCATCAATTATACTCGTATAACAAATATCGAATAAAAAATAATGGAAATAATAATTATCCATATACAAAATTATAATGAATTTGGCAGCGTTCTTTAGAGTTCCTCAAGTTATATTTCCTTGATTTTGTTTATGTGTAGATAAGAAAAAAAATAGTCATAATATCAACTAAGTCATTGAGAACTAAAATTCGAAATGAAATAGCTTTATAAAACATAAAGAAACTAATCAGTACGAATTCATATTGTCAACGGAGAAAATTAGCACAAACCACACGCGACTTCTCCGACCGTTCCGTCCGTTCTGTTCCAAATTGAGATTTACGCATTTTACATATTCACATAGAATTAAGCTGTTTCCAGTGTCCGACGATACCGATACAAATCACAGCATTCCCAAAATTATAATAATCTTAGTTTAGCATTTCAAAAGCCAATTGCTAATAAATTATAATCAATAACCAAAAACAAAAAAAAACAACAATCTTGGTTTCAAGTTAAAATATTTTTCATTTTTAATTATTTACGTGTATTTTGTGTGTAAATTTATTTAGTTTTTAATCATTTATACATATAATTATAGTTTAAAAATAGTTTCCTTTTCATGCGCTTTCATCATTACATACATTTTCTGCATTTTATTAATTATTGAAGATAAAAATATATAATTTGGATTAAAAAAATTACAATTGAATAAAATTAACTAGAAACATAAAGCGAATAATAAGCGAAGAGGGGAGTCGACTAACGTTAGAAATACTAAAATATATCTAAATAACAAAAAAAAAAAAATAAACAAACGAAAAATACGATATTAAATGTTTATAATTATTACTAAAAGCAAATTTCATGTAAATTCAAATTGGATTACTGAGCAAAAAAAAATGTATTTAACAACAAATTCGAAATTTCATATACAAATTTGTTTTCCTTGCCAATTCTTCGGAATTAAAAATAAGGATCATTATTTCATCGATAAAAAAAAAATACTTCAACTTTGTAAATAAAGGATTTTAACTGTGATTTTTTAACTAATAAAAATAAAACAATTTTTGGAACTTAAATAGTTGAAAATTAACTTTGAAGTTATGTTTAAAATATCGACAAATTGACCCTCTGTTTTATGAAAGTTTATTCAATAGATTCCAATTTAAACGTACCGACGAAACTTTAAATAAAACCAAGAAAAAATACAAAGAAAAAATAAATTACTTTCTATACATTTAATATTATTATATATAAATAATCGCCCTCTGCCTTTTAATAGTTTAGTTTACTCGAACAATTTGTTTTCATATAATTTCATATATTTTATTACCTATTAAACTATTTAAGCAATAAAATGGTTACTAATTTTATTAAATAATAAAAAGTAAAAATCAACTATAAACAATAGATAAAGAAATCACTTTATATTTTATAATAATTTGCATTAGTGTGTGGAAGAAGTAATTGGATTTTTTAAAGAAAGTTTTAAATTAAACAAAACAAGAAACAAAGTCAAATTATTTAAACTAACGCTTAAAGCAATATAATATGTATACCAATATAAATATATATATTAGAAGAACTAAAACTAAAAACAAACTTAAAACTTTAAATTAATCAACTAAATTGTTAAACTCATTAGAACATACATAAGTGAGCACTTTTCTAATATATTTAAAATAACTCACTAGTTTTTTTCTCGTTTTTACTTATTTTTGTTACTTTTCAAAATCTATATATCATATATATATATATAATAATATATATAATATATATTTATATTTTTATGTATATTTAATTATTTACTAGCGTTTTAATTTATTAAATTTTACTTTTTTAATATTAAAAGTAAACTAGATAAACTTATTTGTTTTACTTTTTTTACTATTTTTTTATTGTTTTGTTTTTTTTTTGTTTTGTTGTAATATTTAAATAATTTTAAATTGAAATTTTGAAGATTTAATTAAAATATAAACAGAAATTTGTATTAACATCTTAGTTATGAAATAAAATTTTTAAACCTAAAAAGCAGCTACCACCAGCACCGAACAAACTTCTCCCAATCAGCACATCCAGAAACCAGCGAGAGGCTGTATGACTTCTTTCATCCTTGCCACTTCCGTTTTTAAACATAATATTATTATTGTTGATCCTACTTTTAGCGATAATTTTGTTTATCCTTAACGCACATTAGTATGTGGGTCCGTCTAGCGCTGAAACGTTAAAACGTGGAAACGTCGAAGTGTTGTGTTTGTTGTTCGTCATTTATTAATGGGGTTTGTTGTTGGAATGGTTGTTGCAATTTAGTTTGAATTTATATAATTATTTACTTTAATTAATTACATGTGGATAATTTTGTTATGCTAATATAAATTTAAATTTTTTAATTTATATATAATATTTAGTTTTCTTTTATATATACGATTTGTTTTAATTTTATTATACGTGGGAGTTGTGTTTGTGTTTGCGTGAACTGAGGATGTATGGTGTTAGTGTAAGTGTGAGTGTTTTATAGCGATGGCACGAACAACATTATATCTTTTGTATCTTTTCACCAACCACAACGGGATTATTGCGCCTTATCTCTTGAGCACCGTGTTCCCTGTAGTTGAAAGTGCAGTCGTGTTTATCGCTGTATCTATGTACTGCACAAAATAATCCACCGCAGCGGCATTCGAAACCTAAAAAAACATTACATATTTCAGTTACCGTTTATGTATATTGAATTAATATTCGATTATTCTTTATACCTGTTAATCCCACTTTTTTACGACATTCAGCGCAACGATTTTTTTTCTTCTTAGAATCTTTATCGTCGTCTTTATCTTTATCATCGTTGGCTGTTGGTGCAGGAATCGATGTCGAAGCTACAGCCGCTGCAGTTTCTTCGCTGGGCTTAGATTCGTCTGCAATCTTCTAAAAGAAAACAAATAAATTATATTAATTCAAACAATCTAATCAAATAAAGAATCTATTCCCTATCACACCATTCCATAACACTTTCCATAATATCTTTAATATTTTTTTAACATCAATTATACATCACTTACACATCAATTAAATAAATAGAAAAAATATTTCATTTGCATAATTTATATTAACAATTATGGATACATCATTTATACAAGTCTATATGGACAACAAATAAATCATCGGAACTATTGTTACACATCGATGGACTGTTTTAATTTTATATGATGATAAGCAACATCAATCTATTCATTCTTGATCATTTGGTTTTGTTGAAGCAAACAATTTCTCAGGCAAAGATATCCTAGTTGATGCAACCTTCTTCTCAAGAACTTTTCTAGACACATGAACGATACCTTCTTTTGTTCCCTCACACTTAGAAAATGCATTTAACGCTATAGTTTTAGGATTATTATGTTCTAATGCGCAGAACCTTTCCTGTTTTATAGAGTCAACACAGTTGATAGAGTCACCATTTCCGGACGAATACATTGGAAGCGATTGTGTTGTCTTTCTTCTTAATGGAAGGCCAGAAAATGAGAATGATGGTCTTATATCTGTTAGCTTATTCTCCCAACATTGAGCTTTCAAATACTTGTTTAGTTTGGGTATAATAATAGGTGGTGTCTTATGTAGATCTGTTCTATTTTCTGGAATCACGGTTTTCGAATGTTGTTCCTCAATTTTTCGAAAATTCGTCGTTGAGTTCACTTTTTTGAGTGCATTGCGTTTCACTGGAGTTTCGCAAGACTCAATTGCAAGTTTTGTTCGATAATCGCAAAGCGATTTTAACGTTGACTTCGATAACAACTGTGATTTCATAGGTCTAATGTTTCTCTTTACTTTATCAACTCTGAAACCATCATTATGAACTTTTACTTTAAGTATCGACTTTGGTTTATAGTCGATTGGAAGAGGTTTACTTTTAGAAAAGAACACAATCTTCGACGGAGGCAGTATGGAATAAGACGATCTAAATCTAACAGCTTTAGGTGCATTCAATTTTTTAGATTTATGAACTAAATATAATTCTGGCATTTTTATTTTAACGAACGAAGGCGTTGGATTTTGATATAACCTAATTAGGTCTAAATCAAAGAAAGAAATAATCATTTTTAAAGACACAATCAAAATGTAAAAGTTTAAATTAATATTGCTCACTTTTTTGCTCCTTTGTTGCTAGTTGTTTGACAATAGAGGAAGTATCAAAAGGTGGTTTAAAATTTATTGGCCTTGGAACTTTTAATGGAGTCACTTCCATACATGTTTTACACAGCACCCTCTTGTCACGGCGTTGAACACTTCTACAGTTAAGTATCGATGATCTCTTAGCCAACATATTTAATTATTTTTTTATGAATTATGAATTTTATTTAAATTTTGAAAAATTTTGAGAATTTCCAATTTGGATTCAACTCGCAGGGGTGCCTAAAAAACTTGCCAAAACATATCACCAATTCCTGAAACTACTTAACTATTTTTTCAATAAATTATATTTTTTCTTTATGAGAAAAAAAAATTATTTTTTTTTTAAATACAACCGGTTAATATGATTTGTTTTTTTTTCTTTTTCGATTTGAAGTGCTAAAAATTCAAAACTTAATATAGAGTATTTAGTCGTAGGTCGTAACAACTTTCGCAGAATAAAAATAAGGTTTCTATTGACATAATGGGTCTATAGACAATGGATGGGTTATGGAACGGTTCTTTCTAAAAATATTAAAACTTACTTCTTTGTCTTCACTATGTTGTTGTTGTTGCTGCTGTAGAGACTGAACGGTTGGTTGCGCTGTGCTTGTGATAGAAATTGTCGGATTAAACGTTGGACTTTGTTGTGGGCTTGGAACAGAAACGGGTGTGCTACTAACTGGTGGTTGTTGCTTTTTTCTTAAAGAATCCTGTAAAAGGAGTATAGACAAAAATTATTTAAATATTATTAATTTAAATTAACAATATTATTGTTTAACTTACTTTATAACATACTGAACAAAGTCCATCTGTAGCGGGATTACCATAAAAACCACAACCAGAACGGCACATGGGTTGCATCGGATTCTGTTCTCGTTCCATTTTAATTTATTATATCTTTCTCCAAACACCAACAAACAAAGTCGTCTGTCTTCCGCACAGCGAAATTCTAATCTTTAACTAAAGATTAGTTCCAATATTTGTATTACCAACTGAGTGACTAACTGCGACAATTTCGTCAGATATGCCAGATATGCCAGATATGTCGCTAGGCCTGAAAATGCAATCCCAAAAATATTACTGCAACTCAAAGATAGACAGGTTGCAGATTGTTAAGTAAGAGTTTGGCACTGACTTTAGTGGTCGAAGCAGCTTCCACAGCGAATGTAACAATAACTCTAGTTCAGTACTGGCACCAAGATTGGGATTCACACAAATGGGACAAATGAATTGCTTGTGTGCTGTCTTAATTTTTGAAATTTGCCTTAATTTTCATAAATCGTAATCCAATTAGACTAAAAAATGAGATAGAAAAAAATCCAAATTTAGAATTTAATTTATTTGTTATCAAATAATTGAAAGGATAAAAATGACAAACTCGAATATTTAAACGAAATAGCGAAGCAATCTACGTTCATATTATTATTATTATTATATATACATATAGAAGATATATGTATATAAACTTGCACATATCGGCTTGCATTTTATTTTGCTGAGTAAAAACCGCCATCAATTTAAATTTATATAAGTTAATTTAAATTAAACAAGAGATTATACGAGTACTAGAAATACAAGTCCATACACAAGACCACTCACTGGACAATCATGAAAAAATGTCAATAATTTTCAATCAGCTTGAGCTCAAGCACTCTGGGGATGAGACAAGAAATAGGCGGCAGCGGCGAACAACAACCAAATTGAAAGTTGTTTATTGTTTTTTTTTGTTTTTATTTGTTTTTATTTGTAAATTTCAAATTGCAACTTTAGAAAAAAAAAAAATAAATAAATAAAATAACTGCAACAAAACAATGCACAATTGGCACTTGAAATAGTTTTGTGATGGTGTGATGTTGCTCGATTGTGCAGTTCAGTTCAGTTTGCTGGTTTCTGTTCCATAGCAGCAATAATTGGTGTCGTTGTTGTTGTTGTTAACGTTAATGATGCAGCAGAAATTGTGCTTTCGATAAATGCGATAATCGCTCACACATAACAATAACAATAACAACATCAATACGAATTCAAGTCGAAAGGGGTCAAGAGTATACAACAATTATTATTGCAAAAAATACTGATTCTTCTCTCGTTGTTGTATTTGGATCCTTCTTTCTAATCAGATATTTACGATATACGTGATATATGGATGTAAATAAAAAATATTTAACAAGAGTAAATGTATGTTTATAAACATATTTCTGGTAATTAATCTTCAATTCCCGTCGAATATCAACTAATCCTTACCGAAACCGGAGATATTTGGTATTCACTTGAAAGACTGAAAGTCTCGTTTTCTGTTTTCTGTTTTCTGTTTTAGCCGTTGTAATCCACTTTACTAGGAACCTAAATTTCTAATATAATTTTATCGTAATCCTAATTCATTTTTATTTTATTTTTTTAATTTATAAAGTTGAGTCTTTGAGTGGTGTTCACATTACATATTTGTATTAAATAGAGATAATGTGTTGATGTGTAACTTTCAATATAAATGATATATTTTAATATATTATTTACACAATTTTAGTGAAATTACTATTGTAAATGCTTTTTCACCACAGAAACGAATTAGTTGGGGAAGGTGAGTACGGTGGGTCAATACGCTTAAGTCAAATTTTATTCATATACATATGTAAGTATTTATAGTATGTTTAAACTGCAATGATGTTATTAAATCATGGCAAAAAAATTCAAAAAACAATAAATAATAATAACAGCAACAATAAATTTAAACAATAAAAATTTATTCTCTTCAAGGCTGACAAGCTTAAGCAACAAAACGAAGAAAAAACAGTAGAAAAACGAAACTGGTCTACTTGGAAAACCAGTTTCTACCACGCATTGTTATACCTCAATAAGCACGTACGTATAACAGCAAGCAACATTCATACATATAAATATATCCAGACATACACTTATTGTATATATTTATATGCGAGTAGGTGCCATGTTGTTTGTGGTAAATTGGCTTACAACTAACAACAACAGCAGTACAACAATAATAAGCATAATAATGCAGCAAGCGGGATTCGGAACTCCACTTCACTTAACGGTGACGATTATTGCATACAAAGTGTTTAAGTTTACCACTGTTAATTGATATCACATTTTAAAATTTTGTTTTTTTTATTGTTTTTATAAGAAAAACAAAAAAACTGCATATGAAAGTTAATAAAAATCTAAGAACTTTAGTTGCACTATACAGACGTACGTAAATGAAATAATAACAGGCGTGGTGTAAAAATTTATATTAAAGTAGAGATGTAGGGAAGTGAGTATGTGTATTTGTCTACAGTAAATGTTTACTGTTATCAGCTTTGGAGCACATGCGCATTGCGTGCTCAATTAGTGACCTTATCACTCACCATTACACAACATACACTTTATCATACAATTTTTTTGTTTGACGTGGTGAATTCAAAGCATACACAAGCACAAAATTTCTGAGGGGAAATTGTAAATGACTTGATTAACATAAATTTATGTTAAAGTACTTTGTAAGAGAAAAGTAAATTTTAGCTCCAGTGCAGTTTGTAATTTATGCCAACACAGAACCAAACTAAGAACCAAACTTTAGATGACTTTTGCCTAACGCTAATTTCACCAACTCCCCCACCCACCAATTTTATAAAAAAGTTACGTATTCACTTTTTAATTTTGTTTTTGTTTTGATTTATTTATTTTTTTTTTAATAATTGGCAACATGTTGGGCATGGCATGTTGATTTCTCATGTTGCCTTACTTGCTTGTTTGCTTGGCGTTCCTTTGTTGCTTTGCACTCTTTCAGAAACATACCGTTCACTTGGGGAGTTATAATTTATGTGCTATGTGGTGCCACTTTGTGTATGCACGAGCAGTTTTTGCTTACTCGCTCCGACTTATAGTCGAAATCGAATACACGCAAAGACACGTAAATATTTATTATGCACGCCTTATACTGCAGCATACTGCATACTCTACAAACACAAGCGGTGACTTTCTTGCTGCTGCTGCTGTTGCTGCTGCTACTGCAGCAGAGTATCATAAGTACATTTAACAAGCGGCGACATTTAAAAAAGAATATAAAAAAAATAATTGGTAGGACAAATCGTAGCTGTAAAATAGCAAAGAAAGATTAACTTCAAGCTTTTAATTTATTGAATTGTTTACTTCCCACTTCCCACTTCCCAGTCGTCGCCTGTCTTACTGTGTCGATTTTTACTGTTTCAAATATATTTAATGTTTTGGTTGGAAATAATATGTATTTGCAAAAGTATTACTACAAAAATTAAAAGTAAAAAAAATTTAAATGTTTAATATTACATTGTAATTTACTATAACAGCACAATCATTTAAATTTGACGATGGAAAAAAAAGCTAAATAAAAAATCAAAGGTATTTTTGTAATGATAATTATGTTCCTTGTTATTGAATTGCTGATTTGTTATATATGTATATACCAATGTCAATAGTCAATAACTGTGACACTCAAACGTAAGCGAACATTAGCAACAAAACAATTGCCAGAAGGCTAGCAATAATGTATATAAACATTTGACGTAACACTTTGAAAACATTAATACATAGAAGTTAATAAAAATTAAGTAAAAGTAGTGTACTGCATTAAAATAATAATAATAGCCATGAAATACATATGTACAGAGCATGCATCTTTAAGTTAAAAACGTTATTACGCAATAAAAGTAAAATCTGTACTTTTCTTTGAGATTTTTCCTTACATATATAATCCAATTTTTCATTAAAAGACTCGATAAAAGAATTTTTTTTATCAAACTACTCAATAATATATACATATTTGAATAAAAAATGATTTTAAGAGCTTATACCTATATACACATAGCAGAAAAAGTCTGCGATCACTCACATAGCTTTTCTTAAATTTCGCATAATTTTTTTTATTTTTACTCACATTGATTTTTGTTTTCTAATTTATTTTAACCAAAGAAACAACAATAAAGATTAAACATAAACAATTAACAGTTATTCTTTAAAAAAAATTAAACACAATTACATGCAAAAGCAACAAATTTTGAAGCAGAAAATGTTTGCGGTCACAATTTTGAAGAAAGTAATTTCAAATCCAAATAAGATGAATCAAGATTAAAAAAAATTTTTTTACCATATGTGTATAAGTGAAAAGAATTGAGGCGCTGGAATATGAATAAATATTTAAAAGCAACAAAAACGTTAAAAACGTCCTGTTTTGCATGCAGGAAAGAACAGGATTTCTGACAACAAACCAAAAAAACAAAAATACAAAGATAGATGTGAATGCAAGCAGAAGAGGAAAGGGCAAGTGTTGCGCTATTAACCTGCAAAAAAATTTAGGTAATAAAATGTGAACTGAAGTGACTTTTTTATTTTAAAATTTTAAGCTGAGTATGTGTATGTAATAGGCTCGGCTGATATGACAAGAAGTTGAACAGCACCATTCCATCAGTAATTGGATATCATTAATGATCCTCAATTAAGGTACAGATATTCTTATGCGAGGTGTGATTAGAAAGTAGAGAGAACTTTGAAATTTCGTGTGCTCTATATTTTTACTAATGCGAAGCTGCGATGCTTAATTTATATTCCGAACGCTTGAACATCTCGCACATTAGTGTATTTACCAATTTTTTGAGTGACAATCTATAAGATCAGAGAGCTTGTATAAGATTTTGTGTTAAAAATTGATGTGAAGCATTTAAAATGTTAAAGAAGATTTATAGAGCGACGATACTCTTCTAATCTGACGTTTTGGATAAGAAATGATGGCAACAAAATTTGTTTCTTTTTTAACAGTTCTTGGCAAAATAAAAAACCACTGTTATTTATGTCGCACTCTCCTATTCTTCAGACGTGACACCCTGCGACTTTTTTCTATTTTACAAACTCAAAAAGATATTTAAAGTACAACATTTCCCAACCTAAAGTTTCATTTCGTCTGGAAACTACATACTGTAGCATCATATCAAAGGCAGAAATTAAATACAGGAAATTAAATAGTTTATAAAAATTAAAAATCCTCGTTAATTTTTTTGATAATACATATTATATTATGCATTTGATAATTATAGCATATATTGTAAAAGCAACAGAAAAACTATATAATGAAAATATAAAAACTACTTCAAATTATATATACGAATGTGTATTTATTTCTATTGAGAAACTTGTGCTAACAGCTCCGCAGAGGATTTTTTTTCTACTGTTTATGTTCTCTGTCCGCGTTCTAATAGTTTTAAATTCATACGTCGTTAAGAATGGGCGTTCCCTATGGTTGACAGTGATGTGCTTAATAATATTGTACAGTCAACCAGCAGTGCATAGTCAAGAACCAGCATTGAAAGCATTTGGGTTGCTGGGGCTTAAGTATTAGTACTGATTAAATTTTTAAGGTAGCGAGGCCATGATAAATGGATGTCGATCTTATTTGTTATTAGACAACCTCTAAAAATATTATATTGCAAAACTTTTGTTATGAATTCAGAATTTAAAGGTTGTGATGTGTAAAATTAATACATGTTATTTAGAAGGAAATATTATTGGTGTCTATTCTATATTTTATTAATAAAATAAAAATTATTAATGCCAATGTATATGGGTACACTTTGGTTGGAAGCCCTGCGTACGGACTTGTTAAACCTTCCATACAATCTTTATTGTCTAAGACCCAAACATCCTGTATATGTATTAACATATATATTCGTATAAGATCATTTTAAGTAACCTTACCTTACCATTAACCATAACATAACACTTTTATGGGATCGTATAGAATAATTTATGTTATAATAAATTTATTGTTAAATATATTTTAGGAATAACTAAAACTTTAGTAATCAGACTGGTGGTAGGAGTGCAAAATATTCTCACTCCGAAAAATGTGACTCCGTTCCATGATGTTGACTGCTGCAAAAGTTATTGACTCATTTGTGGA
The DNA here is from genome assembly GCF_002237135.1 of Teleopsis dalmanni. Lineage (NCBI taxonomy): Eukaryota > Metazoa > Arthropoda > Insecta > Diptera > Diopsidae > Teleopsis > Teleopsis dalmanni. The sequence goes on along the minus strand of NC_051847.1, from coordinate 230,525,804 downwards.
AGTTTAGATTTACGATTCCGACGTAAAAAGCACACCAACAGTGAGGAACCGAAAGTAGTGTAGAGTGTAGATATGTAGATATGAATGAAGATGTATGTTCGTTTGTTTAATTTTCGTCTGCACAAAAATGAAAAATGAACACAGGCAAGAACACAGAACAACAAGCACAAGTATGTATGATGGATGAACAGGATTATTCATACTGACAGACAGGCAAAACGCATAGACGATATATTTCGAACATTAAATAATTTATAAAAAAAAATAAAGAAAAAACAAAAAATAAGAAAAACAAATGCTTCAGGTGGTGGTGGCATTACTGGTACAGAAAATGTAAAACAAGAAGAGATAAATTTAGACTTATTAAAGTGAATATGTTAGTCTACGCCACAACGACGAGTTGAATTCGAAGACCTCAAGCAAAGTCTAAATTAAGATAATCATACGTTCAGCTCAGCTTTGTCTGAACGGACGTACAAAAGCAAATAAATAACAAAATTTAAGATGAACTTACACATAAAACCCGAAACAACACAACAACACAGCACAACAACCCGAGTATGAATACAAATATCGAGCTCAGAACAGCACACACTTTTCTCCTTGAACTCCGAAAGCAGAGGCCAACCTAGGCGCACGAGATATATAAACACAATCAAAAGCAAAACAACAGGCAAAAGTGGTAAAAAAAATCAATAGCAGGCAACAGCAAAGGTACTGTCTTCAACACAGCACCATTGACGTAAACTAAAAAAGTGTTCTTCATACTCGTCATCAAATTCAAATATTTTTACCATACAAATTCCATACAGTCCAAGGGGTATGAACTTGTACTACTGCCAACCATTCATTTCACCCAAGTTACTTACGCACACGCACACGTACACAGTTCACATTTTATGATTCCACACTTCTTTCTCTAACGACAGTGCGCTCGCATGTTTGCATAAACAAACTAAAAGCCCCCTATAAAGGTTTTTGTAGAACGGAGTACGGTTATTAAAATCAACCGAGCACAAGAAACAATGCAAGTCAGTATAGAATGAATATCAAGGAAAGTGTAGTAGAGTAGCACAGCACACACGAGTTGAAGCAGCAGAAAAACTTTGAAACGGTAAAATCAAAAAATGTTATTGACCCGCAGGAAAGCTAAAATGGACACATGCAGCCTCGTAGACAGAAAAGAAACAATAACAATGTTAATATGAAGATTGGATGCAAATGAAAAAAGAAAAATAAATATTCATTTTGAATTCGGAAACTTAGTGCACTTTTTTTTTATCAAAAAACTGTTATGTGGAGTAATGAAGATGAGCGGTAATTTTCATACTCAAGGAGCAATGGGTTGGGTTGACTTCCAAGGAATAAACACAACACGGTTCCCAAAAGGAAATATATTTTCAGTAATCAGAAGAACGTTGCCCTTAGCATGTATGGAAAGCGATTTTTTTCAAACAGCAAATCTTTCCCCACTTGCTCATGAAAGTAATGTAATTTGAGCACTGCTCTGTGGGGGGTTCATTTGCATGTATATATATCTAAATAATTCTTTAAAATAAGTTATTTTTATCAGCCTGTTTAAGTTGATAGATTCAGTTTCAATTTTAATAAATTGAAACTTCATAAATAAAAGATTAAAAAAATATCGAGAGAGAAAAAAATATCAAGCCAGTGAAGTGAAATTTTTCAGAGCGCGCAAAAGGTTCAGAAATAAAATGGGCGTCGAAAGTCAAAAAAAAAAATTCGTGTTTAAGAAAGAGAAAAAAAAAAACTTTGGAAAAATGGAAAGAAAAAAGTTTTTTAAGTAAATATATTCCAAGTTAACTCTTTTTGCAGTATGCGAAACAACAAATCATTAAAGTCCGTTTCACTCCACTCTGAAGATTAAATTTATTGGCTTGTTTTATGAATTTCAAGATATTGTGGATCGCTCGCCCGTCCGTTTAACAGCAAATTCAATGAAGCAAGAAACGAAGAAGAAAAAATGACTTCGCCCATAGGCGGTTTACATTTCGAACTGATTTCAACGAAAAATAAAGGAAATGAGGAGTAAAAAAGTATAAAAAATCGTAAAATCGTAAAACAGTAATGTAAAAAAGCAAATACGAAAAATACTTCGCTGAAGGCCGTTCAAAGACTTCGAAAATTATTTTATTTTTGTTATTTTTGTTTTTATTGGAATTTGGAATAGGATTTGTTTTTTACAGAAAAGCCAAACAAACCAGGCTTCTTTACATGGAGCTGTCGATACATCACTTAAGGAATTCAAATTTTAAACTTCTTTTCACTACTTAAAAAAACATAAATTGAATCATAATCAAAAAATAATTGTTGTGTCAATTAAATTTAAAAACAAAATTTAAATATTTTTAACGAATGAAGGAGCGATTAGATCGATGGAGAGAATATAGTAACACATTAAAACCAGAGTTCTTCGTTATTGAAGGCACCAAGATGTAACACTAAAATTCACAATACAGAATATATATATGTATATATAAACGTAAATGTAAACCATTTTTAAGCAAAAGAATCACAACGTAACGCGAAACAATTGAGGGGTAGCAATAAAAGGTTTACACATATAGTAAATATTATTAAAACTTAAAAAAGAATTAAACATTACATATATAAGCATGGGTATGTTGTGTGTGTGCGTGCGTGTATATATATGTTTATGTATAAAATATATATTGATTTTGTGTGTGCACATGAAGTACTCAACAATTTATCAGCTGACGCCCAAAACAGAACAAAAAAGTAAACAAAGAAGGAAATTAAAAAAGAAAAACAAACAAAGATGAATTGATTTTTTTTCTGCGAAAATGCGATGAGTATGAAAATGGGTGGGAAGTAGGCGAAAGGTTATGTACTCTTGCTTCTGCGGCATCGTCGCACTGAAAACGTGAAAACTTACGTCACACTCATTAAAAGAAAGAATAAAGAGAAAAATAAATAAAAATAAAAATAAAAATAAATACGAATCCAATTTGAAAGCCAAAATTTTCACAAAAAAGAGAAAAAAACAAATGACAAGTTTTTCAATATTAATCAGCTGTGTGATAGCAATTCAAAAAAAAAAATTAAATTTATTTGCAAATTTAAAAGAGAAAGCAACTATAATATGTATGAAAACACAATTAAGTTAGAAATAATTTAAAATTATTTTCTTTCCTTTCCTTTATTACTTTCATTATTCCTTTAGAAAAAATTTTTCATAAATTTTAGGAAATTTCAAAAGATGTAGGAGCTTTGAATAAATAATTTTTAAAATATTGACAATTACTGTATGCATTAAATCATTTTAAACAATAGAGAAATTTTTGTTTTTTTTAACGAAAAAAGGAGGATTTGAATTTATAAATCATAATTAGAACTAAAGGTGTATAAAAACATTGAAATTTGAGCAGTAATAAGTACAGAACCTTTCAACTTGCTATGCCGTATGTCAAATTTTACACGAATTCAGCTATGAAAAAAAGTCCATACTTGATGTGTTCATTCCACTCTGATTTTATTATGTCAAAATCAGTTGTCCTTCGCGATTATCTAACTAAACCTCAAGGAATATAGTTTGCTGCGGTTAAAATTCGTAATTGGATTGGAAAGCCATACCTGCCTGAAATTTTATTTTGAAAAAATAATAAATCATTTTAAATAATTCTGCAAAACGATGATACTACAAACATATCTAAATATTTACATAATGATATGATAGAACCTTGTTTCATTTCTATGCAAAACTCTAAGTAATAAAATAACCGAATAAGCTTTATTCTTTAATCTTAAACATTTGAAACATTTAAATGTTGGAATTTATATAAATTCACCGCCAAAAAATTTCTCAAAACTTTGCCAATGATAAATGCAAGATCAATATATTTCTTCACTTAAATGACGGTTGTTACATATGAAATGTTCACTTTAAAAATAGTTTCAAACTTTTACATAAAAAAGTGAATTGCTTACAAATTACAATCAACAAATAGGAAATTCAAATGGCAAAGACATCTAAGAAAAGTGACCATCAAATCAAGCATTTAAAATGTTTTTATTTTGAATTTATTTTTGTTTTTATATTTAAATAAATAAATTTAAAAACTTATTTGTTGACTACTTCGTTCGAATTACGAAGAGAAGAGCACATAGAGGCGAACAGAGAGACGTACGCGTATGTGAACGAAGAAATGGAACTGAGCTGAAGTCGACGATCAACTATTAACTTTCGGCTGGCTGCGATTGGGTCTAATATCATTGCTTTGGCGCGTGACAACAAATTTGAATTCAAATAGTATGACATTTTATTAAATCAAAACAACAACAGTTACGAGCATAAGCAGAGAAGAGGAGAAAAGCTCCACAAATACAAGCGAAACAAAACGAAGCCTCGACGAAATCGTTCATAAAATGTATTGTATAAATTATTTCTCTTATTTGTTTTATTTGTTTTATTTGCGTTGTCTGCCATTTTATACACACGAGCGCGTAAAGCACAAAGAGAAAAAAAACCTAAAATGACGTTCCGAACGCGAACTGACGGTGTCGAAAAACGTAATTGGGAACAAGCTAGGAAAAATCAAAAATAACCAAATTAAAGTGCTTTTTCTGTACATATATTTGACCTAATTTTTTATTATATGTAATTTTTTTCGTTTATTTTTATTATTTTTACAAAAAATCTGTTTAAGTGTGTCGCAGAAACGTAATAAATTAAAGCCTACAAGAAAGAAACATGAAAAAAATAAGCTTTTGAGTTTTTCACTCAAAGATTAATGCAAAAAAATTTGTTGATAATTGAATATTACATTTCCACGTGCGCGAATCATTTCATTTACATTTCAAATGTTTATTAAACAATTAAAAGTGACTACGGCGGCATTGATAAAATAAAAAATCTTCATATGTCCCAAGTATTCAAATACTTTTAAGAAACAAAGGACTAATAAACACTCGTTCGTACTTGGATATGAGCGTTCCAAGCATTTTTCTTGAATTTGCACTTTTCAGACAGTGAAAACATTTTTGAGAGCAACAAAAATAAACGTAGTTATAGCATGTATTTTAGCTGAACGATCCACAGTTCAAGCATCTTTGCTATTATCCCAAACTAAAAGACAATGCTTCTTAAATATTGAAATTAAAATTGCATAACAATTAAAAGAAATGTGTGAAAGATATTTACAAGAAAAAAAAAGAAGAAAAAAATAGCAAATTTTTTTTTCAACAAAAATAATTGAAAAAGTGTCAAAAAAAACTTAAAATAAAAAAAGAAAACAATAAAAGCAGTTTTTCTTTACAAAGTTTCTACCACGATCGTTTGATCTTTTGGGTTTCTTGCGAGGGGGCCGAGTTGGAAGGCAAACAAGAAGGTCATAAAAGTATAAACAAAAATGTGTTCTATTTATAAAGCAACGAATGTTAATTGCTAAAGGGAAAAGGGAGCGGGACACGAGTCTATGTTATCGTTTATTATTTCACTTTTCCTTCCTTTTGTTTGTACCAAAAATACTGATAGTGCACAAAACTTTTCGCACATACACACACACATACGAATTTTTTTTTTTTTTTTATCATTTTGAACGAGCGAAACACAATCAATGTGAAATGTGAATGTGTATGTATTTGTGACATGAATGTGAGCAATAGATAAATATTAGCATTAATAATTTATAACGAAAATAATTTAATAATCGTGTGACGTGGTTTTGGGTTCTAATACAGTGTTGATTCATTAAAAATGATTGATAAGTTGACTGTAAATTGATATTGAAAAGTAATTTTGTTAAATAAACCGAATTTATCGAGGTAAATCTCATAGTAAATTGGAATGGTGTGATAACTAGAATAGATAATAAAAAATAATGTGGAGCCAAAGTTATAGTTAAGACCTTCAGAATGGATGTTCTGGTCTTTGATATGTTAACAACACATTTAAATAAAGATCCAAAATATGAAGAGTGCAACTATCCAACTATATATTAATCATGCCAAATAGGAAGTCCATTCATTACTATATATATATATATAAAGTAGTAAAATCTATTAAATCTATGACGGAAGGTATTTCATCAATTGTTTTGACGACTACAACAACAACATAATATCAACTTGTTTAACAAACATCATTAGATGGAGTTACATACTATAAATATGTAGTATCCTGCAACGGTGCGGAAACGAATCAATAGGCTATCTTGCGGATAACACCACATACTCCTCTTTAAATTTATCTATCCAATAAATCCTACGTAAGTATTCCCCTACATATATTTATAATTTTGCATTGTGAAGAGTTTATTAAAAAGCTTCAATTTATTGAGACATGATAACTAAGTTTGAATATGCATAAAATTCTTTATTTTTGTATTTTGGAGACGTGTTTTTTCGTATTTTGTCATTTTAAAGTTATTTCTAGTATTTCAAACGTCTCTCTCTCTTTACTTTTTTACAAACTATTTCTGAAATGACACGTGTATGGTGTTAATATAATTTAATTTCGCAAATATATTAAAATGCACTTTTCTTATCAGTTCACATATTATGAAACTAAGTTTTGGGATGAAGAACAAATTTCAGTTCTCTAGAAAATGTAAAGACATCCTTAACTTCAAAGATTGAATTGGAACCTAACGCGTCTTTACTCTTAGAATATAATAGGACATACAACTAATATACGAATACAAGTAAAATATACATATATGCAAATAAAGTTAAAAATATATAAAAACTGTGGGAAATAGAAAACTTCTTTTAGAAAATAATTGCCTTATAATTGTATAAAATCAACTAATTTCGAAGAATTTCATTTTTTTATTTTACTGGTGCTCTTCAGAAAAATTTATATTTATTATAATTTAATGCTTGTATGAGTGATTTTAGGAAAAATAAACCACATTCAGTACGTTATTCAGAATTTCATTAGAACACATATTTGAAAGTCATCACCAATGAAATCTACTCATTTTAGGTGGGTTCTCGACAAGTATCCGCATTAGTTTTGCGCTAAGTTTGAGTGATGAATAAAATGAATGAATGTGCAAATTGTAGTGAATCACACAAAAACATGCGCGGCAGAGACTAAAGGAGGATCTAAGATTATTACTTTGTGTTATGAAACGAATAAATCATAAAATAAACGAATCAACAAAAAAACAACAGTTGAATAATAATATTTTTATTATAAAAATAAAATTTAATATGGTAAATGACGTCAATAAATAAAATAAATAGATAAATTCATTAAACGTTCAATTTTATGAAAAGATTATAATTTTATTTTTGTTATTAAAAAATTATAATTACATACTCGATAAAGAACTCCTATAATGATAATAACAGATCATTTATTTTTATATTTTAGATGCATAGTTTTTTGCGATCCACACTTAACTTACGCCCCCTACTCATTAACGGTAACACATGATAAACATAGAATACATAGCTTATCGCTTAGATGTTAAGTAGTCTCGATTACAATATGGCAAAATTAACAAATGCATTAAGTGACTCATCAGTAAATAGAGATAAAATGGACAGACAACAATATTGCTTCTATGCGATTATTTACATATATAGGAAACGGATTGATTGTTTATTCAGTCATGAGTTTTATTGGCAAAAACAAGTTCCATTATCTTTAATAACTAAAATGTACACATAGATATTTACATTTCAAACAAAGTTTTAAATGGAAATCTACTTTCTTTTAAAGAAAAAACGGAAAATTTTAATAAAAAGTGGAACTGTATTTTGTTGAAAATGTCCACTTTTAATAAATTATTTGTTTTTTGTACTCTTATGGAATATTAATATTACAATATAAAAATGATATCTAAGAAATTAATTATGTTCTATGCTAAGACAGTCGTTGAAAGCAAAAGGTCACAAACCAATAATTAAGAAGGTTTGCCTTCATTCCCTCCAAAATTACATATATACATATATCGTTAGATTATCTGTGGAGGACCGAATGAATATGAATATTAAAAGTTATTATTACAAAATAAACAATTTAAATCAGAGTTTAAAATGTAAAAAGCTGAGAATTTATTTAAAATTGTTTATATACTTTGTTAAATATGTTTTATAAATATGTATAATTGTGTACGAATGTACTATATAATGGGGGATATACATATGTATATTTATGTAGGAAGAATATGAAAAAATTTTTATCTGGAGAAAGATTTAAAAACTAATTGGCTTACGAAATAGATTTTAATTTTGCAATACGATGAGTCAAGCACTATGCAAAGTTATTTACAATATATGTTTTTTCTACATTTCGAAAGAAAGTCAAGGTAAACTAGAGTTCCATTTTCGATGTTTCAGAAAAAGAAAGTATTTGTATTTGTATTTAAGCAGCAATGAGAGTGGAAACCCTACTTCGTTTAATACAAAAAGGTTCTCTTGCAGTTGCTCTCTCAAAATTTGCCATATCATTCACGTTTTGTTCGTGCGAAAAAACCTAAGCAGCGATAACCCAAATAGGATTTTGTGTGCTCATTCTAAATTGTTTATTTAATTATTTTAATTTCAATCAAATCACAAATATTTCATTAACTTTTCCAATAATTCTTTTCTATTACAAGAAATTTTTTGCGTTTTCAGTTTTCACTTATTTGTACTTTTTTAACAGTTGGGTTTTTTGGTTTTAATTCGTGTTTTCGTATTTTATTCGCAGTTGGCAACTTTGCGTGGCTGTAATGGCACTGCGCAGTAAAGCAAAATGGCTAGACGACGACATAATGATAAGGAAAATAAAGAAAAAAAAAAAAACTGAAAAAGAAAAACTTACTTTTTCAGTTTCGTTGCATTTGAAGACAGAAGCCCTTTTTTTTTTTTTTGTTTTTAATTTGTTTTATAACAAAATATAAAATATTTTTTTTGATTGATCACAGTTTTAGTTGTTGAATTAGAATTTTATTTCTGATGAATATGCATATGTATTATCCAAATAGCTTTTTTCTAAGTTAACTTTAACACAGTTTTTTTATAATTTCAAAAAAAAACAAAAATATTACAAGTTTTGGTTTTTTTATAATGAAAAAACATATGTCGATTATTATTCCTTAATTCTATGAAAATCTATACTACGTCACTAAAACAAATTGCACTCAAGGATATCGTTTTCTTTTTTTTTTGTCTCAATTATTTTGCACTTATTATTATTATTTCTTACTTTTATTTTGTTTTGAACGAAAAAAAATTTCAAAAATATCACATAAAATTATTTATTAAGTTCCACAGCTGGTAGTATCCTTTTTTTAGTTTTAGTATTTGAACACGTCTTTATGTCTGGAAAATTGAATATAATAACGACGGTAACGACCTTTTTTCTTTTCTAGTTAAAATCAGGTTTATTTGATTCCTTTTTTTAGTAAATTTACACAGGTGATTAATATTGCAACTACAACGCACAAGAATGAGACAGACAATTTATTTTAAACACCAAAAGTAAGAAATAACGTGGATTTGATCCTTCAAAATGTGAAGTCTCCAAGCACTCGTATTCGACTAAATGTGAAAATTTCGTTATAAAAGTTGCTACCAGCGCCTTTAAATTTTTCTACGCACAGCACAATACCATTACACACCATAAATGCATAAATGTGAGTAGAGTGGTGTGTTTAAACAATAAAAGGGGAAATTATTGAGAGTTGAGTTTTTACTTATTTTGTAATGTCATTATCCGCAACAGCACTTTTGAAATACGAAATACATTTTTAAGTGGCTCTCTTTGTTCTTTAACTATTATGTACATTTTGAATAATATATATATTTAATTTTATTACGCACAATTTCATTTTTGCGACGTTAAGTAGATCCATTTAGGTTTTGTGTACTATGTCCATTGTCAACAGAATTTTAGTTTTGAAGTTACTTTCGAAATTGATTATATGGAATCATTTGATAATATTAATTTATAATCAGTAGTATAGTAGAAATAATATATGTCTGTCTAATCTATCTGTATCTTATCTACAACTAAAACACGCTCTTGTAAAATAGCATACAATATGTTTATTAAATTACTATTTACCCTATCATCATTTATCATTTTTAATACAGAACTCATATAAATATGTGTTACTATGAGATGCGTTGTAATTAAAAACAAAATAAAAAAGATATGAAATAAAAAATCATTATAAACCGCAATTTTTTCGTTAATAATTTAACATAATAACATTATTATTTTTTTTTCATTTTGATATATAAACATTTAGTCAAAAAGTTAAAGTGTGCACTAACATCTAAAGACTATACAATAGAAGCATAAATTCAACCCATAATTTTCTTTTTGTCAAAATTGTACCTTATATTAGTTATAGCCGATTCACACAGCAACCATAATTGTAATTTAGAAAGTTTGTTCATTCGGCTTTTTTGTGCTTGTAAACAAAAAAAAAATTTATATTAGTAATTTTATTTTGCTTTACTTTAATTAATAAAAATTTATTTACAATATTACTTAATAAACTTAATTTGGTAAAGTAATTATACTTTAATCATAACTTTTTTGGTCAATTTTGGCATGGAATCGGATTGTTACTACAACGAGTGAGTTGAGCGTGCGGAAAGAACAGAATAACAATTACTTGTGCTGTGTGAAAAGATGTTTAGTGAAATTTGAACAAAGATCGTTATCACTATTAATGACAATAATTAGTTATTATGACTCAAAAGTCATTAAGGTATGAATTAAGTCAGAAAAGTTGATGACTTAAGTTTGACATAAGTTAATCGTAAAACTAGTATTAAGACTGTTAAATAGCCCCTGACTAATTAAGATATTTTTTACTATTTATTATTGTTTTTCCCTACATATTTGTATTCGAAATAGACTTTTGTCATAGAATATAAAATTCTTAATTAGATCTAAATTTAAAGGATTATTTGCATCATTAATTTATTGAACAATCCAAAATAATAAATTCTAACAAACCGACTGTACTGCTCACATACAATAAGCAAAGAAATTGTATGGAAGGCATCTGAAATAATTGTAAAGGCAAACAACTTTTTCGCTTACGTTTATGTTTTTGTTCGCTATGTACACACAAGTGTGGTGAATAAAATAACAATGCGTTGTTTTTCATTTAAGAAAACGTAGATATTATTACGACGTATAGAAGGCAAAGCTGTTAACTTCAAAATGATTCATTTACTTTATAAATAATTAATTAAAATTGGTAAACATTGTTATTGTCTGCGTTCAACAGTACAAGGTACAGAAAATTAATAATACATACACACATACAAAGCATTATTATTATCATTCAACAGAGGCAGTATAATGAACTCCCCACACTAAATGATAAGTTTTTCAAAGAAACCCCAACACCAACACTCAAGCAGTCTGCCAATTAAAAATTCAGAAAGAGAATACACCACCAAAAGATCAACTATAATTATACTATTTCGGGACTATTATAAAGTTTTTGTTTAAATATATGTAACCATAATTTTTTATTTGTAGAAATATCTTCTAGGACAATGACAACTTTTACCATATTGCAGCACAAACAAACACCAATCATAGCATTGTCGCCGTCATCAATCAAATAATACCACACTGCGCATATATATTAACAAAAAATTTCAATAAAATATTTTATTACTGTTTTATAGCAGAAAAAAAATTCATCTTAAATAATGTTAAAATATAAAAGAAACAAGAGAAAATGTTGTGAAATAACATTTTGAACTTAGTTGAAAAAAAACGCATAAGTGTGTGTAGGAAGGGGAAAAATGCAGGTTTTGTGCCTTTGTTTTCTGTATTTCAGGTTAATTGGACGTTGAGTAATGCAGGAAAATCGTATGGGGAATAAATTGGTTGTATTGAAATGGTGGTGTTGAGTATTAAATTCAAGTTGAATTGAAGAGTACTTTGCTTTGTGGCAATTCAACACATATGCACAAATACACCACACACGATAAATGTGTGCAGAATAAAATGAAGAAATACAAAATTCAATTTAAATTCATATGTGTGATATAATCATGTTTCTACTACGAAGTAAAGTCGAAGTGCTTTCAGGAATTTTACAAGCGAGTCGCAAATTTGTATAATGTACTTGGAGAAGTTTTAGTTTTTTTCACTTTTTTGTATAAATAAAAACACAATTTTAAGGCAATCACTAAAGAACTGACGCAAAGTCTGCTCCAATTGTGAAAGAACAAAGAGCAATGAAACGCTGTAAAAGTGAAGAAGTAGCTTTGGAAACCTAAAGGCGGAAGAGTCAATGCGATTCATACTGGTTTCAGTATGAATCTAGTAATTTATGTGGGCCTTTTTGGGATTTATCTAGGTTTTTTATTTAGTATGTTAAGCAAAAGTGAAAAAATTTGTGGTTCAGCTCAATAAATTTAAGTAAGAATAGTTTTTTTCTATCTATGTATACCCACATTCAGTCTCGATGACATTCACACAAAACATACAATAATATGATTTTCAATGAGTTAACGAACTACGTTTTGAGACAAATCGAATAGCAAGCAATTAATTTCCTGGTCTCTGTCAATCGCAGGCATCGCATTAAAAAAATATAGCAAACATTCATTAAAAATTTTAATATCACGGATTTTATGAGAGAAGCACCGAAGAGAAACGCATACACCTGCACTTGTCATTTCTGCTAATATCGCAAAGAAAACTAAAAGTAAGAATAATCAGATTGCGTTCTAGAATAAACAATAATCAAACGAAACCAATACGGAAGTACACGAAACAAGTAAGAAAGACGTAGTGTAATTAAAATTTACTGAAACTAACACCAAAAAGCGAAAAATGTGGCTTCGCCTTCGTGAGCTCATCAACCATAAGCGAATGGATGATATGAACGCTTACGTTCCGCAACAATCACACGAGAAAAAAAAACAAAACTCTTTTGAAGACTTAAATACACACCACATCAATACCTGGGGAAAGAGTTTTTATGGTAAGAGTGTGATGTGATAATCATTTATTCTATACAATGCAACAAAAATTTCTTTGTGGTGAATAAATTACCAGCAGTCGTTAATCGTTCTGTAATATGGAAGCCAAAGCCATCCACATACATACATAGCCAGCCACATATGCATACATATATAACAAGCAACAAACAACAGATTAAGTACGCTACAAGCATATTTACGCTTCTTTCTACGTTTATAAATAAATACTCATAGACAGCACAACGGTATTGGTTGGTACATACTTACTCACTTATATGCGTCAATAAATATAAACAGACAGAAAGCAAACAGACGAAAAATCAGACAAACAAACTTTAAAGAAAATAAACGGCAATACAAATACAAATACATACAAATACATATGAACAAACTTGTTTGTGATTATAATTCGAAGAATTTCGAATTTTAAAAACAAAAAGTTGAACAGAAACCACATCAAATGAAAAGAACAAAAGTAATTAAAATTGAAATATGTATATAAAATATAAAAACTAGTCAATTTTTGATTTTCAGGGCAAATTTCTCTGCACACAAAAGATAAGAAATAGACAAAACAAAAACAATTTTAAACGTTAATCAAAATAAAAACAATCGAATGAATAATGCAGAAAACTGATTCCAACTACAATTTTCGTATTTTAAAACAAATAAAGATGAGAGCGGAACAGAGCAGTTTAAGTAACACCAATGACAGTGTATGATTGTATGCCTGCGTGTGCCAACATGCATGACACGAAATAAGGAGAAAAAGAGAGGAAATGCCTCTGGAGAAGTTAGTTAGTATACGAAAATCAGAGAAAAACAAAACAACATTCGGGTGTGTACCAAATTATTTATGTGCATAGACAGGCAGACAGAGTCATATATTTACGAATATTTACGCTGCGACCAACTAACGAACATTTTAAAGGGGAGAATGATGTATGTGAACAATTTCAATGACGTATTTCCATTCAAACATTTGAAAAGTTACGTCGTTTCCTAATGTTTATATTTAAATTCCTACCTACAAGAGTAGGAATTAAGAGTATAGACTTCGGTTTAGACCGAACAACATTAAGAGTAAGAGAACAGACAATGACACGAAAGTGCATAGGACAACAAACTGTTCTGTTCTGTGACATATAAGTCGATGGCTTCAAACTTGTGATAATTGGACAAATTAGGAAAGTTGGCAGTGGTACCACACTTCAAATCAGTTTATGGCACGTTCTTATTTGATTGGAATTCGCTATGCGCTTCGTTATAATCTCTTTAGATTAAAACATACTCGTATACCAATCGAAATTTTGCAAGTGTGAAGAGGAAACACCAAATATTTTATGGATTCTGTACTTGTTATTCTATGTTCTTGTTATACTATGTTTTTGAAATGCTATCAACATATTTTTAGCAACATATGTGTAACGCAACATATTTTCCAGTTTTTAATAGCATTTTTAATAGTAGAATAAATATTGTTTGTTTTGTTTTGTTTTTATAATTTAATACAATTTTTATAAGTTATATACTTACCACAAAAATTAATATTTGTAATTACTCTTTTATTATAATCTGAAAATAAGAAAAGATTTGATTAAGATTATGCTCTATTCGACTTATGCCAAAAATATTTATTGTTTCAAATTATCAGACTCTTTTCGATTCAATTAAAGCTGAATTAACCATTTAACAAAGCACACAGAGACAATAAGGTAGTAGGTAAAACACCATTGTTTGATTCGAATTGTTAAGCACTGTAAAGGTAGTACGTAGGGTACCATGCAATCAGAAGAAAAGCATCAGAAGGAACATTATTCGCAATTCGAGTTAGTATCTATCTCTCCTTTTTTTCTCTTATCAATACAACAAAATTAGTTTGTGTTAATTTTTATATTTAACTACGCTCTATAATGTGTATAAACAATTTGTGTGTTTATAAACAATTTAGATATACTTAATACATCATTTACAGGGTTCACACTACAATTTAACTCTTAACTTAAACAAATACATAAGCCAGTACTTTTTATGAACCAACTTTATATTATTGTAGATATACATATGTGTGATTTATTTGATTGCGAATATAAAATTTATAAGGCGTAAGATTTCTCTTTTCTTTCTCCACCACATTGCATTTCATTAAAGAACAACAACACCCACAATAACAACAAATCAACAATAAAAACGCATATCACTTGTATATCGCAATGAGACGACATCGTTGATTATGTTGATATTCTTTGTTTGTACAACATCGGTTCTGATGTTGGATGAGAGATGAGAGATCGATCAGTGCAGCCTAGCAGCCGAGCAGATTCAATTGAAGTGTTTACACGTTCTATTATTACCTCAGTTCAGGTAACCTGCAAAAGAAAACAAAGTGTATGGCAGCGAAAATGCGATTTCATGTTCTACGCATGAGATAATGATGACCCTTAACAGAATATTTATACACGTAGGCCAATCGCATAGAGGAGCACTCTGCTTCAAGGCAAGGAAACTGTATAAAGCAACAAAGGATGTTTGTATGCGGAAGACACACAGGCGTATAAGGCAAAGCATAACACGCATTAATGCATCTAAAGCATAGAACAAAGAGTGGTAAACAAAGGATACTCTTATTCAAATACGATCACTTGTGCGTGCAGAAGAAAACGATCCTATACCAAATGAGGTTTTTATTCTTAATTGAATTGGATGAGTGAAAAATTATAAGCAGAAAACATTGCTGTAGAACAAAGTAAAGTAACGTAAAATTGCACTGCAGATGTTCTCAATTTTGCTGTCTTTTGGAAAAAAAACAAGCCGGAATAAGTCTCCTATACTAACCTGAATATTGGTTATAATACAGATACTGAAAGCTTTTGGAATCGCATAAATTTTAAGTTTGACAGGCTTTTACACAACATTCGGACCTCATAATGGACTCTATACGTAATACCTTTGAAAAGCACGCAATGAAATATCAGGGTTAGAGAAGAAAATCATTGAAACAAAATAAATTTTGCATCCAATCAAAAAAAAATTGGAGAAGAATTATATTAATTTATTATTAAAGAGAACTAAATTAATCAAGTGGCAGGAATAAAAAATGATAGAGGAGAATATAACAATTCACAAAATATAAAAAAGGAATAGAATGCAAAATCTGTAAAATAAACAGTGGCGAAGAAAAAATTATCAAATAAATTATCATTAAGATTGACAAGGCGAGTTTGAAGATGAGAACACTTTCAATATGTAGCATATACCGTAGGTAGATATATACTCAGAGTACATTCTGGTGTGTCAATTTATTGTGAAAGAGCACAACGGACACCATTGAATTCAGAACTACATTACGTTTTTATGGGTCGGAAAAATGTAGTTTTCCTTTAAGCACCCAAATGTACCACGTATTCACGAAAAGCACATGCACCAACTCATCTATTTAAGAAGGATCGCGGGGAAGAGAAGTACAACAAAATAACTTCGAAAACAAAAACACTAAATTTGCTCTTACCAAAATAATGACGTTTCTGTTAGGAATGTCCCTCTTTTGGGCGGGAAAAAATAATAGAAATAAATTTATTTGCAATTTTATTGTTTTTTGTTGCGTCAGTCTACGATATGACTAACTTCTTTAATGCATTGTCTCGTTTTTTGGTTTTTCGGATAGGTCAGTGGCCTAAAAGGAAACAAACAAAGGAACAACAAAAATTAGAACTGAAATGAACACAAAACGGGTAAATAAAGTTAATAATATTAACAAAACAAGGCAACAAACGAAGGCAAAAAGTGCACACAAACTGAGATTATTAGGGATTGGATAACGATCATATAGTTACTGGTAACATTGAAAATGTATTGTGAGGTAGATGTTAATCACATGCAAGTAAATATTAAAGTTAGCGGAAAACTTTTTTAAAAATTTTGATGAACAATTGTTTTTGTATGAACTTTTATCAACTGAAAAATTAAAATAAACATTTTATTTTAAACTGAAAATTTACATTAATATCTGTTCTGTTTGTCCATACATTTTTGCCCAAGATGCAGGTTTTTTAGATCTTAGTGAAATGGTGCCCGAAACACATCTATTGAGTATTACAATCAGGCGGAACATACCACTTCAATAGAAATAGCATTTTCACAGTTTAAGGCGTTGAAAGTACAGATTCCCTTTAGTTCAGTTTGACTTCATTTTATTGGTTTCAAATGTTTTTCTCGAAATTACATTAAAATAAAATATATAATCAGGCATTTAATATATTTACTTTCAGTCTGTTGTAACTTAGAATAAAAATAAAATAAATGCTTCCTAAAGGAATGAATTCTTATAAGGTATAGAGTTTTGTATCGATAATGTTAAAGAGAGAGAAGTGGGAAGTGGAACTGAATGAGTAAAAAAATATTAAACCTAAATTATCTTAAGTCTTAAATAAAAAAAAACAAGTTTAAAGGAAGAAATTTGTATCAAAAGTTACATCAGCTTTGCTTTCTTCAAGTCGAGTTCCTCAGTCTTTATATGTTATGCGTGTATGTAAATTAGGTCAATATACTAACCGCAGCTCTTGAATGTTTTTATTAATAATTAAAAACATTTTTACATCGTGATTTTTATTTTATTTTTATTTAATTTAAAATGTGTTGTTACTCGACTTTGTGACGTAACCTTAACATAAGAAAATTAAATATGCTCTTCCAGAACAATCGGAGTTGGTGGATGATCTGCTATTATTTTAAATAATTTTTTTTTTCATAATACAGCAGTACAATCGGAGGAGTACAATTGCATTAAATAAAAGCATTTTCTTTGTCAAAAAATGTTGAAAATCAATACAAAGGTTAATATTATAGATGATTAAGAAAGTCGATAAAGTTTTATTTTGACACGAGATCCACGAATAAAAAAGTAATTAAATAAAACATTACATAGTGCATTTATGCTACACTTCACTCAATACAGACAGATTCCAGTATTGACCGATTCTATGTCCCTGCGGTCGTTCGTTATTTACGATTAACTACGCTATAAAGAAGAAGCAATTATTTATTGTTTGTATTTATAATTCTATAAGTAGTATTATTTATATTCTCTATAGATAACACATATTGCACCTTACATGCAATATGTATGTGGTTAATGGTTAATGATTGCAATAATGATAAAAGTTACTGAAGACTTACAATCAAATTTTATTGGATAAATTTGATAACTTTAATACTTTTTAAAAATAACACATACTCAGCATAACAAGACTAGATAACAGAATTGTATAACTTTTTAATATCCAATAAATAAAAGTGCAGGGAAAATAGGTATACGGATGTTCTCACAAAATTTTATATTATAATCTGAGTTTCTTCTCGCTATTAGCATTAGTATTATCTATTTTCTTGATCAGAGACAAAATTCGACTTTAGACATGCAACATTAAATTTTGATTGCCATTATAAACAATTTCGAATACTTTTTAATATTACTTTTATCATACAAGCAAGTTCAAGTAAGCGACCTTCAACTTAGATTTCCAGTTTATTTCTGGTTTTTTATTTTTTTTCGTTAAATAGAAATTAAAATATAAAAAAAAACATTGAGCGAATAAAACACAAAACTGAATTATTAAAAAAAAATTATAAACAATAACAGAAGACGTACGAGTACTCCAGTAATATTTACGAACATGTAAGTTTGTGGTGTGACACAACCGCTCAGCTCAGCACACCACGCACATTGCTACGGAGGCATTTATCCATTCAACTCAATTTGGCAGGGCAACGAATTCCCCGCGTTTGTAAATAATTAATAAAATGATTTCGAAACCAGGTGATCGACCTTTGCCAGTTCTTTACATATTCACAATGCCAAAAAATCTTCAAACAAAATGGGTAATACGTTTTCAGTTAATACAACAAATGACCGCATTGATGGTCTCTGCTTTTTACTTATAATCAATTATTTTATTGCTAATACATAGCATAGAATTGCAGCAATCTAAGCATTTAAATAAAAAATATCAATATTTAATATAATTCCGCATAACCTCCAAGGTCTTCAGAGGCTCGTTTAGTGCTACTGTCGTCATCGGGCCCGAAAACAGCTGAGGAAGCAACAGCAACAGTTAAGCAACAATTGCACCCGCAAA
This sequence comes from Teleopsis dalmanni, assembly GCF_002237135.1. Taxonomy (NCBI): domain Eukaryota; kingdom Metazoa; phylum Arthropoda; class Insecta; order Diptera; family Diopsidae; genus Teleopsis; species Teleopsis dalmanni. Next base: position 230,506,728 of record NC_051847.1, on the reverse strand, counting down.
CACACATTAACAATTACTAAGACATTGGCTAGCTAAACATCTTTAATAATTTGTTGTTTAATGTGCTTAACAACCTTGATGAAAGCTATTTAGCGTTCAGTTTTTTAGAGAATATATCGCTTTTCCATGATTATGATGCACGAATAGATCTTCTCATACTCGTAGCTCATACCCAATATGTGGTTTTTAAGCCTAAAAATGATATTTGCTTTGAAAACGCATTCATTCGTTTTTATTTTCGTTGAGATATTTGTCTTTCCAAAAAGAATAGCTTTGAAATAAAACTAGTCAACTTCAAAAATTAACTTTCAATTCGTTGAACTTGTGTTTCCAAATAAAGCTGTAGTTTATAAGCTCGTTCTAATTTAAAGCACGACAAGTGCTTTGGTGAGTGTCACTAATAAAATAAAATCAAAAAGTGACACAAAACCTGGAACTTGAGCATTGAAAGTTTGTACAGCCTTGGCTACTTGTGGAAAAACATAATTAGTCATCGCTTCTAATTTAACAGGCACGAGATCTGTGCCTGGCACTTGCAGTCCAAACACATTATATACGGATTTTAAATTAATTAAAAAGATGCGTCCATGTTGTAAGATGTAATTGCATCCACAGAATAACATTGCTGTATTGAATTTTATATCATAGCAACAGTTTTTAAATATAATTTAATCATTTGAAAACTTTATAATTAAATTTCCTTCAGTTTGGCGTTTACTAACTTTTTAAATGTGATTTAATAAAACTTTAAATGACCACTTTAAAGGATATAAAGGATATATCGCTACAAATCCAAAGATGTTTTCTATTGTTAGTACATCTTCATGTATGGATTCTGGTTAAATTTAATTCGTAGATTATCGCTTTAACATAAACTTGATTGAATCCTTTTCAAACATTATAACAGAATATATATTTTTGTATATACGAGTATAAGATATTACTTTCTTGTAAACAAGCTTTGACCAACATATAAGATAGAGCAATAACTTTATATGTTTCCAATGCATTAAGAGGACATAACCATAGCTCATATGGAGATGGACTGGTGTAAAAGACAAATATTACTGTTGACACAGGTAAAAATATTTATGAGACTTGTCATTAAGTATAAAAGCGAATATCTGTGATATACAGTTTTTACACTAATGAATTATTTTTAATTAGTAAGAAATTAGGCACTTCATATAATATATTATAGGTTACCAGATCTATGACCTAAAGTTTTTAATCTAAGGTCGAAATGAAGCTAATCACTTTTGTGAGAATGACACAACTTTTTAAAAATTATAACACAGGCTTATTTCGCCTAAAATGTTTAGCATGAAATAAAGTGAAAGAACGGTAAAAAGCATTTAATAAAAAATATAAAAAATCTAACTAAACTTATATACATATATATAGTGTGAAAGAATGTCAAATGATAATAGTAATATATAGAAATTATAAATTTGTATATATAACTATAAAACTATGTATTTGAACTATATACATAAACAGTATGAAAAAGTGTATAAAAGAGATTTGTATAATATGTAGAAAATAATACATAAAACTATATGCATATAGACAGGTATACGCAATCTTACGCGAGTGGTAAAGGCGATTTACACTACCTACTACTACTACCATAAAAAAGAACTTGAACATACTATTTATGTTTGCAACTCTTAGCGGAATATTTAATGGTCCTTATTTTTATAGTGATTAAGTTTCAAACGCACGTCATTGAGGATACAGATGATTTATATGGCTAGGTACTCAGATAAGTACGTCCTAAATGTGTGCAAATTTCAATAAAATAAATTTAATGATGTCCTCTACGTCTTCACTCAAGAAGATTGTTTAAACATTTGCATAAACTTATATTTATTACCTTGATAAAAAATGGTGCTCCACACGTCAATGTAGTCTTTTCTAACCTAAAATCAGACATAGTTAATAATAAGAGCTTTAGAATAGTTTAATGAATTTACCGTATTTTAAAATGATGGGAAGTCTCTTCCTTTAATTTCTGCAATAAAAATGTAAATAGCTCTATAAGTCTCAAGGAGTATAAAAATTATGCAGATTAAAAAAATTTCTTAAAAACTTGTGTGTAATTTGTGGGTACCATTTTAATCAATAATCTTATATAGCCTTATTAATACAAGCAATTTATTTTATATATTTAGCTGCCGCCATTTTCATAGTTGCTGTGCATATTAAATGATATTCACTCAATATTGCACATTTAACAAAACATTAAAAATAACAACAAATTATTCAAGGTGCTCTGCTGCTGCTGTCATGGTGATGCACTTGAGCAAAGGCAGCACCAGCAAAAGCAACAGCCCCAATATCATAAAGCAAGAAAAATTAACAAAACAAAACACAAAGCGACTTACACTTTTTAATTCTGTGAAAAGAAATTATTTTCTAAATAAACTTTTAAAAATCTGCATTAAAATACACTTTTCACTTTACGTCAAACAAACTATTAACGCACTTACACACTTCAGCAAACAAATCAACACTGAGCACTGCCTCCTACTTTGCTAATGCACCGACCTATTTATATCGAATTATCGATAAAAATAAAAGGCTGAGTTACAATACGCTTAAGTTTTACGGCTTGTGGCAGGAAAAATATTGTTTAAAAATAGAAATCATAAGTAATTGTATGAAATTAGAGATCAAAGGCATATTATCGTATTTCCTACTTAATATCTCAGTAAACAGAACTCGTTCACTAGATTTATAAGCATATATTAAAACTTCCATCGTGAACGAATATCCACAGTCGAAAAGTAATAAAATGATAAACGTTTAAATGCACCTTTTTTGTACTTTACCGGTAAAGTTGTAATAAGAGTGATTTTTTGTTTGCTATGCATTCAACAAAGCAATAAAGTTTCAAAAAAAATTGAAATTGAAATATATATTCATAATTTTCTTTTATCTATAAATATTTGTTGTTGTTGTTGTTATTATTATTATTTGAGTTAGTGCTAATGTGCACTTTTACTCTTTTTATTATTCTTTTTAAAAACTTCAAATTAAAGATTCTTTCAAATCTGACAAAATTGTATTTCACAATAACTTTAGTTTATTAATATAACACTGCGGTAGTGTGGTTATTTCTACAAAAACGAATATAAATAAAACTCGTGTAAACACCCGTTGCTTTAATCATTTTATCACTTTAAGTTTACTTAATTTATTTGAACATTAAAATTAGATTAAAGCAAAAATCAAGATTAAAGTATAAACCTTGATATTAATCTCACATTTTCCATACAAAAGTTGATCCCCTTATGGTCGAGATTAATTTTAAATCACCTTCAAAATGTTGATTATTTCTCTGTGCAACTCTGCAAATGTCTTAATGTTTTAGATTTTTTTACGATCTTAGAAGAAATGTCATAATGTCGTAGATTATTTTACGATTTTAAAGAGAAATGTCAAAATCTATTCAAAATAAACATTGAAATATCCCAATTTATTGCATTTTTAATTTTTGCACGTAAAACTTATTTTAAAAACTATTTTAAAAATTTATACACATGAATTCCACATCTATGTACCTTTAATATATATAATTATATAATATATAATATAATTTATTGCTGAATTGTAAGCGTGATAGTTAATTGTTTTTATTTAATCGTTATGTAGAAAACATGCGAAATAATTTTATAGCCATCCACATTTTATTATATAGTTGTAAAAACGGAGCAATTTGCAATTTGTCTCGGTAAACAAGTTTTCCTAAATCATAAACAGATGGACAAAAACGACAACACAATAACGAATAACAGCTGTTAATATTAAAACACGAGCAGGAACAGGTAACAGCGTTGCATGCAATTAATTTTAGATTTCGAAGATCTCTTATTTATTGATATTCTTGATTTGTTGGTAGTTTGATAAAATATGCTGTTTCTATTATTCTTTTTCATATTGTAAAATATTAAAATAATTTTAAAATGTATTTAGGTTATCTCTTAATATACATTTGCAAATCTCGTTCTTACGTTACGTAGGATTTTATTCTGTTTCATTTCTATCGACGTCCACATTTGATTGTTTAGTGAATTATCGATTGCATCGAATTTGACTGAAATGACATTTCTTTGTTTTTTGTTTGTTTAAAGAAGGCTTATGCGCGGTTAGACGCAGAAATTGTAACATAATCCCGTTAAATGTATTTTGTATGTGAGTTTGTTATAAAATAGCAGTTATCAAAATGTCTTCGGTAAGTCTTACAACTAATATTATTATTAAAAATGTTTTCATGATTTGTTTTTTCTTTGATGCTAAAAGAATAAAGCTGATTTGTCAGCAGATATTAGGACCCCAGACCGGGCTGAATATCCACGCTCATTTTCACCAAGTACTCCAGCACTTCTAGCAGAAACTCGGCAGAGTAAGTATTGACTGTTTTTTATTTTAGTTTCTAGTATCGAGCGTAATATCTAACATACGTAATTTAAAAGTGAATCGATTCTTAGATGAGGTTCACCAAGTAAATGTTCAACCACTAGCAACTGATAGGTCAACTGGTCGTTTCAGACACAATGTCCCGTTAAATATCGACCGTAATTCACAAAGATCTTTACCTTTCGGTAAAAATTTAATTTGATTAAATAATATTAATAAAGTTTTTCTTATTTTGTTACAGTTCAACTCGATGAAGTATTTAGTGTTTCAGATGCATCTGTATCCAGTGAGGAAGATGATGACATTGTATTTGGCCCAAATGTCATTGATCTGTGCTCACCAAATCGTAAGTCTCCAGAGTCTACATCAGATATAACTCTTGCTGAAAAAAGTGCGATTAAACATAGTCAACCAATGTGTCCCATATGCATCGCACCGATGACAGTTCCTACGAGTACAGAGTGTGGACATGTTTTTTGCAAAGCTTGTATAAATAGAGCAGTCGATACTTTCAAAAAATGTCCCCTTTGCAATGCAAAAATTTTAAAAAGACACTTGCGTCGAATATTTTTGTGAATATTTATAAATAGTATAAGCTCTTTTTACTGGTGTTAAAGAGCACGCAGGTTTCCTCTTTTTAAATATTTCTGTTTTTTCTTTTTTTTTTGTTGGAATTAAACTTCAGTCAACATCAGCTTGGTTTGACTATTTCAGTCAAACCAAGCTGATAATAATTAAATATTTTGAAATTGTTCACTAACCAATTTTATGTTCAACTAGTTATATAAGCAATCTATTTCTTTATTTATTTAATTATTTATTTCTATTTTATAAATATATATACCGTAATTGTAAAAATAATAATGTATTGTAAAAATAATTCTTTATGTAAAATTGTGATCAATTTATCGATGCTTTTAATTTTATAAATAAATTTTTAATTAAGAATTTTGGCTTTTGTTATAGTTGTTAGTCGTTTTAAATCTGTAAAGCAATATCATGTCCCACCGATACTCCTGTTGGATTCAGTCGTTGACTGAAGACGGTGACTATGCGAAACTTCTAGAGATGCAAGGTATAGTTGATGCGATGGCTTTTATGGTGGATATCGCTGCGATCAAAAGTTCAATAGCTGCCAGCCATAAGCTGTTGAAGTATGTTCAATTTATTTAATTTATGTTGTTTTGCGTAAAGTTTTTTAAATTATTAGAGAGTTGAGAGCGCATGGTAATAAAAGACAAATTTCTAAAGGAAAATTCTAAGGAGCAGCACTGATTATGATTTGAAACAATTAAGACTGAAGCTGAACATATTATAGTGATTGGGTTATTTAATTACTAAATACTTATTATTATTTAAGTATTTATATGTTAGAAAATTAATTTATTATATTTCTGCTCCGGTAAGTGAAAATTATAAATGATTTTGTGCTTTAACCAACTCTTTATCAAAATTATATATTGAAGGATTTTATGTGCTATATTAAAGTTTAGAACCGCATTTAGGTTTTTTTCTTTTTTGGTTTTATAAATTTTATTGCATTTTTAGCGACAGTGAGAAACAGCCACTAGTCTACTCTGCCTCTACATTCCTGCCTCTAGGTCTTAAGCATCCAATATAATGGTTTTATTTTGTGATTCCTTTTGAATTAAAAAAGATTAAATCATATGTAAAAACATATCAGGAATTTCAAAATAGTGTTTAAGTGCTCGCCAACTCCTGCTAATCTAACAAGAGTAAGACCAAATTCAAAGTGCAGCTCTACAGTCTGTAGGTGAATATGATACAATGATACAATATTTCATAATAATTGTATATTTTTAAAAAACAACGACTAGTTAGAGACGATGTCCTGGTGAAAGAAAAAAAATTGGAGATGAATTAACGTTTGTGTTTCATGTAGTTTCAATTAACATCTGTTAATGCTGATTTTTGAAAATTAAAACGTTTGCTGCGATATTGTGCCTAATCCTTAATCTGATTAATATTAATATGAAGATTTGTATGTATATTATTGTATTTATAAACCATCTTATTTTCCAGTAGTTTGAAATCATCTCATTTCTTAGTATTATATACTTATATTTTAGGTTGCAAGGGTAAAAATTTAGGTAAATAGATAACTTTTTTAAATCTAAATTTGTTTAAACCAAGATGGAAGAAAGATGCTAACGGCATACTTCACATATGTTTTCCTTGTTTTCCTTTATAATTTACTTAGCACTTTTTGCTGTGATATCAATCACATTTTTGCCAATACTGTCGCAATAACTGTTAATAGTTCTTTATATTTAGCAATTCTATACCTTTTATTTCTATTTTTTCTAAATAGTTATATTTTTTGAGCAATGGTATATTATTTTATAATTTTTCTTTATTCATATTATATTTGTACTATATATTTCTGCTATGGGAGATCAGAAATAATTCACACTAATCAATTTGGTTTTTAAAGAAAACCACTTATCAAGCGATTGTGATTACTTTATCACTCATACGCCCCCGAAAACGTGACAATTGGTAATTTAGTGTATGAAGTTATCAATTTATTTAATATTTATGCAATATTCGATTGTGTTGTTGAGATAAATCAACAAAATATAAAAATAGATGAAATTTTACTGTTATTACCAATTTACCCAATATGCTCATAGCTACTCTGCTGCTTTCGTACTTGACAGGTAGTCTCATATCGCACTACCGGGTATGTTGGTTTCACGTTTACAGTTCAAAAATCTTTAAAGCCGAAGCAAAAATTGTTTTTTCTCTGAATTACTGGACGGACGACTCTGCTCGGTTTCGTTGTTAAGCGGCTTCCTTAAGAATTTCAGTTACATTTCAACGCTCGCTGGCTACGCAATTTTCAAAAACTTAGTTCGCATCTCAGGCTAAATTCTTTTATCGAAATCGTTTAAAATAACGATTCTTTTTTTCGTGAAATACATCAATAAAGAGTGCATTTATAATTATTTATAAATAATTAACAGAGAATCTAGGAAGTTCAACAACAAAAAACAAAGGATTTTTTGTGTTTTAAATAAAAATATTAAATTATGGAAAAAATGACAACAAATGGAGGAAGTGAGAAGGTAATTTATTGACTACATTAAAATTTAATGAATAAAAAAGTAATCATAATAAGAATGTTAAGAAGAACTGAAGGTTGTGCCCTTCGCCATGACTTTATCGCAGGGATAAATGTTCTCTATAATTGTTTCCGGTTTGTGTAAATTAAATATTCCATAATATAGTATTTTTTATATAGTCGAACTCCTTTGAAACAAATGCATCTATTGTGAAAACACCTGAGTAATAATTTTTTTTAAAACAATTATTTTTTTATTCGCAAATATTCACAAATACAGAAATAATATTGAAAAATTTTTCAGTGGTAGGGATGGCAATAAAACTATAAAGAATTCAGACAACTGGGGCAGAAATGGTTTGCCACTATAATTGCAGATCGTGATTAAAATTATATATTCAATGTCAACGACTTTGGTTTATTTCTTAAACCTATGTTGTAAATGTTTGTCTAAATAAATATGATTTAAATACATTTGCAAAGTGCATATAATAAAATTCTATAAATTTTCTTTAGACCTTTATAAAGACCTTTTTTCAAGATCTTTGACTGGTCTTGACAACTTCATCGTAGACGCGTCTGACTGACTTATGTAAACAAAAATGAATCATGAATATGAATCAGTTTAGTTTTTGTGGATCACAAATATCTGAAATTACAAGTAATACCACTAATAGATAAATAGTATTTTATATAGAAGATAAGTAGATTAATTCATGAAGAGATCTTGAATAAATTTATATAGAGAGTAGTAGATAAATTTATAATAGTATATCTATAAATTTACTTAACAGAATTCGGAATAGGACTTTCGATTCCTCAATTGCTACTTGAACTGGGCCTCTATTAAACAATTAAAACGATAGCATTTTGGTGATATTCAGTAGTGAAAATCAGTTATACCTAGTTTAATATTTTTCAATCCTAATAAGGCGAAACCAAAATTGATTATAATACAATTTAAAAATTTTTACCAATTTTAAGATTTATGATTTCAAATTGTCAAGGCCACATTAATTACAACTTTTGATAAGCTTCCTAATTGATTATGTTTATGTGGAGCAATAAAAGAAAAACTATATTAAAGTATATAGTCGGTCACAACTGCCCTTACGATTGGAAGAAAAGGTTGTTACTATATAATATATGAAGAATGACTTTTAGAATTATAACATTTATTTTTAAGTAAAATAAATATAAAAATTCAATATACCTACTTTTGATATTAAAATAACATATGCGCATATACATAACACTCGAATGTATTGAAAAATAGGCTTTAATCTCAATTGATAAAATACCAACTCTATTGTGAATACAATAGAAATTAAATATTATATGTAGTAACTTATATCTGAACCAAACGTTTATATGGAGAATTACATTAATTTGAAGTGAACTGGGTGAAAAATTTCAGTTAAATATCTTGCACTGAAATAATATTATATGTATTATATACATGTTTTATATGATAGCTGTATGATATATATTTTTGATGTTCGCTTATAGAAATTTTTGCACTGCCATTCAAGTTAATAAGTCTCTGATAGCTTCCTTATCTGTCCATCCCCATTATTTTGAATTTATATTTATCAATTTATTTCATATGAGATACAAAACAAATATACATGTCATTGGCTCTGATGTACCCATTGTGTCTTCGACCCATTTTAAAGAATTGATGTCTATAGAATTGAATATGCAAATGATAAAAATGTAGATTTAAAATGAACGCTATTGTACAATTTATTTTGGGGTTATAAACTACAAGTACGATCAATTCTGTTCTATAGATTAGCAACAGCAACAGCAACAGTTAAGATACTGATCGGCTGTTGAACTTGATAAACGTCATATGACTCAAAAGAAATAAAATTATGTGCTGCGTTAAAGAAATGTTCGAGAGCACGCGAATAGTGACTGAACAACTTTCTTTTCACAATTTCGGATTTCCAAATATTTTATATGTAACCTATAATGTATATATGATATATACATTCTACAGATTCAATTGTACATATATTACTTTATATTCGATGTGGATTGAGAAATATTTAAAGCATAAAGGAATTTGTTATCGTCTATTAAATTTCTCATCAGCTACTGCTGATATTGCTTCAAGTTATGAAGTAGATATTTTATGGTCTTGCCTCGAAAAGTAGTAATTTATGCGTAATATTAGTTGGTGTACTCGTATCATATATTTGATAAGACTGGCAAAGTAGAGATTTTACTGACAAAGGTTGAGTTGTGACATGTGAGCACCGCATGCTTGATAAGTAAATTGGCTTAGGTCAGTGATAATTTGTTCAAATCTAATTTCATAGCTAAACGGCTCCTTGTAAATATGTTCAAGTAGTATAAATTCCACTTTTTCCTTACTAATATTTGTACATTTCTCTTACACTTAATTTAATTTAACTAAAAATAAAACATTTTAGTATAAATAATCAAATATATTTATCAAGCGATCAATTGTACTGCAAGTTACAAATAACATAATATAAGTTTTCTTTTTGATTATTTTCTCTATAACATAATAGGTATTAGGAAATACACTTCCCTACACCTAAAATGGAAAATTTTTTTTCTAATAGTATTCTTGACTTTATACTCAGCGATAATAGAATTGTATGATTTATTCGTTCGAATAACCAATTTCAAATTAGTAATTGACATATCTATTTGGAGACCTCGCAATCGCAAATACAGAGTTTCACTTATCAAGCAATGTGCACTCATAAAGTTGCCAATTTAAATATTGAAGACATTAAAATATTATTATTACTGCTCAATTAAATTGAATATTACCTATCGAAGTTCGGAATTCAATCCAACTCAGACTGCAGATACTGTAGAGAAGAAAGAGAAACTGCATACCATGTGCATCACAGCACTCATGCACAAGCGGAAGAAACGCCTAGGAGGGTATTTCATGGATCATAAGAATTGAATACTAGGAAAGATGGGCTCTATACTGTCTTTCATTAAAGAAATCGGACTTGGAGAAACACTCTAATCCGACTAAGGGGCACAATGGATCCTTTATGTAGCAGTGCACGGTTTTTTTTTTAATAATAAAAATAAAATTAAATGTCTAAAAATTGCATTTTTTATAAAAGTATCTCTTTAAAAGACTCGATTATTAGTCGTTAGTCTGTTAGTTTGTGGCCGAAGTCTATTAATTTCGAATTGTTATTAAACTTGTTCCAGAATATAATTTTTTGATGGTTCATTTATTTTACATTAATTTGTTTGATTGCCGGTTTTTTCCATTTTAAAATATCTTGTTTCCGCTTTTTGTTTTTTATCGCCACACCAGCACCAGATTTCTTATGCAAACATAATCTTAGTTGTGATCTGGGTTATAAAAAATATATGTGGTAAGTGTGGTCAGAATTATGTAGTACACTGCTTCACTGCTATGTAGTTTTGACAGCTATATACCTATTATATAATCCCTATTTTCTGCCCGCATTTTAAGTTGAAACAATGCTTACGTTGTGATCCGGGTTATATTAAATATATATTCTACTGGAACTGAATTTTATTTATGTATGCGTATATCTGTATGCTTCTACTCGTACTTACAAAGAACTTGAATAAAGTCATTATCATATTGAATTTATCAAATATATACATTCTATGTTTACTATTTTCGTTGACAATAAGGAGATATTTTCATTTTGTTCTAAGCTTCGGCTCTATGATTTGCTTTAAAAATTATAACATATGGAATATACATAAATAGAAATTATATACGATATTTGACTTGAACTCAATGTTTACCCCATTTGTGAAAATAGTTAGCTCACGTGAATTTGTTGATTATGAAATTAGCAAATGTTATTAAGAAGGTGCTTTTGGGATTTCATCGTATAGACGGGCTCAGTTTTAACTAAGAAAGTAAAGTCAAATGGGTTCAAATTAGTTAAGTACACTTTTGATGGCTTGTGTGGTGGAATACTCAGAAAATAAATGAAATAAATGCACGCGATTAAATCACAAAATAAAACATTACAGAAGCTTCTCGTATAAGCAAATTTATAAATAAATTGAAACAAATCTCGCAAATAATTGCCATAATTCATTAAGACATAAGATCTTTTTATAAAACAAGCCTTCATTGCGTATGATGAACCTGAATTTAATTAATTGTAATTTACAAACAATTTAACGTAAAAATGAAATCTAAATTCTTTTTCATTCGAATTATGCATCTATTTTGAAATGACAAAACCAAATAAATTTTGTATAATCTTAATTATATAAATTAATATATATATACATATAAATTTAAACTCACTAAACTAAGATCAGTAAACGCAATTAATTAAAAAATTTTTCTATACAAAATATGATTGTTAAATAAAAAGTTATAATTACTCATGTTATTATAACATATTGTTTTTGGTTTATGAAATATTAAAAAATTTTATTATTAATAATATTAAGTCACACAAAACTTATTATCATCCTGTCCTGTCCTTGCTTTGCACCACAAATCTGGCAAATGCATCTACAGAGACATATATATATATATTAAAATGGCTTGAACTGTCCCACAAGTTAGAGAATAATTAATAAATTTTTTTCTTTTTCTTATAACCAAATCATATATATATATATAAACGAATGGAATATATTGTAATTGACACACCTCTTTACAACGTAAAAACTTTTCAAAATATTTACTTAAACAAAAAGTATCGCACGTGATGAAAATTAGATGAAAACTTCGAGAGATGATTTAGTTGCTTTTTTGGCACATATTCAAATAACAGACAAGTTGAATAATGTAAGGTATTTGGTTTATATATAAACAATACACTGCAAAAAGATTTAAGTACTATATCAATGTCAATCCATTTAAATTATTCACAACGAATTATCCTGTCTTCAAGCTTATTAATTGATTCGAGTTGATATCAAGCAGTATCCTTACTCCTAAGTATGTCATTGGTAAGTCTTAATAATTTAGATATAGTAATTCAATAAGTAAATATCTGAATACCTTTTTTCTATAGGCTTGCTAAAGGATATGGTGTAGATATCTGGAAGCTTATACGTCATATTTAGAGGAGATTTATAATATTTGTCTAAATGTTGTCAAATTTTTAACAGTGAATGATTGTTGGTTTCAAGTAAATATATAAGCTGCTTAATATAAAATTCAAGACAGATACTGAAAATTAGCATAAAAGAATCATCGAATCATCTAATTTATATTTTATACTTATTTTTTTTTTATTACATCAATAAAATTCTGTATTCAATATAGTAAAACAGATTGATGTATATGAAATGACAAATCCTTCGTAAATCCTTTGTGTGTATTCATCATAATAATCATAATAAAATGTTTAAGTACTTGAATTGTCTTGTTATTGGAGTGTTTTTATTACACAATTAAAATAATTAAACAAATTTGTTTCTAGATCGTACCGTAATATATTGAAGCATTTAAGATCTTACTTTAGTGTCTACCGAAGAATATTGCTATATAGTCTTAGAGTGTGCGCTATCCAACCACATTTGTGTTTTTGTATTCCTTTTACTGCTCTAGTTTGGCTTGCCTTTGCCTTCATATATCTGTCTGAGGGCTTAGCCAATAGTCAAATATAATCTGAGTTTTTGACTGGATTGTAGTGATTCTCCTTTATCTTTCACTTCCATGAGATATAAACCCTTTAAGTAAGAAGTATAAAAAATAAAATAAATAAATCTATAAAAAAAATATGTACATCTTGGCATATATTTTGATTATTATTTCTTTTACTTATTTATTTATTTATTTAATTAAACATAAATAGTTTCAATAATAACACAAATTTTTTTTGTGTGTAAACGAAAACAAATTTGAAAAGTTTTAGAATTTAAAAAGACAATGAGATTTTTGAGAACTAAAAAATGCAGAAATAGCTTTTGGACAATGGCAGAAAGTAGTCTTTCCTAAAAGATCGTGGCAAACAGTCGGCTGAAGTTTAAAGGAAGAGAAAAATTAACAATTACAGAAAATAAATAGTATAGACATTTAGTATTTTTTAAATATTAAAACAGTTTCATAATAATAATAAATTAAAAGCAAATCGAGTAAATAACTCTAACAACTATAAAGAATCGCCGACAAATCGGTTCGAACTGACGGCGGCCACTTCAGAGCGATATTTAAAGAGTCAGACCGAAAGTTTGTCTGTTTATTTGTCCGCCTGCGTCTCGTGAGAGGAAGCAACAATTGTGATAAAAAAGAACCAAAGCAATAATAAATTTATAAATAAGCAATATTTTCTATTTATAAAATATTTATGCTGTATAGTATGTTTATGTAATAAGTTTGAACTTCAAGTCGACAAGATCAGATCTATATATAATAATCATAAATACATATACAGCCAATAGACCACAAATGGATTCAGACAAAGTCGTGCGCGTCATGGCACGTTGGTGGCAGGTAATAAAATATAAAGTTAATAATCTCGAATAATTGAAATGCAAATTATTTTTATCCAATATATATGTTTGCTCCAATTTCGAACAATTTTCACAAAGACGTCTTATCTAGTGCATTTGCGCATCTAAACGATATTTTTGCGCACATGGGCAACTACTACTCCTACTTTTTTGCACACACCCCGAAATTATAATTTTAAATGCATTTATGTTGTGAAATTATTTAAATGTTTATAGTGATTTGTAATGATATATGTTAATTATGAATTATTCAATCGGTGGATATATATAAACACTTATATTATAGTACGAGATACCTTTAATATTGCAATCTAGGATTATTTGATGTGAGGCGTTGAGTTTTGTGAAATTTACTGCAGATATTGAACATCGAGAAAATTATGTTTTCTAAACTATTCAAATAGTTCGTAATTTGGTAGAGTAGATTTATTAATGATTTCATGAAACAGTCGAGATAATAAGATTTATTTAGTATTTGTTTTTTCGAGACGATCTAATGCTAACTTAAACTTTTTCAGCTCCGGTAAATGTTGAGTAATCTTATTCTTAATCTAAATTCAATCCTTTTGATAACTGCACACATGCCTCTTGCTTTTGTGATATCTATTAGATCAGTTTTAATTATTTCTGGCAAAAAGCAATACTCATTCTTATTAGTAAATAGATTTAAAGAACAGAAGTTAAAGATATTGTGATAACAAAATATTTTTAGTCAACTCTAATGTACAAATTTATCAAAATAGTAAATTACATAGTATATTATTTATAAGTAATAATGTAATTACCATACAATCAACAAATGCGAACAACATCCGGGAGCTATGCTTAAGCTATTGCTATTCAAAAAAGATTCTCAAATTATAATGTGTCCTTAACAAAAATATATTCGAATCTGATTAACGAGATATGTTGACTTTAAAAATCTATATTCATAAACTAATTTCATATATTCAAACAATTCTTATATGAATTAGCACTAACTGAAATATGTTATGTTGAACTTTTTTAATTAATTAAATTAAGCTAATTTTTGCACTATATTACAAAAGTCATATTAAATGCAGTAGAACTTCAGAAACATATTTAGAGTATTCGATTTTTAACAGGAACAATATATATAAAAACCTGGAGATAAATAATATGTTTTACATTTCCTATATTGGAATATATACTCAAAGTCATCTGCATTCATAGTCCACTTATATGTAACATTTCAGATATGATTCATACCATATGTTTGCCGAGTTTTTGATTAATTCTAACTCATCCATTCATGAAATGAGTGACGTTGTTTCACATATTGGAAAAGTGTACATGGCTGAATCGAGATATTCTTCTTCTATCTTCTATCTTCTTAGATTAGAGCCCCCAATCGAGATATTGGTTAATTTTAATGAAATTCTTTACAGACATTAAATTAGACAGGGTCAATCTTTTTCATAATCCTCTTACTTGATATTTTATATACCATATTCAGAAAGCAATTAAAATTTAAATATAAGATCAATATTCGAAACATTTAGATTCTCGGTTTCTAAGATATTTATTCATGACTTAGATTTACAGTTTGTACCTACTCAGTTTCTAAGATATTATTTCCGGATTTTGTCTAATCGATATTAATAAAGTCTCTTTCTTGATTTTGTGATACATTGTTTCTCTACAAATATATCTTTTTTCATATTGTTAAATTTCAATTTAAATCGGATAGACGAAATGTGTGTGTTTGAACAGATATTCTCTTTATTAATTCTGTGTTTATAAAATAAGGATATTTGCATTCAGAGCCGGAAGTCTGCTTAACTTCAAACGCAAACTAAAACTTTCAGTTCATAAAAATGTTTAAAAAATGACTCCTGTTCATTCCCCTTATAACCCATTCTTCTATAAAATAAAAATGAATATCGGAACTTTTGTTTCACCAATGACACCCACAGTTTTCGAATTTTGATCTTAAAACCAATGCAGCAGCTGCATTTCAGTTATTTCAGCTATAAAATAAAAATAATGGACATTGCTTTCTTCTGGTTTGCAATTTCTTGACTTTTTTATAAATAAACTTTGCGAATATTCAAGTGCGAATATAAAAATGCACTGCGTTGCATTTATTTTGACAACAAATTGCGTTTTTGGTTGAAAGCCAACTAACCAAAATGAGAATGAACCCAACTGAAGAATTCTAAGTTCCTCACATCGCTGTGTAAAAAGATATTCCCGCCGACCCATTATTTGAATTTGTATTATATAATTAATTAATATGCACTTAATTCACTTGCGGACACTCCCACATACTCACATATATATATATCACCATATCTCTGTCTCTCCACCTTTATCTGTATCTGTAGCTGTATCTGTTGTAATGCAGCAATTTTGGTCACTGGTTGACGAGAAGAATTTCAATTTGGCAAGTCGAGCGATGTTTTTATTAAGATTTTTATGGCGCCTGTAATTTGCTGACGTGCCTGCATTTAAGCACGTGTGGAACGTTAAAAATGTTTAAATTTAGTCCCGTAGTAAATATTGTATTGTTATATGTTATATCTGCCCCATGTATATTTTTTACTAATTACTCGTCAGCAAGTTCTAAACTAATTCAAATGATGGGTGTTGACATTTCGAAGTCTACAACAAGCTTATACAATGTGTATAAACTTGAACCATAACAATATCAATGATTATAGTAAGCCATTGGTGAAATATTGACGGATTACCGTTAAGATGTTATAAGTAAAATGATAATGTTATGTTATATATAGTGGGGTGTATGAGATTTGTTATAACAGAATTCCTAAAAGATATCAATTTCTTGTTCACTTCAGACCGTCAACCAAGAGGAAAATGAACACAATTCACACAATTCAGTCCTGTATGATCCACTTAATGATAATGTGGTTCGCAACTCAAAAACCATGCAATATTTTGCTGCTTCAGTGAGTAAGTATGACGGTCGAGGATTTTTAATCCTATCAAACAAATGCAAGTAATTTTATGGCGTCCTTTTTCTCATTTCAGTTTGTCTTGGCGCTGTTGCAGCAGGTACTGCGTTGGCATGGACATCACCAGTATTACCACAAATTAGCATTGATCCCACTGCAGAAAACATTACTAATATTAATGCAACAACAACATCTCTGCTATTGACAGTGGATCAACGTAAGTCTAAAGTATTTTAATCATTCAAGTGCAACCACAATTTAAAAAATGTGAAATTATTATTATTTACCTCAGGGATTGCCAATTCATTCCAACTTTTTCAAAAGTATAAAATTTCATTGAGTAAATAACTGCCACTCCCTCCGCTTCTGCCATTATAAAGTGTAGTCATTATTTGCGGTTTGCACTCATCGTCGATTGATTTGTTTGTTTACCACTGGGAATCTATCTATGAGTTGCTGTAATTGTGATACTAAACAAATCAAGTTAGTGGCTTGGTCAACTGTTGAGCAAATATCTCAACGTTTCTGATAACAAACTGTACTAACGGTAGCCAATGTAGCGCGTTCGAGTTAGTATAGATTTCATTAACGGAAATACTAAATGCACATCAATAAATTGTCAATGAATAGTTTTTTTTGAGATTAAAGCAAATAAGAAAAATATTTTGTTTAAATATTTTTTTGTTTTTTGTTCAGTAATTCTTGAACCCCGAGATAGAAATGAGATGGTCAGGGGTATGTTCATATCTATGATTATTTAGAATGTAATCGGTACATTTCTAATTAATTAATTTCATAATAATATTTTTTGTGCCATGAATTTATTGATTTTTATTTTAATTGTATTCCCTTCAAACAATATCACAGATCTTTCTCAATCTACATGGAACGTATTACTTGTGTTCATTTGCTTTTCATTAGTATCCTGTCTCATTTTCATTTTCTTACATTTTCAGAGACTTGGGTCAGTTCGTTGTTGGCAATCGGAGCTTTTCTAGGAGCACTTCCAACTGGTTATATAGCCGATGCTATCGGACGTCGTTATACAGCAATGGTGATGGACATACCATTTATATTAGCATGGATTGCTATTATTTTCGCCAAATCCGCGGGATTGCTATATTTTGGACGCTTCATGATTGGTAAGTCAAATTCTCTATCTTAGTTTGTTTTGGTTATACAGCAGATGATTTTCAATTAGTTTTTATAATACTAAATAATAAATACTATAATAAAAAAATGAAAATTTTTCCCTTTACATAAAGAGGATAAGGAGCTTTTTTAGAATAGTAATGAACTACAACAACAAAACTTAATTTTATATTATTTTAATTAATTGAATTTTTGGCTAACCATACAGCTGTTTCGAGTGTTGCCAAATACCCATCATCAGTGGTCTTGGAAATAATTCTTGTATTTATTTATTCGTAAATAACTTTTGAGACTGCCAAATTTGAAGCTCATAGACAGCGCACCTTAACCAACTGACCCAAAGCCGTACTTAACTTTTATGTTCACACATTTTTCTGGAGCTTTGTTAATTTGCTGTGAAAGCTTTATTAACCAATTCATTTGTTGTGTTTATATTAGCACAAAATCATAAACCAACTGTAGAATAATTGAATTAATAAATTACGTTTTTATTTTTAATTGTTAAATTTCAATACTATTCTGTTTGTAAAGGCATTATTTGTTGCATGATCTATATATTCTATTTTATGTATAGAACCTATAGTCATTCTCATGTTACTCCACAAGTCGCAAGGGCCAAAGACCAACATTTTGTGAATAAATAAATTGAAAATACTTTGAGAGACTTTTTTATGAGGAAACCATTAGAAGGCAAATGCAGCTTTATTGATTCATAACTTCAGCATATAATAAGTTAGTTTTCCAAAATAGCATCTTTGCAAGAATTATTCAGAATTTAAATTTCTGCATCATATATATACAGAAATATTTTTTATTTTAAATATAAAATTAATTTGATTTTTAATTTGATCATGCCACTTTGCATAATATAATTTGTTTTCCATATTCGTAGGTGTATCAACCGGAAGTTTTTGTGTCGTTGCCCCCATGTACATTTCCGAAATTGCGGAGATTAGTATTCGCGGAAGCTTAGGTACATTATTTCAATTGCTCTTAACAGTAGGCATTCTGCTGGTTTATGTAATTGGAGCATATGTTTCTTGGACAACTCTTAGTACATTCTGTTTGTTCGTACCGATTGCGCTATTTATAGGCATGATCTTTTTACCAGAGACACCCACATACTTACTGAAGAAGGTAAGAAATATTTAAAATAATAGTATTGTTTTTACTAATTTCTTATTTGTCGTCATTAGGGTCGACGCGGAGATGCTGCTTTAGCTCTTAAATGGCTCTGGGGGCGCTACTGTGATTCACGCTCTGCAATACAAACACTGCAAAATGATATTGACCAATCTGGTGGCAAAGCGTCATTAATGGATTTATTTACAAATCGTGCTGCTTTTAAGGGACTCGTAATCTCCATGTTACTAATGTTCTTTCAGCAATTCTCAGGAATAAATGCAGTAATATTTTACACAGTACCTATTTTCAAATCAGCTGGTAGCACTTTGGATCCATTCATATGTTCGATCATTGTTGGCGTTGTACAAGTTGTGATGACTCTGACTTCATCATTTCTGATTGAGCGTGCTGGACGTAAAATGCTGTTAATCTTTAGTAGCACAGTGATGACAATTAGTTTGGCTATTTTGGGTGCATATTTCAATATGAAGGAAGGTGGAAAGGATGTGTCTTCAATTGGTTGGCTACCATTGCTATGTATGGCTATGTTCATGATAACGTTTGCTGTCGGCTACGGACCTATACCATGGCTTATGATGGGCGAGCTGTTTACACCCGATCTCAAAGCCACTGCAGTCAGTTTAACTGTAATGGTAAACTGGTTTTCGGTTTTCGTGGTTACTAAAAGTTTCGGATCAATGATCGTTTCATTGGGTTCTGACTTTACATTTTGGTTCTTTGCGGTATGTATGTTTATCGCAACCATATATGTGGCTTTGATGGTGCTGGAAACAAAAGGCAAGAGCTCAGCACAGATACAATTGTGGTTGAATGGAGATAGATAAATGTCGCGTATGTTGAGAAAAGGTTTTCTTTTACAATAGATTTAAGGATGATTCAAGTAAAATGTAAATAGGAGAAGCTATAACCAAAGCATATGTAGAATTTTTCAGGCTTATGAGTGCAATTGAAGCTTGAAGAGATTAGTGAATTATAAATTTTGAATTAAAACGAATTTTCCTTTATTTAATTTATTATTATACTCGTCCTACTTTAAGGCATTAGTTGATCTTGAAGCGATTTCATACGAAAGGTGCAAATTCTATTAAATATTTTAATTTAGAAAAATTATATTTAAGTAATTAGGTATAAAATTGCAAGATTTCTTTTTTATGTGTAAATAGATTAATTTTCCAATTGCATATTTTTAGTACCTGTACCGTAGCAGTTATAAATTTAAAATATGAAAATATTTTTATTATTAGAATTTAAATAAAATACATATTTAAGTAAAAAATATAATAATTAAATTTATTATTTTATATGCATTGAGGTAAATAATAGGTAATTGCCTCCATGTGATTGTACATTGGAACGATTAAATATAATAACATTGTAGAATTTCACGTTTATCTAATTTAGTAAATACTCAGTATATGACTTTGTCATATCAATCACAGTTTAGTCCCTTGTCATCAAATTCAGACATGCAGTTTAAGGCCAAATTTGTTTTCAAATTTATTGGAAATAATCATTTTATTATCAATATTTACATTAACCGTCGTGTTCACTTCAGATAACCTCTGACACAGACGGGTTAGGCGTCGTTCATTAAGGTGCGACTGTGAAAATATTGCTGAGTTATGGAACAAATTTTAATAATTAATCTTAATCTTAAAATGTCAAGCGAGGAATTGAACCTAATAAATAAAATGTTAAGCTAAACGGGCTTCTGCACTATCTTTCCAATTTTGTTTTTATTTTTAGCCATAAAAGATATTAGAATGAACTCTGTTAAGTATTTTTTCAATACATGTAATAATCACAGAATCTATTTATAAATTATATTCGTCTTCAATTAAGTTCTAGACTTATTGAATTAAAAGGAGTTGTAGATATTTTCAGCGTTCCCGTATAAATCGTTCAGAGCTTTTCGCTATTTTCAAGCCATAGCCTAATAAGTTGAAGCATACATTTAGCCTCCACTTAGTCCACTGCAGTTAGTAAATCAAGGATTACTGAGCTGTTTAATATGCCTCTGATCACAGTAGGGGATTAAGAAAACTTAAGATAGTCTGAAATTGGTATATTATTTCTTTTTTGCAGGAAAAACCATAACGGTTTAGCTATTTGAATATTTTTTTTCCTTATCTCTGCCTTTACATTGTTTAGGAGTCTTTCATCACGATAGGTCAGCGATTTGTTAGCTAAATATTTCCTCTTTTATTACTATTTATGCTATACACAAGTATCTTTTATTTGTATTACATGTATAAACTTAGTGAATAAGATGTGAAAAACGAGCAAACGAATGAAAGAATGCTTAAATGTAAAAGCAAGAGAGTATATTATCAAAAATTGTAAGCATCTTCCTGTATCCTCGCCCACCATACATTCACCTACCATGCCAGTCTTTGTTTTAACTACCATATATAATGTTTTAATAGTCAAAAAACGAATTGATTTTAAATTTAGACAATGCCTGTTGCATTGGCATTTAATAGTCTTAGCGAATATTTAAAATATATGCAGCGATATATATGTAGTCTAAGATAGATAATACAATCATGAGTAGACACGGCACTAGAAGAACACCTCAGATAATGCGATTTCACCGCTATTGCGGCTAAAAGTGATAGCTTATGCGGATGATGTGAGTCAGAAAGGCTTGTGAAGCTTTCTATTCTTGCAAACGGATGTTTGGTAAAAGATTGGTGGCCAGTTATGGCCAAGAGATACAACATATATAAATTTAGCAGAATTCAAAGAGCAACTAAGTTTTAGTAAGTTCCTTACGGACATGTCTAGTTTTGTCTAACAGAAGTAATAGATTTTTAGGTAAATAATTGTTTGACAGTGTACTAGACTGCTTCTCAGTAAGAACTAAGGATTTTTTAAACTATGTATAGCGTCATACATATTCTAATTATGTGAGGCGGAAAGTTTGTTTGCCGATCAGTTGCTATAACCAATTAACCAACGAATGAAAACGAATGGAACGATTAAAAAAAATTTAAATAGATTTGAAAGTTTACAATTATTTGATCTATGAACCGAGTGTCAGCTAAGTATCTTTGATCTATATCTAATTTTTATATGGTAACTTTGTGCTTATCAGATGCTGCTTTGATTTCAGAACTACTCACTAAACCTGAAATTTGTACTGATTAAATTCATAATACTTGTTATTTTATATAGTTAATTTATTGCTAATTAATGAACATAAGTAATACTTAAGGATTTCGTTACTGATCTCAAGAATTGGTTTTAATATTTACTTCCATATGTGGTTTTCTATTGAAATATCTTTAAATTACGTTGTTGCCGCTATTAAATAATAAATGCCCTAACTGAGCTGTAGCGCCAAGCCTTAATTATCGAATTTTTAACTGTTGTACTAATTGGCAGTACTAATTCAAATGACTTATATGTGAAACCTGCGCAATTTGAATAAAATATGTGATTTACACAAAACAGCTTCATAATTATTTTTCTATTAATTTTCTACTAAATATTCTGCAATAAAATTGCAACAAGCAGTGATCGGTGCACATTTGATTGTCGTTAGATCTACAAATTATTCTTTATTTTAAGCTCGTCAAATAAAGCATTCAGGAGACAGAGAGGGGTGGGGAATGTAAAATAGACAAACCAGCTTAAATTTATAAAAATATGGAAGAATCCCTTAACGACATCAAATATATCAAGTAATTAATTGATATTCAATGTTCTGATCTTGACATTAATCTATTATTGTATTTTGCATGAGTTTAAAGTAATCTTCATTTAATTTTAAATATTTTCTTTTTTTTTATTTTTTTTTTTGCAATCTGTTTACAAAACAATATTCAAATTCTTTTATAGTAAACAATTACAGAAAAAGCTGCACTCTATTATGTTAATACTACATATTACACAATTTTAATTATTTACACAACGCTGTTCAAATTATAATTAAATTCTACTTGGCAGATTCAAAACCTGATACGTGTTCAAACATTATCCAAAAGAGTTACAACTAGCTATAGGAATGCCTATTTGTCATTTCTATGGCTTCTAATTTTTCGTTTCTTATCCCTTCTTCCGCTTTATCCATTTCGAATATTGGCTAATTTGATTAATGTCTTTGTTTCATCGACAGCCTTGCAAAACGGCTTTATACTTTTTTAAACTACTCTCTTAAGTTTTTAAGTGATGATATTCTTCGTCTAACAGGGGCGCGTCTTCTTTTAATTCTGCTGTCAATTATCAACTTGAATAGACCAATTCTTCGTCTAGCAGGGGCGCGTCTTCTTTCAATTCTGCTTTCAATAATCAACTTGAATAGACCAAAATATTTCATTGCCAGAAAATATGTTGAGGTTCTGCATTAAAGAGTAGTTTTACACATAGTATGAATGTTTGGCCAGAAACCGAATTACGAAATACTGGAAAAAGCTGGAGTGAAGCGAAATTTCTTGCATTATACTTCTTGCCCTATCTTCCACCTACGAATAAAAGGATTAAATATACATATGGATATTTGACAATACTTCTGAGTGGTACATTTGAAGTACATCTAATCTAATTATATCTAATAATAGAATAATTGCAGAATAATTTACATAAAAGTTGATTGTGTAGAATTTGTTGTAACAGAGTACAA
The DNA here is from genome assembly GCF_002237135.1 of Teleopsis dalmanni. Taxonomy (NCBI): domain Eukaryota; kingdom Metazoa; phylum Arthropoda; class Insecta; order Diptera; family Diopsidae; genus Teleopsis; species Teleopsis dalmanni. The sequence goes on along the minus strand of NC_051847.1, from coordinate 230,482,889 downwards.
CAGACAGACGTGAAATCTTATAAATCATTATTTGTTTTATTAAAAAAGTATTTATAAATCAAAGCAATGCAAACATTTTGCTGGAGTGTATTTATCGTTCCGGTGCAATGATTTTGACCCTATTGTTCACCCTCAAAATATGTCCACTCTTCGATTAACGCGACTAAAACGGAATTATTGCCTTTTAAAATTACGATAAAAACGTGTCATCAAAAAAATTTACTTCCGTATTTAAGGCGTATAAAGATGTAATAAAGGTAGATAGATTTGTTGGTACCGCATAAAATAAAATAACAATTAAAAAATTGCGATAGAATTTATAGTTTTGAGTTATAAAAACAGATTTGTTTTGAGCCCACATTTCAGTTTCTTTTCGCATCTTCATCGGTCAAAGCTAGAGTTCCTGTGTGCCGACTATTTAGATTCGTAAAAGTAAATTTTAGTTAAACCAATTTATCTCTGGCAAAGTTTTAAGTGCATAATAAAGAAAATTAAAATGTTCCAAATATAAATTTGAACTTTAAACAAATACATGTAATCCATAATGGAATTTTAAGATTCACACAGAATTGAACTATTGTAAGAACATTGACAAAACTATTAACGTCTTTTGTAAGTGATCTTTAATGTTGAAATAGTACCTAACACTTGCTGAACTCTATACTTCACAAAAAGTTAGAAAACTGAATTTGAGTTTAAGTTGAAAAATATGCTTTTATGGAGAGGAATGTTTTTGAGAACACATTCAAAGGTTCTTAGTATTATAACATTGTGTTCCCTAAAGCATCCGCTGAATATATGAGCAGAAACCAAGTTGACTGAATCAAAAATATGAATAAATTTAATATTTTTTCATTCGCTTCAGTTCCATAACTATTTCACCACAGTGAAAACCTGTCTCATAATATATAGGAACTCATATAATTATAGTCGGTATCCGTACATCATATTAGACTTTATTTTTTCATTCGCTTCAGTTCCATAACTATTTCACCACAGTAAAAACCTGTCTCATAATATATACGAACTCATATAATTATAGTCGGTATCCGTACATCATATTAGACTTCATAGTACTTTTTCGTACTATGATTATAATGAGTATGAAAATAATTATGTATAACATCCATATCTGTTATATATTGAACAAGATCATTGTTAATGATGAACTAACAGCACATACTCGACAGTTCTATTAATCCTACATCTTTTTGACGAAAATGGTTTCTTTGTCATCGTTTTATTTAATTATAATTATAATAACTTTATACAATAGTGTAATTTTGCTAGATAAGATAGATAGATTGATAGGTAGGTAGATGCGAGTGGCAACCCGTCCTTCCAGAAGATACAACTCACGTTGACCTTTTATGTGGGCAAATTGTTGCACAAAAACCTATTTATGCATTTTATATTTAAAAGCATAATATGATAAAATTTTGTCTAAAAGGGAAGTGTAAATGTTGTGTGGATGACTAAGTACTTAACATATATACATATATGTACTTCAATTATCAGTTGAAATAATTATTTAGTTTTCTGAGTAGTATTGACAAGAAGGGCGGTATGTTTTTTAACCGAAATGACTACTTGGGATTAGGAATATCACAAAAAAAAACTAAATTTATTAGAATTGTTAAAAAGTACGATTCTTTAACATTACTTTCCAATATACCAAGGAGACGACAAAGACAACACTAATAATAGAATTAGAGAAATTGTATACTAGAAAACTATCTGAAATGCTATAGCTGAGCTTATAAGAGTATAAATACAATGAACACTAGTTCCATATTAAGCTTTATGTTGAACATTTAGATATATGTGTTTCTATTTCTATTTAAGACTTTCTATTATCTTCTGAAAAATTGTCTCCTACTTCCGTAATTACAAAGTAAGTGCGAATGTCAGTTGGTAGCACACTGACCTTCTTTTGCCAGGCACAATTTTTCAACTTCAGTATTTGTTTTTTAACGATTTTGCTTCCCAATTGGCTAACTGAAGGTCAGCTCAAAACAAACTTGTATCTACGAACTTTAATAGAATTTATTTTTAGTTGAGATTGTTTTGATTTTATTTACGTGCAAAAGTTGGTAATTATTTTAGCGCGGCTTGTTATGCATAGAGGAAGTTGCGTTCAATTGCACTGCTGCTCACATCAATACTTGCCGGCGATATTCGAAAGATTCGACTGAGGCCGTACATGGGACAGAAAGTAATCAAAATTGATTCATAAAGATTCGGTTTAATTTATGTGTGCGGAAGTAAATCAGCAGTGAACCGATTTCGTAGGTTAATAAACTTTGTGCATGAATTGTAAGTGTAATGGCTCAGGTATGAGTTTTATTTTTTAATTATTTTGAAATTATTCAATTTATTAATAGATAATATAATATTGCGATAAAATCATTTGCTTATCGAATTCAGTATTAACTATCAATCGGTCGTGTGCAGTTAATCCGTCCATGTTAGATTTCATTCTCTGAAATTGTTCTGTCAGTGTTTTTTCTTGATTTATAATTTTATAAATATAATACTTTCTATGATTTTAACGAACAGTGAGCCATTTTTTACAATTGCTATAAACAGAATAATTGTTCAAAATAAAAAATTTAAATATTGAACTTTCACATCTTACTAAGTCCTCAAGTTTCAAAATTCTTCGCTTCAAAATTTTTACTAAATTCCATATATTGTTGACGGTTGAAATACATATGTTAACAGACTTCAATATAAATATGAAATAAAAATAAAAAAATAAAAAACATAAAATAAATTAAATATTATTAGGACTAACTTTTGTTTGTCACAGAAGAGATAAAATCCTACTAGAAGAGGCAAATGTGTAAATGATATGCAAATGTGATGTATAAGAGTTACGATATTCCTTTACTTTGAAAAACCGACACAATATATTCGTTCTGAGAAAAATGGTTTAATGGAAACACATGGTATATCCCTGGTTTGGTGAACTCTCTGACAGATGGAAGAATTTCGTTGGGGGAAGAAAAGTATATTTAAATACAATATAAGAGTAATAAAATCTTATAAACTATTTATTAAATACGTTTCCGACTCGTGAAGTAACATTCGCATGACTTTCTCAGTATTACGTTCACACATTAGATTCTATACATAGGAAATAATATATAAATCATGTAACAAATAATGCCTCTACAAACAGAATGGTATTGAAATTGAACACAGCAAGTGAATTGGTTAATAAAGCTTTCACAGCAAATTAACAAAAATCTAGAAAAATTTGCGAACATAAAAGTCAAGTACGACTTTGGGTCAGTTGGTTAAGGTACGCTATTTCTGAGCTTCAAATTTACGAGTTCGATTCCTGGTACTTGCAGTGTCAAAAAATTATTAATGAATAATTCAATACAAGAAATGTTTCCTAGACCACTGATGATGGATATTTGACAATACTCGAAACAGCTGTATGGTCAGCCAAAAATTAAATTAATTAAAATAATATAAAATAAGTTTTTGTTGTTGTAGTTCGCTACTGTTCGAAAAATTAATTTAGCTTAAAATAGAAATAATATTTCCTATTATATAAAGACTTTGCAACAATTTAATATTTCAAATTGAATTAGTATAAAAGAATATATACCATTAGGGTGCCATTAATTTTCGAAAGTCGGAAAATTGCCCGCGTCACCCCCCAGATCGGTTCATTTTACTAAAAAAATAATCTGTGTAAAATTTTAGTTCAATTGGATAAGTGGAAATGGTGCCCCAAGAGCCTCAAAGATTGGTAAATAACAATTTTTTCCATAAAATTCATCTTTGATTGCTTATATCTCCGACATATTTAATTTTACATAAAAACTGTCTTCCCAAAAGTTATAGATCTATTTAAAATAAACAATTCACTCATACAAAGTTTTTCTGTAATTCTAATAGTTATTGAATAAAACAAAAAATAAGTTGAAGTCACCCGATTGCTAGCTTTGAAAGTACTATGAATGTCCGCTTCTGCTTTACAAAAAATTCAATATTTCTAAAAAATTTAAAATAAATTCAATATTTCCAAAATTTAATCTTTCTAATAATAAAAAAGTACTAATTCTAGGTTTGTCCGACATAATTTTAATTATTTTAGTTAAAGTTGCTGGAGCAAAGTATCCTTATTACCTTCAGTTATTTTTGCGCGATCTATTGATACTCTCCTGACTTCCTTGTCATCACTATCTATATTCAAATTTGAAACCATCTTTTTCTTTGTCTCAGGTGATATATTTAAATCCAAAAAGCAAAATGAACAAGCTTTGAGCTTAAATAATAAATACAATTTTTTGATATTGACTGAGAATAGAAAGAAGATTAAAATCTTGAAAATGAGCTTTGACTGATGACAAAGCATTAAACCATACTTCAACATACACTTTAGTAATAAATATACATATATCGCAAAGAGTATTTTCTTCTTCTGTAGATAATTTGAACTCTTTCCTAAATAAAAATATTTTTAATATATGCATGGCTTTCGCCATCCATTTTGCATGATGTATAGCTCCAGGAGGTCGAAACTTTATGGTACAGTTCGGCTTTTCTCCTAAAAACATTAATGCAAGTTCCAGAAGTTCCTTATAATCATCTCTTGGTTGGTTATCCTTACGAATCTTATAAAGAAAACTTGTAATTCGTAACACATCATCCATATTTAATGATTTTCTTACTTTTTTATTTTCTAAGTCGATTGTAAACTTATCAACGTTTATTTTCGGCCAAAACTTCTGAAATCGTTGAAATAGTTCAACATTTGGGCTTTCAGACTTGTACACTTTTTAATGTAATCACTTTGAATTAAAATTCACTTCGCATTCCAATGAATAATACAGAAACTCACTTATGTATATAACTATACAAGTATTGGACTTATTTTCTAGCAAATTTAGTAGACAATTCATTCATTGAACTTACCTAAATTTAATAGAGGGATTTCAGCTTGTATTTGCTTTTATTCAATAACTATTGGAAATACATAAAAATTTTATATGAGTGAATTGTTTATTTTAAATAGATCTATAACTTTTAGGAAGACAGTTTTTATGTAAATTTAAATATGTCGGAGATATAAGCAATCAAAGATGAATTTTATGGAAAAAATCATTATTTTCCAATCTTTGAGGCTCTTGGGGCACCATTTCCACTTGTCCAATTGAACTAAAATTTTTCACAGATTATTTTTTTAGTAAAATGAACCGATCTGGGGGGTGCCGTCAACCGATTTTACGAAAAAAAAATTGCCCATATACCTTAATGGCACCCTAATATACCATATATTAGTCAACTCTATTGAAGTACTTTTGTATATTGAATATGATTTTATTATAGTTATAATTAACTTATAGGTGTTATAAAATTATATAAAACGGACATTATTATTTCAAACTTTTCTATTGATCATTTCACGACATTTGATAACCTCTTAGCCGAAACAACTAACAAACTAAGGGAAAAAAACAAATGAAATTTATTTCATAAGGCCACCAAAGACAAATAATTAAAGGCATCAATAATATAATATTAAAAACGTAAAATAATTTAACAAAATTAAAGATATTCTTCAAAAAGATCTCATCGGGACCGCATAAAATAGATATCATGGAAGGAGTGAACACTATGCGAATTTTCATTGCGGCGTGTGCAGGTATGTTTCTAAAGACATCCGGATAAACTATAAAAATTTCACAAATAAAATGTTCAACTAAATAAATAAGAAACAATAGAATGCTCTCAATTGATGGTCAATAGCGCAGATAAAATGCTTTGAAGTGCATTGTACTTGCGATTGATATAAAATTTAAGTCAATAATCTATCTAACAGTGTAGATAGAGTTGTTTGCTTATGGCATTCGAAGTGTTTTTGAATTGCGTTTCATTACCACAACGAAAATTATATAAATCTAACAAAAAAAAACATGCATTTATCGTAGTTTATTTTAGCGAATTTGGCTGCATTTGCTGTAGGCACTTGCCTTGGTTGGACATCTCCAATGGCGTCAAAATTACTATCCAACAACACTGATGAATTGCCACTGGAAGAGCAAGTCAGTGAATCTGATTTTGCTTGGATATCTTCGATTATAACCTTGGGTGCCTTAATTGGTATGATAATGTAAACTCTGACAATACATTTGCTGATTGCTCTGTACAAAATTTTTTATAGCTCCTTTCATCGCTGGTCCATTTACAAATAAAATTGGTCGCAAATGGGTGTTAATGTCGAGTTCCTTTTTCTTCGTGCTTGCCTACACGCTGATGTTACTCGCCACTCAAGTATGGATATTACAATTGGCACGATTAATACAAGGATTTGGTGTTGGCTATGTGATGACAGCTCTTCCCATCTATGTAGCTGAGATATCTACAGACAATGTTCGAGGTGTTACCGGTTCACTGATGCAGTTGTTCATAAACAGTAAATCTAAGTCTAAACCCTTTCTATATAAGTAATAATTAATTTTAAATATATTTTTTTTCAGTGGGAATACTATTTGTTTATGCAATTGGTCCTTATGTTTCTTATGAGATCTTGCAGTGGTGTTGCTTGGTTGTGCCTTTGTTCTTCAATGTAATCTTCTACTTCATGCCAGAAAGTCCGCACTACTACGTTGGTAAGGCACGCAAAACACAGGCGATAAAATCATTAAAATATCTGCGCGGACAAAGCGACAAAATTGTAGAAAATGAAGCAGATATGCTGGAATGTGAAGTCCAGAAATCTTTGGCCAGCAAATGCACTATTATGGATGTCTTAGGCAACGCAGGCAATCGCAAGGCGTTACTAATTTGTTCTTGCCTGATAGCTTTCCAGCAATTGTCTGGTATAAATGTTGTGCTTTTCAATAGTCAAACGATATTTCAAAGTGCAAATACCGGTTTCGACCCGCCTATAGCATCTATTATTGTAGGAATAGTACAAGTTACCGCTTCCATATTAGCACCACTTGCTGTTGTTCGGTTTGGACGGAAGTCTCTTTTAATTTTTTCCTCAATTGGAATGACAATTGGTCTGGGAGCTTTGGGTACATTTTTTTATATTCAGCAACAAGGAGATTCAGAGTACGTGGCTTGGTTGCCGGTACCAAGCCTGGTTCTTTACATTGTTGTTTTTTGTTTGGGTTTTGGTTCTTTACCATGGACTTTGTTAGGTGAAATGTTTCCAGCAAATATTAAATCCATGGCAGCATCTATTGTAACTTCTACCTGTTGGATACTTAGTTTTGCTGTGATTCAGTGCTATTCAGTGATTGCTCTCTATGGTGTTCATTATGCGTTTTGGCTTTTCGCAGGGACTTCTACGCTTGGTTTTGTATTCACAATGTTTATGGTTATTGAAACAAAAGGACTCAGTTTGCAAGAAATACAAAATCGACTGAACAGTTAAAATAAAAAATGGAATTTAAATTATAAAAGGAAAAAGTCGAAAAAAGGGAGAGAGGTAATAGAAGACAGAAAGAAAAGTAAGTGAAAAAAATGAAACCAGTCACATAGAACCACAGCGAATAAAACTTAGCGAAATAAACTCTAATTTAGGATATAATAATTTCTAATGTATAGATTACTTTATAAATTATTACTTAATAAATATATTAATATTGTTATTATACAAACTCTGATGTATATATTGTTTTTTGTTGGTTTTTGAAAACGAAGAAATTAAAGTAGTAGTCTAGTAGTCTGGTAACTCGACCAGGCACCGGATTATTCTAGAAAGTTTTCTTGTGGAAAATAGTATAAGACAAAGATTAGGTAATACTAATCACACTGACAATTGCTTTTTTTTTTCTATTAAGAAGAATTTCTTTTATTTTGAAAACTGTTTAACACTTAAAAGTTTTGGTGAGGTTTGGTTAAGAATAATAAGAAGAGATTATCTCTGAAACAAACAGCAAGCTTGATAAGTAATATATAATCTCTATACCATCATATGGAATGATTTAAGTTATGTTTAGGTTTGTTGTATTCATATAATAACCAAAGATGCTAAGCTGCAAGGATGACCAAATTAAGCAATAACTCCGGATATTGTGGATTAAATTATGAAGTCTATTTTGAAGCCAATGTGCAAATATTTCAACGAAATCTTAAAGAGTTTTTGTGACGATGAATAATTAAAAATTAAAGATGCATTCATATTAATATTCTGAAACAAAAGAGCAGTTAAATCAGTGAACTCCTTTGGATGAACATGTTCCAAAAAATACAAAGATAGAAGTAGTCAATCGACTATCGTGAAACAGACATACCAGAACCAGGACAATGTTATGTGACTCTTTTACACCACTTCCATTGAAATTACGTCACAAGTACTACAACATCCACGGGATTCGTAGATTTCTAAATTAAAAATGGTTTGCTGTGAAGAAATTTCAATCGAATTCAAATTTAATTTCCAAACATAATAAATATTTTAAGTACTCCTATATTTTGCAAAAAATTAAAAGAAATAGGAATATTTCTTTCATTTATAGCTGACTTATCTAACAGTTCCTGTAAATTAAATTTTTAAACTTCTTTTGTTCAATATCAGTCAAATGAAGGCACTAGTCTCATTTTCTGGCAATCGCAAAACATAAATAGGGTATTTTACTCTATATTTCACAAAGCTGCCACTATCATTCAAACCCTTCTTTGCGAGGTGGTGAAGTATCACGTGTAGTTCAGAAATCAATAATTAATCTGAGTTCTCATTATTAAATTTGAAAACTTTCTGGCATATTTTATGTTGACAATGAACTATTTGCATTGTCTTTACTATTGACCCATGACCTAGAGAATAATAACATCCGCTCCAATCTGAATACTGATACAGTCTGACAATTGACGATGCTCGATGATAGCAATCATTCTAATGAAGTATAAATACGATCAAGTATATCTTGTGGATAACTGAATTATTTTCTTCGCTTTAACTTTTATTAATTGCAAATATATTTTATATTTTATAATTGCGATTCTTGTATGCAACCTATAACATCCTACCCTAATATCCTACCCTAATTTACTCGTCTATCTTATCTAAGTACCGATAAATTCTAATAATTGTAGTAATGCAAACATAAATAAATATTAAAGTACAATATAATTTATTTAAAGCCAATTGAGCCATAATTGAAAGTTAAAAGTGGAAAATCGGCAAATAGAATCAATGGAGTCTCTAAAGAATAATTGGAAGTTGAGTATATTTTAATTTATGTCTTAAGACATAAATAACTCTTCACGTATAAACTGACGTTTGATAGCTATTTGCATTAAAGCGATTTGACATATTTATGATTCATGCTATAAAATCGAGATCTTGAGGAAATACCAATCAAATGAGTCTATTAAGTATCCATCCACTTCAGTTGGGCCACAAAGGGACCACTTGAGTGTTTTTAAAATATGCGTATTGATATGTTGATATTGACATTGAGATAAAAATCTGTGACTATAGTAACTACTTGAGCACATATTAATATACATGCACTGAGTGAATAACAATGGACGTCTTCAAATATATAATATATATATATATGTATATATATAAGCACTCAGTATTTACTTCAGAATCATATTTACTATTTACCTGTGGCGCCAATAGCGACGAAAATTTTCCTACAACTAAAATATGCAATGTAGAAAAAGTTTGATGAAAATATTTAAAAAAAATTTATTAAAATTAAAATTGCATTTTGAATTGTTATCTTAAGAGTTTGATTAGTTGTAATTTTAACCATTTCCCATCACATCCCCGACATTCATTGGCCTATTAACACGAGGTCTCATCATTACATACTCAATGGACGTAATTTGGTTGATAGTTTCTTCTTCTTATCAAATAAGTACACAACAATACGCTTATTTATTTCAATACAATTTCGCTATTCAAGTGCAATCCTATAAAAATATTTAGTTTTAAATATTACACTGCAAGAAATATACCGCGATCTTAACAGCTTTATAGGAGTTCAACCGAGAAGAAAAGAACATGCGGCCAATTATATGTGGCACTAGGATGACAAAGTCATCCAACGAGTCCTCAAATAATATTTGTTCGTTTTCAACAATTTAACCAAAAAATTTAACCATCAAACAAAAAGTAATGACTAACGTTAAGGAAACCAGACTATTCCGCATTGCATTTATTTTCTTTATTAGTTGAAAATATGGCAATCATGCCTAGTGAATATGCTTAATCAGTACTCACTGCTTTCAACCCTTCCTTAAACGAATCATATAATACTTCTTATAATACTCAGTTGATACCAGTCAATTAGTAATTGTGAGCCTTTTACACCACTGTTCTGTTTATATGTGCATCTTTATACACTTAAGTGACCATAAAAATTTGTTATTGTATTTCAGACTAACACGGTTTTTTCAGATATATTTGGTCCTGATGTGAATACGTAGGAAAGCGCATAAAGAAATAATTAAAACCTTATTAATATATTATATATAATGTATATGAAGACAATAGCGCATAAAAAGATAAATACAAAAAAAAAAAAAAGATAAATTTTCAAAAAAAGTATATAACATATACTACATATATCCTCGTATAGCAGCAGTTATGCATTATATAAACTAAAGGAATCGATATTAATCATGCTTAACTAAATGAATAAAGATAATAAGCCCTGTAATTAAATAGTGTACTACGAACATTTAATCTGACTTTCATTAGAGTCATAAAAAAAATCTATTATATCGATTGTTCAAGTAAGACATGTTATTTGACTGTGGCAGTTAACAGGTTCTCTCAGGTTTTCTTTGCCATGTTAACAAGATCTAAAATTATGATTTGGCTAAATGTTGACTATATTTAGATATAAAGGGAGAATAGACTACTTATATCAGTCTATATATATATATATATAGACTATAATCAGCAAAAAAAAGTTCCTGCTTTTTATTAAGCAGTAAAAATGATAAGTGTTCTCTAGCAGCCTTGTAAAAGTTCTGCAAATGTTGCTTTGCGCTTATATATCTTTTAAAGTCCGTCTGTTTTTAATTATTTCAATTTTTAATTAGGCTACACTGGTCTTATATATAAGACCAGATCGTTAGTTTTATTCCAACGTCTTCAAGGGTCTCTCTTTTGTTTCAAATGAAAACTCTTCTGTCCGTTACTTCTGTTTTGTTATTACAGGTTTAAAAGAAAACTTCTGCTTCCGATTTGTTGTGAATTTGTTATAGTCAATAGCTTTAAAGAAAGAATTACTAAATGTTGCCGTGAGTCGGCAATCCCAAAAGAGAAGCTGACAGTTTTCTAATGCGTTTCCTACTCTAAAATATGAGAATAAGATTAATATATTTTTTTCAGAGACGTATGGTTAATCACAATATATCAATTTTAACTTTTGCGTTGTGCAAATGAATTTCATCTAAAAATATTTGTAATTCCTCATAAGAGTACAAAAACAAATCATGTTTTTACATTTGAATTGTTTAAATTGTTATCGCGCGCTTGTCCTCCTCTTTACAGTGTAGCATGGAACTGATAAGACACATAGAATAACAAGCTCGTTTACAGATGTTGCATAAATTCACAGTCCAGTCGAAAAATATCTTTAAATTAATGCGATGTCTGAAATTCTGGTCATTTAATTTGCTACTGCGATAATTAAAAGGTAGCACCAGTTGAACCATTAGACGCTGTGAACAGAGCGGAAGTGTAGAGTTCTAACACAGGAAGTGCAAAAGGATATTAGATTTAGAGGAATATTGAAGGTGTGAAAAAATTGCTGATGTTTTATATTTAAAACGTAATAATTAATATGTTTTGCTTAGCATTTGTAAAATAATTAATAATAAATTAAGTTAAAAAAAATCACCTAAATAGTTCAATTACGTTAATTTGTGATGTGTAATATAATAAAAAATTTTCATGAATATTACTAAATTACTTTAAAAATATTGGTTAATTATTATTATTAAAATTAATTATTTTTTTACTAAGAAATTTGTTAAACCAACGAAAATTTGATATCAAGCTCAGTTGCTTGCCAGCAGTGGAAAGATTCAAATGGAACATGAAAAATATAAGATAAAAAAATGAAAATATGAGTATAAATACGCAGACTATTTTATTATCGAATTTTATATATGAAAATACAGTTTAGTATTTTATTTTTATAATTTAAACCAGAGTCTTGCGGAACGATCGTTTAAATATATTAAATTAAAAGTGACAATAATTAAGTGACTACGCGTAAAAATTTGTTTCCTGTTTATTTTTTTCCTAATAAAACTAAGATAACTTATTAATCCTTATTCGATTAAACTTCAATGGGATTTGCTATATAAAATGAAAAGCCGATTTTTAAGTCACTTGTGCTTCCACAAAAAGAAACATGTTTAATTCATATGGAAATACTATTATCTTCGTCTTAATAATTAAAAATGTGGTGGTGAGGTAGTGAAGCATCCATACTATCATATATTGTAAATCGCACGATCGACTCAATTTAAAAGTATTAGCGAAGAAAATAATCTTTTTATGATATTTATAATTCCTACCTTTAAGTTGTTAAAAATACAAATTCTTCTTCTAAGAAAATGCTTCGATCCATCTTTAATCTTAGGCACCACCTGGAATTCATTCCAGTGTTGGATATAAAAAATCTGCCCCTTTCAACGATGTGCCTACTTTATACTTCAAAAACTAAAGTCAAAAAATAAAATAATTTTAATTTGTTATTTTCCTATGAGAGATGAAATTTTAAAAAGACGCAAAACCTCCATCACAAGGACTATAAATCGTTTCTATACACTATGGTATACAAATTTAGGCAATAGTATTCCCTTCAGTAAAAGAACTGAACGAAACTACTTCAACTTAATATGTTTGAAAATGCAATTAGCTACTACAAATTATCCTCCCTTATTTCCTTAAACCTTCATCTGTTACACATCCTCCCCGTTTCCATATATTGAATTACAAAAATTGCAATTAATCATACTACATGAGAATTCATTTCGTGCTAATCAACTTGATATCCTTTTTAAACTTTTAGTATATAATTTTGAGTTTTTACCATTTTGCTTCTATGCGTTAAATGAGCTCGGACGAAACGCCAGTGAGATATACGGAAGTAAGTCCTTTTCAGATAAGCGACGGATTTACGCACAATCCTAAAATGGAACCCGTGAAGACGATTCGAATTTTTATGGCTGCAATTGCAGGTAAATTTTAGAAATTGATAATTCAGTTTTAAGTTAATTTCATGTAACATATTTATTAAACTGAGATATTCACAACTTGAGAATAATGTTTCATAATTGCAATGCTTGAATTTGGAGTGGCACTCCTCACTTCCAGTGCAGTTCAAGTATTTCGAAATTGAATAAACCTTAAAAATAATTTGTGACGTAAGTTTATTGATTATTTTCAGCGAATTTATCAGCCTTTGCTGTAGGCACGTGTTTGGGCTGGACGTCGCCAATCGCACCAAAGCTGAAAACGGATGACACATCTGATTCCCCTTTAGATCATAAAATTGGGCTAGAAGATGATGCTTGGATATCTTCGATCGTAGCGATTGGCGCTTTAGTGGGTAAGTGGAAAAAAGTCCGAAGTACAAACTTTTAATAACTTTTCTGATGTCCAGCTCCTTTTGTTGCGGGACCTTTAGCTGATAAGATTGGTAGAAAATGGGTGCTACTTTCCAGTTCTTTGTTCTTCGTGATTGCCTACATTTTGATGATGGTCGCCAGTGAAGTTTGGGTTTTACTTTTAGGACGATTGATACAAGGATTCGGTGTAGGATTTGTCATGACAGTACAACCCATGTACGTAGGGGAAATTGCAACTGATAAAGTTCGCGGTGCCACAGGTTAATAGCAGAATCAATAATAATTTATTCTACCTAATAATTTTTCGATATTTTAATCATAGGTTCCCTTATGCAGTTATTCATCGTGTGTAAGTGTTTCATTTTAAGCTATTTTTAAACATTTTTATTAAACATTTTCTACACGCCACAGCTGGAATTTTGTATGTCTATGCAATCGGTCCATTTGTTTCTTATCAAGCGTTGCAATGGTGTTGTATAGTGGTGCCCATAGTCTTTGATGCGGTATTTTTCTTTATGCCTGAAAGCCCTTATTATTTTGCCGGTAAAGGGCGGAAAGAGGACGCCTTAAAGTCATTGCAATATTTACGTGGCCAGAGCGCAGAAGGCGTACAAGATGAATTGGCCAGTATACAAGCAGAAGTTGAGGAAGCAATGGCTAATAAGGGTTCAATTGCAGATATTGTGAAAGTTCCTGCTAATAGGAAGGCGCTTATAATTTCAGCCGGTCTCATAGCATTCCAACAGTTGTCAGGCATTAACGTCGTTCTTTTCAACAGTCAATCAATCTTTGAAAGTGCCAACACTGGTTTGGATCCCGCAATTGCTACTATTATTATTGGCATTGTGCAAGTCTCCTCTTCCGGCTTAACACCCTTAATTGCCGATCGCTTGGGACGTAAAGTTATACTACTCATTTCAGCATCAGTTATGAGTATTGGTCTGACAGCATTGGGTGCTTTCTTCTATATCAAATTAATGCAACCAGAAAATGTGGATAGCGTTACATGGTTGCCAGTTCCTGCACTTATTGTGTACAACATTGTATACTGTATTGGCTTTGGTCCATTGCCTTGGGCTGTATTGGGAGAAATGTTTTCACCGAATGTAAAATCGATCGCTTCTTCTATGGTTGCATCGACCTGTTGGATTTTGGGTTTCGTGGTAACGCGATGGTATCCTGCACTTGACGCTTTGGGCTCCTATTACGCATTCTGGCTATTCGCCATATTCTGCGTGATTGCTTTCTTCTTCACTCTTTTCATTGTGATGGAGACGAAAGGACTTAGTCTTCAAGAAATTCAGGATCGCCTTAATGGTAAACGTGGTTAGTACAGTCGAGTAAATCATTTGTAAAATTTGTAAGATATTTTACGCCACATTATTAGTGCGTTTCGTCTGTTCCTGAGAATTACATTTCTTTAAGACTTTTTCAATTTTACTTTTAAAGTATTCTAGCTATTAAGTAAGGAATTAATAAAAAAAATTTCTTAAAAAAAAGTTCTGAATGCGTTTTTAAAGTTAAGGAATAATATGTGTGTAGTCGAAATGTGTGACAAATTTCTAGACTTCTTCCTGCCGTTGATTGAAAACCTGATTCTTCCTGCCGAATCAGGTTTTCGTCAATTTGAATAGTATTCGTATATCACTCGGATACGTGAGACTGAAAAATAAATTTACTGAACTGAAATATCTAATGATATCTAATGATTTTAATACAGTTTGCGGACTTAAATTGACAAGAAATCCTCAAAGCCGCTTTTATCACATGATTTAATGCCAGCAGTCCTCGGATATTTTTATTTTTGCGGAATCAATAGATTTTTCACTTAGAAACAGAGTAAATAATTTAGATTTTAGATAATTTAGATTTTATAAGTGAAATCTGCTAAGAAAATTGAATTGTTCTTAATGCTTTTAAGAACTGATATCCTTTCGCCTTGTGCTTTGAAAGAAACTTGTATTTTCTGTTTAAGATTATTGCAAAATCAATGGATAATTGGTTAAAAGAACCTGTGATATTTTTCCATTGTATATAGGGTAAAATGTTAATTATGTATATATATTAAGATTATTATAAAATTTGCTGCCTTATTTGTAATTCTCATTGGAGTTTTTTGGTGGGACTACATAATAGATGATGTTTGTGCGAACAATCCTCAAACTATTAACGCTTTAAAAATAAACTTCCAACAAGGTATTAGAGAACTATTGCCAATTATCGACAAGTCATTGAAAGTTATTTCGAGAAGTTCCAATACTGTAAGATATCCTCTGGAGAAATTATAAATGATTTTTAAACAATACATTGAAGTAATATTTTGGTCGAAATCTTATTCAGAGGCAGTTAATAGCAGTACATATCAATTAATAATATTATCTGGCATCATTTTATTTTGTAGCAAAGTTTTAATGAATTACATTTAATCTTAAAAAAATTAAAACATGAGCATCAATATTTATGCACTTCAATGTAGGAAAGCAAAACACATTCCCTGTGTCTTATTTACATTATAAATAATTTTTGTTGTTTGATTTAATTTTCATTGAATCACGAAAAAACAAGCACTGCCTTACCCACACTGAACTACTTTGCTAATTCTACATAACACTTATTTATAATTCTATATAATACTTATTTATAATTCTATAGAACACAGCTTAACATAACATAACATAATATGTGACATAAATAATATAAAAAATTACAGCAGTTACAAAATATTTGAAAATTATATTATTCATTTGGGAGAATATAAAGGCAATAACCTTAACAATCCAATTATATTGAAGAAATAGTCTAAGTGGATAACACAGTTCACTGAAAGTTCTCTAAACGCAACTAACTTCACGCTATCAGCTGTCTTTTATTTTTAATTTTACGTTTACTACGTTCAACTACACTCACGCTCTTCGCAGAGAAAATGTTGTGACTGTTTTTAGTAGCATTTCTGCTTTGGTTCCCTTAAGAGAATGTGCGGAGTCGTCGGTGGTTCGCGATTTTGTTATTTGTGAATCAATTTTATTTTATTTTGATTTTAATAAGGAGCACGAATTTTAAAGTTAATTGTTGTTCTGTTTAAAGTCGTGAGTAATTGCGTATGATTTGTTATAGTTAGGTTTTAAAAGTAACACTATTAAAAAAGTTAAACATAAATAAAAAAATCGTCTTGCGCAAACTTCACCTCTTTCCCTTTCCGTTTAATTGCGTTTGTGCGTTCCCGTGGTAGACAAAGAAAAAGCTAAGAATATCGTAAAACAAAAAGCTCCAAACAAAAGATTTCCAATAAGATTTTATGTTGTGTGTTATGTTTCTTAATTTTCTAACAGCATTTAATTTTCAAAATTCACTTAAACTTACAAAAAAGTGTGAAGCAAATAAATTTTAATTTCATGTGTTTGTTATCATTTAAATTTCTACGCTAAAATATAAAAAGAAAAAACAAAATTTTAACACTGTCAACAACAACAAAAACGTATCAAAAACATCGGCTGCACCCCTCATACCCGGCGCTCGTTCACAAATATTGTTTTCGTTTGTTTCATAAATTTTTTTTGAATTAATGAAAACCTGTTTAATTGAATAAAAATATTTATGTAGAACTTTTGAAATTTTATAAATTCACAAAATTAATAAAAGCAGTTAAATACTGAAAAAAAATTGCTTAACCCTTTAACCCGCAATTTCCTGCATTTAATTTATATAATGTTCGCATTTTTTTAATAATAATAAACAAACAACAAAACGCAGCTTAAAACTTTTCACAAAGGCAGAAAAGCAAGAAGCACGCAGGAAGTGATGTCACCACATTTGCGTGCAGCAGCAGCAGCTTCTTAGTCCGCATCCATACTATTGTGGCGCAAATTGTTTTTGTTATAAGTCAAGTTCTTCTGCTTCTGCTTATGCTTCCTCTTCTACTTGTGAGTGTGATAGTGTTACTCAACCAACGAATCCAATTCAAAGTGAAACAACAACTACTCACATCCTGGCTCCCCTTTAGCTCACACCTCGCTGTAGTGCCACTAGAGTTTGAAGGCAGACATACGAAAAAACCAACAAAAAAATGTCACAGCTCCGCTGGAGTTTCGCCGTGGCTCCTCTTTTGCAGTGGCTGACTTTGTTGTGTTTGTTCAACATATGCGCGCAATATTGGCACTTCTCTGGAGCTGGTGCGGCTGCCACAGCTGTTGACATCGATAGCAACAATTTGAACTTAAAATCAAAAGGTGAGTTCAGTTGTGATTCTTTCCGGTGTTGGTTAATATAGAAGATAGTGATTTCATATATGACTACATACTCTAAGTTATACTATTATAACTTAATAGTTAATAGTTTAGCCTACTTAGGACCGATTTTAGTCTTAAGTCTTAATACTGACTTAAGTTTTCCTTAAGTCATTAACCTTTTTTGGCTTAACTTATACTTAAGTCAATTTTAAGACTTAATTATGACTGTGGAATCGTGCTTTTATATTTTATATATAAAATAGCAGTAAAAACAATTCTTGAGGATTGAAAGAAATTCAAATTTTAATGAATTATAAATGAAATAGTTCCTCCAAATGTCTAAAGTCGATTATGTAAAGTATTCGAAAACAAGAAGGTCGTAGGTATAACCACTCGGCAATCGGCAAGATTACTACGACGCTCCCTATCTGATATCTGAACCTATATGGAAAACACTCAATCTGGTATTCTACGAATTGAGTGGTGAAAAATGTGTGCACCTGCACGCAGAGCCGCAGCTAGTGATTGTACACTGCTCAATATGATCTGAATTATCTTTCAACCTATAGATAACGGTATATATATAGTTTTGGTACGATTGGAAGTAAAACAAAACTTAGTTAAAACTATTTTTTAACTAGGATTTGGCGCCTTTTTATGCTATCGTTGAGCTTGGATGTAAGCGGTTGTATTTGTTGTAATCCAACAACAGGATAACTGTTTTTGATTACGTCAAAAGCCGCATTGGTCTGGGACATATACCTAGCCCCATCTTCAGCTGGTCTCACACGGAATTATTAAGTGCATGGGATCTATTGCGAAAATTGCATTTTAAAATTATTTTGCAAAATTTTAATGTCATGCTCAGTATATTTATAGTTGTAAGTCTCCATGTATAGATCTGTATGTGAGTTTGTCGACCTGATGTACTAAGGTGTTTGCACGATCCTTTTGAGTGGCCTTACTATTTGTCTACAAGTAGAAATCTTTTTTTTTTTGGAGGTTAAGTTTGGAACTATTCATAAGCGATTCGGTATATTTATGGGTCAGCTCTTGATGTATAGATCTGTATGTAAGTTTGTCTACCTGATGTACTCAGGTGCTTTCACGACTTTTTTGACAGCCCTTACTATTTGTTTACAAGTGGAAAGCTTATTATTGAGGTTAAGTTAAGTTTTACGTGTTACCCTATCCTACATAAAGTATATGTTGGACGTTTTGAAGTATTCTAGATCAAGAATTATTTAAGGATTAATACGCATATCATATTCATCACTTATAAACTGCGTTTAATAAAAACAATTAGTTGAATCCACAATAAAAATTAAAAGCATACAATAAAAACCCTCGTTAACAAACACTTATCATTTTCCGAAAAATCAAACTTCTATATTGCAGCTCCCATTCGGGGACTTTTTTGGCTATAAATCCTTTTAGATCAATTTAATTGAGTGCCTTATGTGTGGGTATGTGTGTGTGCAAATATATTTGTATATTTGTCGCCTATTTTGTGTGACTTTGGAGTACTTCGTTTTTTTTTATAGCAATTTTAAGAGTAAATCTATGTGGTGCTTTGCCAATAATCTTCCTCTAGCGGAGGTTACGGTGTGACCACGGTGTTGTTGTTGCTGGTGGCAATTTTTGATGCTTTTGAAATGTGGATTTGCTGGCAGTTTTTAGGCAATTTCACTGATGCGGTCACTGTTTGAGGCTTAAAGTGATTTATGTGCACAATTGGGGCGAGTGCGGAACCAGTTCCAAGATGTGCATTAATACATAAATACAAAGATACTTAAACTTAAGTGGATATTACAAAATGATTAAAATGGACAATTGATAGGAAAGTAGAGCTTTGCTGTAGTCTGAATTTATTTAACAATTGTTTTTCTTGAAGTGTTACTTGTAGTTTTAGAGTATAAAATATATTAAATTGATATATTTGATGTTTTGTTAATGCGAAAGATATAGAAAGTTTGAATTCTACTAGCGAAGCTATCAAATAAATTTAAAACTGAAGCAAATGTATTACATCTTAAATGCGGCAGTTGTTGTTTGTATGAAAATATCTTAAGAATTTTAAATAAAAACAAACATTATGCAAATATTTGGGTATGGTTGGTTCTCGGTTAAAATATGTACGCACAGCACATATGCAAAATAAATCCAAAAATATTTGATCATCTTTAATTTTTACTGTTAGTTCCACATAGAATAATAATTAAAATTTTTGTTTCTTTTTAATTAAAATCTCAATCTCATTAATAAAATGAAATGGTGGAGAGTAAAGTATCGTTAGAAGTTAGTGATGTCTGCAGTAAACGATTACTGTGCTCTCGATGAACGAAAACAGATATTAGAAGCCGTTAGAATTGATCTTCAGTTGTGTTGCGAATAGCAAATTTTTTTCTAAAGATATGACTATTTCGTACATAGAAGTATATATACTAAACGTTCTTATGTTAGTCAATATTTTGTCGTTTGCAGTGTTTACTTTGTAGTAAAAAAAATATTTGCTTTTGGTTAGCCTTGTGCTGGTTTTTTAGTGCCAAATATCGATTAAAATGCTTCCATTTACTGCTCTTACTTTGATTTATAAACAAAACGCGTAGAGAATGGAATTTCAGATACTCAACTTTGGCTGCAGATACATGTATCTGCAAATGCTATTTATCTATTCTTTTGTATCTATTTTTGAGTTTCCTAAAGTGTGAACTTTCATTTTTATTTGTGTTTCTGGCTATAAATTTCATTAGTACTTTTTTATAACTTTTTAAATGTGTTGCTTTATTTAAGTCAAAACTTTTCGCACGTACATGAGTTGCATAAAATATATCTGATATAGATGTACATATATCTGAAAGTACATAGCACATTTTGTTGTTCAGTGTATGAACGAATAAGAAATAAAATAATTTCAAACAATTTTGAAAACGTTAAAGTTAAACAATAGTTCAACTGCAACTGTAGTTTGACTTTAGAATAGTTCAAACTGCAGCTGAAGTTTTTAGTAATACAGACTATGCATTTACATGAGTAGCTGTAGAAGATGAGTTTAATTTAGAAATTGACACAAATTAAACTTACTTTGGCTAATAAGTTAAGCTCTGTGATGCGCTTAAAGACCACATTCATTTCTGAAGTCAGTCTCACACTAACAAACACCATTTTGTTGAATAGAAAATTCAATGACAAGCAACAATTACCAGTCGTTCTGCCATAAAGCATAAAACCGAACAACATAAGCCAATAAATTTAGTTTTTCTACTTGAGATACTCGTACATTCCATCAATTCCAACTGCAATTATTGCTCATATTCGCATCTAACATGGCATGAAGCACATTCTTCTCTTCTTCAATTAAATTTATCTATACTCTGCACAATTAACAATAAAAATAAACGATGGAAAATCATAAAAAGCAACAGTCACTGACATAACAGCCGCGTTAGCTAACAAAACAACTTGGCTACGGTACGGTACAAAAGAAGTTCGTTAACAAGACGTTATGCGTCCGTTTGGACACTTACAACTGTACGACTTGAAGTAGCCACGTCCAAACTTGAGCTTATTAAACGCGTCACCATAACTGAGCAGCTTTAAGAGTAATGACTAATGCCACTGAATGCTGAGTGCTGAGCAAGTGTTTATAATAAAAAAGCACGTAGTTACGACTGGTCAAGCCATTAAAGCACCAATTTCAGTTTCTACTTTCAGAAAAACTTACTCTAACCTCGTTTTTTGATTCTACGATTACTCAGAAAATTTTAAAACACAGTGGATATAGCGGAAATTGTAGACATTAAAAATTTAATACATATCATAGTTCAGTTGGTCCCCTGCAATTGAGTTTTCTACTTTCAAAGCGAATAAACAAAATCGTTAAATAAACTATAAATACTTTTATATATAATGAAATTAAATTTTACATTAAATTTTGTTACAATAATTTAATTGCCATCAAAAGCCTCAAATCTAACAATATTCTAAGAAGGCATAAGTATAGGCGACAAGACGTTCGAAAAGAATTTACTATCGTCCTTTTTCTATATTTATAATTTGTGCGATAATGCAAAAAAAAGGAAAATAATTTTTAAAATAATGATTGCTATTCCAGATTGATGTGTTAATAATTTACAAGTAGCGAAAAGATTTAGCTTTTTAAAATAATTGAAAGATTTTTCCAATAATTTTTACTAGACTACATAAAGCTGGAGATGTCTTAGTAAAAACTTTTAACTATATGGATAAATCATTTTAACATCTAAATATGTTTGAATATTTATTTTTATGTATAACTTATAATATCTGCAATATCAACAATATTTACTATAAAAAAGTGCGAGTTAACTGCACTAAAAATGAAACTAAAAAATATTTTTTATAAAATAATTCTTTATAAATATATTTAATGTAGATATGTGCAATGCATGCTATTAAATCCATGGACAAAAGAACCCACTTAATCTTCAAATTATTACCACACCTTTTATACCTACTTCTAATATTAGACAAGGAACATAAAAAAGGTTTTAAGGAAAAGCTTAACAAAAAAAATTGTTATTAAACTTTTGCAAATTACACTTGCAAAATGACTCATTTAAATTGCATAAGTTCGCGTAGAATAAGACTATGTCGCTGAAGTTCCAAAACGAATCGAAAGGTAGAGAAGTAACTGAGATCGTGACGAACTCACTAACCATTAAGTACCAGTGACAGGTGCAACTGCAAAAGCGATCGAAAATTAATTTCTGAGTCCACGGCGATTATTTGCGCAACTCAGATAAATTGGTATATTAACAAAAAAAAAAGACAAAAACAAAAAATATACACTCATTTACTATTTTGTATTCATTATAAACATAATTTTTATTATTACAGTAAATTTATATTTCTAGCATACTAGCATATACAAAATGCGAAGTAAATGTAAATTGCTTTGACCTGACTCAATTGAAATATGATTGAGTAGTATATGCTGTGAGGATTCATTGCGTATTTCGTATGTAGTTGAGATTACAATGGATAAATTAATCTACTCGTATCTACTTGTGTAAATGTATATAAAGCAAAATTTATAGAAATGAATAGGACATTCATAATAAGATACAGACTTCAAAAACTTAGTTAATTAAATCAAATGAATTACCATAGAATACATTAATCGTTTGTTGAGTAGAATTTGGAATATTTTGAATGGTATCGTTCTTCCACAATACATATAAAACAGAAAATATATACATATTACGACTTTGTTGTAGAAGTTAAGACTAAATTGTTCAGTATTTATGTTAATATAATTTAGAATGTCTAAGTAAGTTAATTATTACAATTCATATTATAGCAAGTACTTGAGATACTTTTCTTCCTGGCCATTTAGAAACCTTTACCTTATTACTATTATTATTAAAACGAGTGTCATAAATTCGACCAACAGCCGGTACTGTGGACAAGAGAGTTCTATTGTACTAATCTATATCTATACATTAATGTATACCTTATTCCAAGCATGTCTTTAAAATTGTGTGCTAAAAAAACATATGAAAGTATTTACATTTCTTCGACTACTTCAAATGCGCGACTTATACTTTTAAGCATTCATTCCTTTTAAAAAAACTATGTATAAAAGTTTGTTTAATGTCACACACACTCCATCCAGTTTATTGAAAACTCGAGAACATTTGAAGAGAAAGGTACGAGTACTTAGTTTCAATATAGTTAAAAATGAAATGCATTTTCCTTATTGTTTTTTGTTTTGATTAATCATCGCAACAAATGCATTGTAGCTATTGCATTCATCGACAATGCATACCTGGTGCAATCAATACCTCAAGGTGAACATTTGAAACTCATCTCGGGTTTTCCAAAATAAACTGAACAATGTAAACAATCTTTAGATTTCCCTTCATAAATTCACTTTTGTTGTTTAGATTTCTGTAGTAATTTTCAAACAACGAACATTCTACTCAAGTAAGTGAAAAATGTTACATAAATAAAAGTAAAAAATAAAAAAGTATATATGAAAGCTGTAAATACAATTTCACAATAAAAAATCATATTTATATGCATTAAATACAAGTTGCATCTGGTGAAAATAATTGTTATTGAATGCGTTTCGAATCTTGAAGTATATAAAAATAATGAGAACAAAAGGTATTCAAATATGTACGACAGTAATGTTCATATTAATTATTGTATGTAGAATAAAAATAAAATTCAGTCCACTATAACTCATTCAGTTAAGGTTCAAACTAATTTTAATTAGTTTTAACTCTAACAGATTATATACAGTGATGAACATAATTATTGACATACCAAGTATATTGAAATTTAGCACTGTTTTGACCCCATTAATTATGCGATTTTTCATTAACAAAAATTTTTTGTAGATAAATTGTTTAATATCTTTATATTTAATTTTTTAAAAATAAAAACCCAGTTCTAATGAACTATTTTGACATAATTTCATTCATGTGACAATTTTTTCCTATAAAAGACCCGTTATTTCTACATTACAAATGACGTGGCGGTTTAATTTCTACCCAAAAACATCATGATGGCTAAAATAATAATAAACTTAATCCAGTAAACATAAAGAAACCGCCGAATGTCAGCGGAAATCAATTCTATATTTGCACACTTAAGGAAAATATTATGCTGATAAAAGCCGTAACATTGATCGGAGCATTGTTTAACGTTCCAAGAGAGCGACATCATTCCAAAATCCACAGCACACAGATCGACCTAAAGTTCTGAGCGACCATAAACGCAGTAAAATAATAAGAAAGTTGAAGGCCAACCCAAAAATATCTTGAACCCCGAGCGCAGTTGAAGTTAAGTGAGTTATTGGCAGAGATATTCATCGCATATGGGCAGGAGTATACAGCATGAAATTAATCACAGTTGACGTGTTGCTAAACAAAAACTATTTATTTTACAGGTCAACCACCAAACCACCAAAAGCATTTAGCGTGTTCAAAAGAGTACTTAAATAAGTCAATCAACTTTTAGAACAATGTACTCTCCTCGTATAAGAGAAAATTTAAGATTTTTCAATCTAATGACCGCCTTTTAGCTTGAAGAAAGCTAAAAACCGAACTGCAAAAAAAAAAAAAAATTCTGTAATGGATCAACGGCAGAACAGACAGACGATTTGATTCATCGTCCCATAAATTTTCTTGTTGCTTCACATACATAACATATGTATATTAAAGATATTAAAATAATACTATAATATTTCCCTTTTTCTTGTTTTAATGTTCATCATGGTTTATTATGTAAGGATGGAAATAACACCAAATAGTGGCAATAAAAAACTAGATTTAGACACTCGTACTCGTACTCGTAAGTGTCTAGACTCCAGACATTGGTAAAATTTGTTTTGCAATGCGACGCCTTCGAATAGTTTGCATTTATCATAAGTTTTGCAGAATACTTAATTTAATACGCGAAGCGAAATAAATGACAAACAATAGAGTGATTCACAAATAACTGTAAAATTTTCCACTTCCTTATGTTCAGTCCACATATTCAAAGCCATTAAGTTCTCTCTTTTTTAGTACATCAACCATAAAACCTTTCTTTTAATCTCTTTTTAACTAATGACTACTTAAGGCAAACATTTTATGACCTCACCGCTTTAACAAGTTCGTCTGAATACTTGAATTTAACGGAAAGTTATTCCTCAAGTAGCAAATACCAATTATATGAACGCAAAGTTTGGACTTAATTTTCCTTAAAAATCTGTTAAAATTTGCATTTTTCATCTCTTAATTGTGTTTATTAAAATTTAAAATTATTTTTTGTGTAAAATAATTAAAATTCGACAAAGTTTTAATTACTTTACGTGCTCCATTTGCACTGAATGCGGATTAAACGTTCCTTGTGTTATCAAAAATTAAAAACTCTGCAGAGGATATTAAAATTTTGTTTACGCATTGGCTAAAAACTTGCTAGTGTGTGCCTGACGCTCTATGACATGCGATTGAATATGTCGAACCTTTGGAAGAGTTTTTAAACTACCTTCTCTGCTTTGAATTGCATTATTAGTTAAAATATACAAAATACACGTCCCATTTCCAGTGCACTTCTAAAAGTCTGTTATCTATTTGAACGTGTTCTTGTGACTGACACAAGAACAAGAACCCAGTAACAAGAGCAGCAGCAGCACCCATTTTGACGTGTGCCAAAAATCATAATTCATGACTGAGTTTTTTTTTTCAACAAAATAACAATTATGGGCACAATAATAATATTTTTATCTGCAGTAAATGACAAATGTACGAACGCGTAATTATGTGCATACGTCTCCCCCCGGAACGACACGTGCTATATGTCCACTGCAATTACAGCGAGCAATCCAAACGTGAATTTCAAGATTTTACTTTTATTTACCAAATTACGTATGCCTGTCTGACGTCCTCTTGGTTGTTACCACAGTCGATGGTGTACACTTAAGTTTTAAATATTTTTATATATAATAGATTTCTCTCAGCTAAGGTCATATGTACATTTATTCGTATTCGTATTTGAAAGTGTAATAAAGAATTTGGACAGCCTATTAGTTTTGTTATAGTTTTAATTATAGAGATGTACTCGTATAATATATAGGACTAAACGTTATTGGAAAAAAGTCATGCGGTTTAGGTTATTAAATATTATCAACTACGGCTTTATCTAAATTTAGAATTTATTTTGCAAGTGTTGTCTATGCTCAAAAAATACAAAAAGGATTTTGTAGAAAAAAAACACAAATTTAATTTTATTCCAAATTTATTTTATCTCCTTCAAAATATGCTTCTTCTGAAGCGATACACATATGCCAACGCTTAACCCAATCTTCCATACACTTTTCGTAGGCCCGTGCAGGTTTGGCTTTTAGTTCCTTCAGCGAGTTCTCTTTTACCGATTCAATCGACTCAAAACGCTTACCACGAAGGGGCAATATGAGTTTCGGAAACAGAAAAAATTCGCACGGCGCCAGATCTGGCGAATATGGTGCCTGAGCAATGACAGTGGTGCGTGTTTGGTCAAAAAATCGAGTGGTGATGAATCCAATTGTTGGGTTTCCACAAATCTGGTCTTTTCTTACGGATGGACTCACGCAAATGCCGCATAACGCCGAGGTAATATTCTTTGTTGATGATATGACGCTCTGGCACAAATTTGTAATGAACAACACCACGGTAGTCGAAAAAAACAGTGAGCATAACTTTAATTTTCGAGCGACTTTTGCGCGGTTTTTTGGGTTTTGGCTCGTTTTCGAAGCGCCATTCGCTGGATTGTTGACTGGTTTCGACGTCATACTCATAAACCCATGTCTCATCACCTGTTATGATGCGTTTCATGAATGTAGAGTCGTTTCCATGCTCAAAAATCGAGGTAAAGAACTAGGCAAATCTTCGATCACTTCACGACCCTCTTTGAATGATTTATACCATTCGTATGCCTGTGTCCGAGACATAGAAGAGTCCCCGTAAGCTTTCTGCCCCATTGTCAATGCTTCAATACATGAAATTTCGCTACACAAAATTTCAAACAAACTCGTTCAATTGAATTTTCCATAGTAAAAATCGCTAAATGCACTTGAGGTAGTCTCACATTAACAGCTGCTGTAAACAAACTAATTGACAGATGGCGCTCAAATTTGTACCAACATAACAAAAAGAAATTTTTGAAAAAGGTCTATTACTTAAGGAGTAGTTAAGGAATCCGGGTAGTTTTTGAGCAGGAGCATATGAATTTGACAGAAGTTTTTTGTTTTACATGAAAACCATGATATATGCTTATCACTGTTTAAAACAAAAACGGATTTCAGGAAAAATGTTTTCTATTTGCTATTATTATGGGTACTAATACAGATGTCTAGGCGTTCTCAAAAGAACAAAGATATGCCACACTATCTTCGCCTGTAATATGCCACAAAGTTTCCCGTGTAAGTACTTTTTTGCTCATTCGTCTAAATTTTGATTACAGAAGTCTCCCAACTGTGGTTTTTGTTACTTTAACCGTTCGGTAAACGTAAGGTACGTACAATACTTGTTTATAGCGTCTCCGAAATTGTTTTCTTCTCACATAGAAACAACAAATCTGATGGGAGGTTTTTTTTGTACGCTCAAAATACATATATAATATTGTTTTTGAGTTCTTATATGTTTCCTTGTCTTGTCTGTAACTATTAATACCTAGCGTATTATCACATTCGTATAATATAATAATAATAGTTTAATAGCTTCTCATTAGTTAATATCTAATGCCTTCAAAAATGACTACTATTTAAATAATATTCAATTTCCTTCCTTCAATTTGTGTCTGTCCTGTTTCTAAACACATTTCTGACAAACAAATTGTGATTTACAAACATACATTCCGTTGTATTTTAAATCATTAACCATATTAAATGCATATAAAAGTCCATTTTCTAAACAAGACTTTGGGAGTTTTGCACTAACTGCTTGCTCAGGTAGGGTGCTGGGGTTTACTTTGTAATTGAAATGAAATCATTGATGTATGACAATTCATTCATAGTTTTCTGCACGAGATTTTTTCAATGTATAACTTTATTATTACTATAAATAATTTAATAATTTTGATAATTTTTTTTTTTATTTTTACACTAACATACATCGATTTTCAACTCTGTAAGTGTTTCATTTTTCGTGAATAATACATTTTTATACATTATAGTTCCAGTCAATATTTGATAAAATTAAAAATTATGTGAACTAAAAGATTAGTAACTGGCAGTAAAGCACACAAATAAGGTCAATGTGTTTTCTCAACTTTTGTTGTGATTTTATGAGTTTTATAAATACTTTTTTATTCTCGAAACGAACTTATCAGGCATTCGACTTAACCTACTTAAAGTTGTACTTCCGTCAACAAACAAAAATTAGCTCATTTGAATATGTGAAAAGTGCAAGCAAATCAATATATTGATTATATACATTATAGTCTTGCTAAAAGAGATTATATTTCTGAACTTATTTTGAAAATTCCATATAATTTGTTACACTTGCAATTTTGCTTTAGCAAATTATATACACCATCTGCAACTGTCGCCCGCGTTGCAAATGCTGCATTTTTAATGCATTTCATTTTCGTTTTACCACCGACACACCCACTTCACTGCTATGTAATAATTTTGTAATGCTTGGCATTACTTAACCATAGTTGCATGCCCATTTGGGCCATTACAACAGCGAGCACAGCCAACATGTGCGACTTTTATAGGCCGTGAGACAAAATGTTTTCCATCTTCATACAATGTTGCGTTTCTTGTCACTTTGTCACAGTGGCACATTGTAGTCACTTGCCGCTGGTTGTCTATATTCCTTTGTGGGAGTGAGTAATTTCCATGAGCTCCGATGCACATATCATTTTAAATTGCTCATTTGTTTGTTTTTAGCTCATTTCCCAGTTACGTTACCAGATTTGTGAAAAGTGGAAAAGTAATATTAATGGCATTAAAGGCATTAACGTCATTTAGGTTTTTAGGATATTGTGATACGCGCAGATACATTTCATTGCACTTCATGTCTTTTTTTTTAATTTAATTGATTTTGAAAGTGATGTTTTCAATTCATTTCAAATTCAGGACTTCTTCTTTTTACTTTAAACTGCAGCCTGGTTTTATGAGTAATTTCAAAAAAATCTTATCAGTTCTGATAAACAATACAATAACAAAGATTTAGATGAACATAAAGCAGTTGTACATATTTTTAAAACATTTTTTAACACCATGATAAGTTGGAATGGATCTCTTAAAGTGGATCTGCACGGGTGGATCTATCTCTCATAGCATTCTTACAGAGTTTAATTCCGGAAGCTTTGGAATTATAGAGTTCGTTTCCCTTAAAAAGGAAAATACATACTGATCTTATTGATTTATCACATATAGATTTTTGTCTCATACTAGAAGTTCTGACAGGAAACCATGTTAGCTATTGGTTAGGAAACCATGTTATCAGACTGACTTTTTGTGCACCTATGAGAAAGATGAGACACATAAAAACATGAGACACATGCTAATTGTGTTATATGGCTTAGTATGTTAATTGATCTGTTTTAAAATCATAATTTAAAGCAAACCAACAAGAACAAATATTAACTCTAAAACAACGATTCGCGACAGCGCTGTTCTATCAATCGAATCTATGTTAATTGCAGGCTCACTCCATGAACAAAATCTCATTCATCGTTAAAAGATGCAAGAAGTTTTAATCTCTCTGACAGTTTAATTGTATATGATAACACAGTGAGTCACTACGTTTAAGTTGAGCTCTGGGATTACCGTGATAAGCTAGTCGAATATAACTTAATATCTCCTAATGCTTTTGTCATAATTCTAGCTTATTTAAATTTAATAATGTTGAGAGTAATTACTTCTATATTGAATGGTAATGGTGAGTTATGGTGGGAATGATGTCAATTGCTTTATATTCAACATATGTTGTAATGTGTTAAGCCAAATTAAAACTTAATTCTTTTCTTAATAATAATAATATATATTTTTTTTCAATACATTTTATAGTTTATATACTATCCATATTTATTCAAAACTCAAATGAATATTGCTCTTTATAAATAAATATACATAAACCTTTGCTTATTTTATATTTTACTTTGATGCAATATATCCACACATATACCTATATATATGTATTGGGTCATAAATTTCTATTGGTAAAATTCTAAGTTTAATAGATTTATTTTTCCAAACGAAACGTATTGATATTGAGCTGAGCATTCATCACTCTTATTGCCTACACCACGAACTGCAATTTATTTAAATTAATCGAATCAGATAATATGAGAAAAGTTTTATATAATTATATGACTCTTGTTTGGAACTTGTAACAGTAATGGGCACCACATAGCAGTGAGTCTTTTCTGAAATAATAGAGCCACGAATGAACTTTTTCAACAGTCTATTGCTCCCCAACAAATCGGATATGAAACTACACGGTAGACTGATTTTCCTTATTGTCAAGAATTTAGCATGTGTGACAGCAAAATAAATGTTAATGTTTTTAATGCCGCCGTTTTGGCTGCATTTTGGCTGCAAAAGTTAAGAAGTCCATTTTTCATCTATGACTCATCCAAGTTTCCCAGTTTTCTCCCCTTTTTTATATTGTGTCTAATCCCATTGTGGATTTCAATTTCAATGAATTTCAATGAATGTCAGCGGTTTAATGATATTTTTTGCGTATGCAAATTTTGGCTTGCTACTTGTATATATTTTTGTAGCAGCACACATGCATGAGTGGGTATTTGGTTGGTTGACTGAGTCCTAAGGGATTAGGTGACCGGTGACCATTGTGTTTCTTTTTTGAGTGCTCAGTCTGCGTGTTTACCGCTCAACATATGAACTTTTGCATTGTTGCTTCCTAAAATGTTTTCATTTAATAACAAAATTAACCAAACGTGAACGAAACAATAGTTGCAACAATTTTAAATAAAAAAAATATATAACAAATATAATAAACTTAATTTTTGCATGTTAAATGCATTGTCAGAAAATAATTACAAATTATTTTTATACAATTTTTTATCAATTTTTCAATTCCATTTTTCATATTTCACTTTGAACGTTTGTTTTTGTTTTATTTTTATTTATTTTTTTTTTTAAGTTTACTGAACCATAATAAATAATTCATATTTACATTGCATAATATATTTTGCAAATATTTACAATATTAAAACCAAAACAATTTTGTAAACTAAAAATAAATACGGAATCCTTAAGAAATGATTTACATTTTGTATGGTTTTCCATATATTTAAGTTGCTTCCTTAAAAAGTAGTTTTCTCTGACAGCCTCGTGCTCAATAAGGATCAAGTCGAAAAATTTAACATATTAATTAACAATTTAATTATATTTAACTAAGAAAATATGGTTTTTTTTATTGATATACATAAATATTAAATTACATACAGTCAGATCTGTTCCTAAATGAATGTTAATACATGATTACACAGAATAAAGAGAATGCAAAGAGCACAATATAATAATGAAAAATAGTATCTATTTACATATTTAGTATAAGTTTTTAATGTGAATCAGATTTTCAAGCAGATGATTTGTATTAAGCAATTCTTAAAAATATATTTATATGCATGTATAGTGTACTAATAACCACCGCTTGCATAAAGTTAACTATAGCAATAAACATATTTACAGATATGTTTCTTATTCTTCTGTTATGGCCTAAATTCACATTATCTTTAACGTGTTTTCAATTCTCCTCGCTTAGATTTTTTACGGGCGAGTCTCATATGCTCGTTTGTATGCTCCATTGCTAAATGGCTCTTTAACGATGTATTTAGACACAAATAAAACCAACTTTGAATTTATCTTTATAATGAGATAAGAACCAGCCCATAAACCAAACACAATTCACCAAAAATAACGTTCATTTTTCCGCATTCTGACTTGTCGGGGATTGAACCACTCGAACTTCCAAGAGCATTTACGTTGCATAAACTGCAACTGCATACAAAATCATGTGTGACTGTGGGTTTGTGTGCGCTTTAATTGATAAATAAAAATAAAAACGATTAAAATTAAAAACAAAAACAAAAGCGAAAAGTTTATAACAAATAAGAAATCCTAAAAAAAAGATGACTGGAGAAGAAGAAGAAGGGTTCGTTGTACGCCTTTGAAGTTAAAGTATTGTCTTGTATCTCTTAGTGCGCTAGATTGAAGTTTAAATGAAATACATTTAAGATCATTCACCACTGATAACGTGTAAGTAAGGAAATATATAAAGCAGCCTCAACACAAAAGATAAACTTTGATTAAAATATTGTACAATATGTAATAAATTCTTTTATTTTTGTATATTTTTATAAAATAATTAAGTGACTGTTTCGATTGGGCCGTGACTTTGCCGCTACATAAATTAATAAATTTTTATGTAAACAAATTTTAAAGATAATTTTCGACTCAAATATGTCGAAAAACAAGTAATTCAAGTTCGATTTAAAGGCGATTTGTGTAATAACAAAATAATTTTAATTCAGTATTGTTTTCTTCGAAAGATTTCGTAATGTGATAAAAACACAAATATTATAACTAATGTTTGTGTACTATGGTAGTAGAATACTACTCTTTAACAAAAAGGTAGCGAAGTAGTAAAACGTATCTTATCCAGTATCAACAATGATTATAACAGCTTAGATAAGGGCTTGATTATCTCAATGAGTCATCTCATTTATTTACTTTTGTTTCTTGTCCATCTTGTTTGCGGTTTTCTTCCTTGGAGTTGCAGTTTTAGTATTTTCCCATATTTATAGTTCAGTTCTGCTATCAGTATATAGTATGTCCTGCCCAAAACGAAGAAAGAATAATGTTATTCATATAAATTACTGGATACTCATTTACATATTTCATATTACTTCTCTTACAGTAACAAAGCTGTCATTACATCCAATAACACTAATTTGAATATTGCGATCACATCTAATATATTATATTTACAAGTTACAATGACTAAGGATTGTATTCATGGGTATACAAATATAATAATGTGCGCAAAAAGAAATTAAATCAATGTATACGAAATATAAAAAAAGTACTTTTCATCAGACAAATTATCATATTATTAGCACTACAGTTAATATTGTTGGATCACACCAATTTTAATTTAATGTTTAATTATTATTTAGAAGTAGGAGTCGAAATGGTAAATGTAACCCAAAATCTAGGAACTGCGCACTTATTTCTAATAATGCTATTAGTACTAATTAAATTATTCGTTATAACAAAATCAAGATATCACAAGGTCTAGCTTAAACATTTATAAAAGTATATATATATTTCATATAACAAAATTTTGCATAACTTTTAATTATATATGTAGTAACATTTTTTATAATAAAAGTTAAGTCACACTTGTCGTTTTCATCAGAGCAGATAACATAAAATACTACTTCGTTTAATGAAAACATAGTAAATTAGTTTCAATTCCACAATTTCTACTCTCGTGTCATTAGATACAGATACTTTTGTGTACTGTAATTCAAATAAAACAAGTTTAAAGACAACATATAGTAAATTTTTTTTGTGGTAATTGCCTATTTCAGCTTTTTAAACTGCAACTCTCGAACGATAATGAAAGTAACTTGCATTGTACATTTCAGTGCGAGTATCTCCATTAAACTGGAGTACTTAAATAGTTTTGTAATAACAAAATAAAAAAGTTTTTATTTATATTTTTAATTTGTTTTAATGATTTTTAGTTAACATTAACGTTTTGAGTCTGTACAATTCATGTTTCATACGCATGAAGTGTAAATAACAACCGCTGCATATCCGGCGGGAAGTCTAATAACATGATAAATACATAATGTATACGAGGAGGGGGACTATTGGAATTATTAAGTGGGATTAATTTTCTCTACTTTATGTAAGATTAATTATCGTTTTAGTCGCTGTTTATTCTTTTGTTGTTATTATTATAATTACTGCACGCAGACGAAATCAGCAACACTTGTTAAATTTACTAGAATTTGTTTATGAATCATTAAATTAATTTAAATACTGGTTTTATTCATTTTGCGTGTTTGTTAAAGTTGAGGTTGTCAAAACCACTGCAAGTATTGTAAGAAGTTTATAAATGAGATATAAATAAGTGATAAGTTGTCTTTAAAGTACCTTTATTTTAATATAATATAACTAAATATATAATATAACTAAATATATAATATAACTAAATATATAATATAACTAAATATATAATATAACTAAAGAAATCTTATTCAAAAGAAAGGCAAAATATAATAGGATGCAGTCTAGATATTTTGTACAAAACAAGGTAATATGTATATGAAAGGTAACGTTAATTTGCAAAACCTACTGCGTTATTGATATAACATCATAAGAGCTGTTTATGATCAGCACTTAATATTCTTTAAAAGTATTTGTGACTTAAATAGAGTAATAACATTTAAAAATCGTGGTGGTTGGTGATATAATCTGAAAGTAGTTAAAAACTTTGTTGAATGAAAATTTAGATGATATTATTTACTTACATAATTGGCCGTTACAATTATATGCCAGTCTTGGCCACATTCACTATCCTCTCCCAGACACTTCTGATCGAGTCAGAAATATCAGTATGTGACAGATCATACAAAACTTAGCCTTACTCCTCAAAGAAGGTTTTAATATGCGATTTCCAATTGACAGTACCGTTTCGAAGCCTTTTCATTTCAGGATCTATATTACTTTCCATTTTCTTAACAAGTTCTAAAGAATTCTTATTTACTTTACTATATTAATGTTGAGATACAGTTTATACAGATCGCCGTTTCAACAAGACAGCCATTCAGCATTATAAGAGAGTAGTTGCGGATTATTTTTTTAATTTTAATAAATTACACTTATATTAAAGAAGATATAAATTTTTCCCTTATTAAATAAGTTGAATTTCAAATTCTATATCATATAATTTTAATTCTATATCTGTATCATATCTTTATTTAAGCCCTGTTTTTTTCCGATATCAATTACCGAGGGGAGTTTTGTCTGTTTATATAATCATTGAAATTTTATGTAAATTTGTTGCTGTTTTTAATACAAGCAATTATTTTATTTGCATTTTAAATAAACCCGTGTAATTTCCAATTACTACTTAATTTGCTAATTGCTTTTTAATGAAATATAGTGATTCGTGCTAATAAAATCTTAATCATGAAAATTCTTAAAAATTTCAATATAAAGCTATTATTTGTAGTATATATCCTAATAGGAAGTTGTAATGTTTTGTCTTCAAATGTAGATTTTATGAATTGATTCTTGTATTAGTTTTTAAAAAGCATCATTTGAAGTATAATATTATTTAAGTTAACCACCATAAATATTAATTTAGACATTAATTAAAACTTTACACTATGGAAAAAACATCAGTTTTATTCAGTGTGTACGTAGAGCTGTAAAAAATCTATAGACTTAAATTTCTATATATTAGATCGACAATTGAGAATTTTATATCAAACATTTAATATGTGCAAAGGCAGGATTACTTAAATAAAGTGATTTTTGTTCTGAAGTGTATCTCTTACTTGCGAGTTAGTTAGCCATATAAAATAAAAAATATTTTCTATAGAATACCACACATAATATAGTCTCAATATTAAATAAATTATTATATTAAGGCACTGTGGTGTATAGCGTTCAGCAAGGCCTCAAACACTACTATTCGCCAGCTGGAAATTGCACAAAGTCAGGCTCTGAGAAGACTTTTCAAGGTGCCATGGTACATTAAGATGAATAACATCCTTAGGGACCTCAAGATTAATCCGATCAAAAAATACATAAAGGATAGAGCCATGAAACTATTTACGAAAACTGAAAAGTTTACCAACACTGCGCTATTGAATCTCAGAATGGTTACAGGCTCCTCAGCGAGATATGCAGATCTGAAATCAATTATTGCTTAGTCTGTTTAGTACAAAAGCCTAAACACAACATTAGACTCAATATCGAGATTGTCCTTTAAATAAAACATCTTAAACGACATTTTTATAGAAAATGTTTTTATTATTAAAATACTTAATACTTTTTATATAAAATAAATAAGAGCAAAATAAATTAATTTTATTTTGGATCATCTCTATACTTTACTTAGGGCAAAGAACTTATAATCAAATAGTATGTATAGTATGTATTTTGTTTATATTTTTTTTTCATTTCCAGTATTCAATATTTATTATAACGAAATGCGTTTATAACCGATTTGTTGTAGCATAACAATTGTTCGTATTTAAATTTATTTAGTTAATTTTAATTTTATTAATACCAAAGTTATCAATCTATTGCATCTTTTAAAAATATTTTCTCACACTCAAAGTATTAGTGATGCAATTACATGCTATGCGTAATGACGATGATAATGTTGAGTTGCTCTAATTGTCAAGCTACGGATTGGATTTTCTTTCTTAAAGCAATTTCTCTATAAATAATTTACTTTGATAATTGTAATTACAATTTAATTATCTGTTTCTGAGTGTCCACACTATAATTATAGAGAAGCAAAGCCGTTTACTTTGTTGTACTCATCTTGCTCGTTCGTTTGTAGACGTAAAAGCATTTTAATAGATTGATTCTTTGTGTTGATAATAACCAATTTATTGTCTTCTACTTCCTTCTTAAAACTCATCTATTCATCTACTTTTGACAGTCTCTATTTCAAGATTTGGCTGACCGGTTCTGCGCGCCTCGATGCGCCGCGTCTGCAGCTGTCAAAGAGGTCTGAAATTTGTCAAAGAGCTCAACTTGCACAAAAGCTGTCAAGATTTTTTATGCGTGACTCTGAATGACAATTTAAGTTGAATTATTGAAATAAGTATCGACAGTCGTGCTTTCATAGTTCTCGCATTTACATATACGTAAGGAGTAATAATCTTGTTTTTATTACTATTGCTGTTTGCGTTGGCGAGCTTTATAACTTCAATTATCAGAATTAAGCAAATAAACATAAGTTGAATGCAGATAATGTTTGTATAAATTTGGCAATTTCTGCTTCTAAATTTTTATTTTTTTAAATTGAAAAATCTTTACTGAAGCACTTTTTGACGTAATCTACAAAGTTTTATTTTATTGCCACATACGTATACATATATTCTCTTACTTAATTGAATAAAACAATTTTTATAGTACATATTTATTAATTAATATTAGGAATATGTCGTAGTACAAGTATTGCTTCAAGTGAAATAATGAAATTAATATATCTTCAAAAAAATTTAATTAAAATTTGAAAACAAAATTTTTTTAAAACCACGTACAAGTAAATATATACCACGGGTGCATATAGAATTTAGTTTATTTAATTTCAATTCTTTTCATATATTATAGTTATTAATCATTTAAACTGAAAAGGGATTCAAGGATTGGCCGTCTAACGATATTTTTCTAGTATATGGAGCCTTAAAGCAATGTTTAAATGATTAATTATTGTACCTACACTTATAGATACATACGTATCCGAGTATATTATATTATTATCGCAAGAATTTACAGGAAAATGTGCAATTTTGACTGATTAAGCGATGCCAAATTATGGTGCACCACTATCTTTGGCGAAGTATTTGCCGAATATCAAAATTGATAAAGTCACAATAATAGACTAAATAATTTATCTTTATTATTATTTAATGAGATTGTGATATATATTTTTAAAATAAAGTATATTAAATTGTGAATAATAATATTTATATTTTCTTCAAGGTTTCAAGGCTGTATTTCCTTATTATTTGTTCAGGCATTGTTAATCTTATTGAATAATTTTGATGTAACCTTACAGTTACAACTGTGATTTTAATTTTATTTACTAAATATGCATTTGATTTATTTACTTTTTTACTCCCCAGCAATAACGCTTATGCAATTTACCTCGTCTACTGAATGCATGATTTCACTGAGTGCCATAAATGTCTTGAAGGTTTGTGGTAACAATAATTAATATCAAATGTCTATGTAATGTTGTAGTGAATTGAAGTACAATAGTAAAATATCTCTGCATATCGCAATATTCATTAACTTGGCCTCATACGAAATGGGTCAGAAAACGGTTACTTACGCTCGAGCAACAGCCATGGCAAGTGCAGCCAGCAACGACAAATCCACAAATCCAAGTGACTTGGGTTGAAGTTGTTTTGCTTCATTCTTTGCATATTTTTTAGTCACTAGTTTTTAAATTTTCATATGAAAAATAAGTTATTTTCATTGCAACGAAGTCAATGAGTTCGCCAAGTTACTGTGCAAGTTTGGCGCCACTTTCTATTGCATTAAATACTGGAATTAAATGATGAAAAAACCAATTTGAAAAAATTATGTGCGAGCAAAATGTGGAATGAGAAAGTGTTGCAGATACATTTGCCTTATGGATGTTTCATTGAAATCAATAAAAAAATTCATAACAATAATACAAAAATCGCCTCTGAATGTTGGCTTTAATAGCCATAAACCATGAAAAAACTTTCTATGAATTTTTTTTTGTTAGTATTGTGTGCGAAATGTAACACTACGGCACAATAGATACAAGTCTATAGTCTGCAAATTGTTAAATTAATTAAAGTTTAATAATGTATGACAAAATACCAGCAAACTAAAGTCATTTTTAATAGCAAACTGAATAATTGTTTTACAACGTAGCAGCCAAGCACGTGAAAAGAACAAAGAGAAAAATTATTAATAAATATTTATTACAAATTTTTGTATTCACACATTGAAATTGTAAATTGTGAATTGTAAATGTTAGCTTGGATTTCACTGGAAGAACTAAAATGCAAAATTATATAACAATAACAACAACAGCAAATGCTTGGAAGCGTGATATCCAACTAATTTCAATTTTTTCAAAAAAATTAATATAATTTTCAACATTTTTTAACAATTACTACTGCGGAAATAAAATTCTTTAGGAAAAAAATTACAAGTATTTATTGTAAACAACAGAAACTGAATAGATAATACAATAACGTTTGTTTTTTGGCGTTATGAAGTCTGGTAAATAATTGTATGCAAAGATCTAAAGACATCTTAACGTATTAGTCAACTATGCCACAAGACATCAAAAGATTTAAGATTTGCAAATAGTTCTTTACGATACACCTTTCTTTACAATAAGTGTTCTAAGTCGTATAAACTGAACTGGACCTTACTATTGCAAAACTAATCATCCATTATGAAGTGTTCCGGAACAAATGCCTTACATTATGTATTCAAAACAATAATATTTAAATATTGCAACATTGCGCATTTACGATTCGTATCTATATACTTTGTTTTTTTTATCGTACTCACAGTTTATTGTCCCATAATAAATAATAGGAAAATATTGAGTTTAGGTTTTTCTCGTAAATAATCAAGTGACAAAAACGTCAAAACTTTTAATTATAGATTTAAGAATCTAAGTTTTTTAATGACGTCAATTTGATTTCGGTACTCTATTGTAAGTTAGGGTTTGTTCTGATATCAACATTTCGAAGATATTGTTTATATTGTATTATATGCTATATATAATACGAGCTAACAAATGTTGAAATGATAACAGTGGTAAAGTTAACATGTGAAAACGCTAAATCTGCGCGTTTTTGCAATATAAAATAAACAATAAAAAAAACCCTTCTAAATTGTTGTTTTTCTACAATTTATTAGTTATTATAATACCCTCAAAATGTTGTTGCTTGTCGAATTGTTTTATTTTCCAGATAAAGTTAAGAAGATCCGAAAAAATTGATCTTTTAAAAAATTGAAATTGATCTGTTAGATATTGAACTTTCTTTGTTCTTAGTTTTGGACTATGCAAAAACATAGAAATTAATTGTTAAACTCTACTTCGTTTTCGACAATTCCTATATATTCCGTTTCTCGGAATATGCCACAATTCAAGCATTGACATAATAACACAGAAGCACTGTGGCCCATTAGCATTCTAGTGGGTACACAAACTCCAGGAGGGATAAAACTCAAAAAACTCTAATTTTAGGGTCTAGTTAGATTGTAGCTATTCATATGCTACAATAGCGATTCATAAGGTATTCTTAACTGTAATATGAACTTATATATGCTCCTGAACAGTTTATACATCCGGGTAAGGATTGAAAAATTGGTTTAATTTATGTCCATTAATGAATTAGAATAATTTAATAAGTGATTTTATAAATAGACTATTTAGCGTTCTATCTTCCAATTTTGCAAAGGTCGTTCTTAACTTTAGGTGTCTTAAATTCCAAACGATAAGTCTAATTACACAATGACTTTTTTTAATTATTTTGGCTGAAATATATTAATTTATTGATAATTATTTCATATTACTCTAAAATATATCTATAATATGCTATGCCTTATAGTACAATAATATTTAATAAAATATTTTCATGTATATTTTTAAAAATTGTCAGTTAGATATAATAATTAAAAGCCCTTAATTTTCGTCTATTAATTTGCTCTTGTATACCTACTTAAAAAAAAATTAGTAAACTTAAAAATATTAGTATAATACATTACATTTTTAGTTTTTGCATTATACTATTTTTTTATATGGAAATGCTGCGAATTAACCTCTTCCATTTGATCTTTTGGAGCAAAAGTATGTCTACATACATGACAAGCGATCATGTTTACTTAATAATGCGTACAAATGGCAAATTTAATTAAATGGAATTAATTTTTTCTTTTAATTGTATTAAAAAATAAAAAATAAAAACAATGTTAACAGAGCTCAATGCATTATATGAATGTGCAGATTCTGACATCCAAAAGATAAAATTAAACAAAAAGAGTTGGCTTTGTCTGTAGTCACTCTCATCAAAAGTTTGAGAAATGTAAGATAGTAAGGCAAAAGTATTAAGCACGCTATAGACGAACTAAGCTTTTTGGTATATAAAGTAATGTATGATTGTATATATAAGTGAATGTACATAGTATGAAGGCGACTACTCATCGCAGTCTGACCAGTTTACGTTTCCAATAGCAACGCGATCGCTATGATTCACCTTTGTTTCCACGGAAGCTTTTTGTGCTAATTGAGAAGTCATCAGCATGAAATTAAGATGATACGATACGAATTTCAATTAAATACAATTTATTTCGAATATAAACGTTGAACGTTGAGTTGTCAGAATAACTCGAACTGCTTGAAATGTTGTTGTTCGGTTCGTTGTTCGGCAAAAATAAATTCTTAGGCCTAAAAACATTGGTGAATGTGTTTTGTGTGTAAGTGGCATAATTTATGCTAAACGACTTATGACCTAATTCAATTAAATTATTTTGAACTCAACACAAAGCACAAGTAGCTGAATGCAGTTCATATCATTCATCTTGTATCTATTTCAGTCACCGAAAATTCTAAATTATTGCCGTATACCTATCTACAGTGTATCTACAGTGTAGATGCCATAGATAGGCATCTGCATCTGCAATCGTTATCTTGCTTGTAAAAACATACTGGTTCTTTGCCTGCGTATACTCACTGTTTTATCTAATTTGCATATTACGCAGATAATTGGAATCTGGTCGTGTTAGTAAATATGTTTTACTATACATAAACTGATTGTTGGTTTAATTTTGTTGTTTTCGAGTAATTGTTTATGATTGCAACGCATACACATATACACATATATATATGAGTAAATGTTATACTTATACTTATAAGTAAAATGTTTAAATTTTTGTCTAACAACATTGTTATTAAATTTAAGTGAAATGAAAATATCTTGTGGTTTCACAGCAATAATTGCTAATCTGATAAACAATGAATGAGCTACTTGGCATACATATATAAAAATTAACAAATTTTTAAGCATATTTCCTTAAAATGCTTTACAGAAAATAAATTTTTTGTAATTTATTCGCGGACTATAAATATCATTAAACTCATAAATAATTGGAATAAAATAAACACAAAGTAAATACATTATACATTATTTTCTTAATTTATAACTTACTGGTCAACCGTTATTGGCATTTCTGCGAGTTGTGTGTAAGGTGTATTAATACGCTTTACACCTTATAGATCCAAAAAAATACAAAATGCCAGTGTCCTAATTTTTCTTAGGCCATTATAATTATGTACAACAAACTATTTAACATATGAAGTAGTAGTCATTTTAGTTTTATTTTGTCCACAAACTTGTTTAAAATTTGCTTGTTCCAACAATTAAGCTTGCAAGTCTTCATCACTTGGTGACCCAATTCTTGTAAGCACAATACCAAAAAGTATCGAAAATAACATCAACATTGCAAGTTTGCTAATATTTTTAGTAGCCAAGCTAAGCTAAAAGAGTAAATAAATATTAACAAAAAAAAATTAACTTGGCACACAACATGCAAGTGACCACAAGTGCATGAAACCATGTCAACATGATTTACCAGTGACTCCCCCATTGGCGAGATACAAGTGAGTTAACAAGTGCCAATGTATGTTAGCGGCCATATGTTGCTAGTGTTCATAATGTTCGTAATGTTTGTAATGGTGTAATCAATAATTAACACTGCCATCAATTCTGTTAAACAAGCTTGAAACGACGTTGCACAATGTGAGATATTGTATCTTTCCTCGCCTTCGTCGACGCTGTCTCGTTGACAATTGTGCATTTATATTGTATTACTCCACATCAAGTAAAAGGAAAGTGGCATCGCAAAGCTGCAC
Organism: Teleopsis dalmanni; assembly: GCF_002237135.1. Taxonomy (NCBI): domain Eukaryota; kingdom Metazoa; phylum Arthropoda; class Insecta; order Diptera; family Diopsidae; genus Teleopsis; species Teleopsis dalmanni. The sequence continues at coordinate 230,439,925 of NC_051847.1, read as the reverse complement.
CTATACTGAGTGCGGACTGCATTTTTGCAACTGTAATAATTCTTTTGTATGGAGTCAGCGAGTTTTAAGTTTAGATGTACAACAAGATCCTTAAACAATGTACAAGTATATTAGTTTTATTAAGGCACTATTGTTGTAAAAATATATGTATAATTCAGCATTCCAATAAGAACATTAAAAATCTAAAAGAAGTTTTAAGCCAATACATGAGTCCTGTTATTGATATAGTTATGATATTGTTAACAAATCAATATATATTTGATTTAAATATATATATATTTATAGGAATATATATAATGGATTGCTCAATACATGTACAATAAGTTTAAATTTCTTTCCACATTCATAGAAAGTTAGATTATTTTACTGAATAAATACATTTAAATAAAAAATAATTAATTCATGAAAATTTATTTTAGAGCAATAAAATGTAAATAAAATATTTTAAAGTAAGCAGAAAATTGCATTGACATTAAAAAATAAGTTACTCAACCGAAATGTAATGGGAGCAACTAAACACAATCCAATGTATTTTCAATATCAAATGCCTGATAGTTAAGAATCAACACTTTTTTAGATAATCAATTTAAATTATAATTAATAATAAATTTTAGATAAATATGAAAGTATCTGCATAAAAATAATGCAAATATACACAATCGCTGTTTGAATTTTTGTAAATCAAAAGTGCCATGCTCTTCATATATATAAGTAAGAAGAACAAACAGTTCTTATATAAAGCAGTGATACCTGACATTCCTTGAACTTTATACACTATGACTTTTACTATTTGAATTTTATGGTGATAATCCAGTCGGAATCGACCCAATAAACCTTATTATATCTTAATTCTGTCTTAATGAAAACTTCATTCGTATTCATTTTTGCAAATTATATTTCGTTAGTTGTTTTTCTTGTACTTGTTGCGATTAAGGCGGTTAAAACGACTTGTTTTGCTTACACAAAAGTAAAGTTGGCGTATATCGCACATACCCACACTTAACTTACGAGGGCGGTTTGATAAGCCAGTGACTTTTTGAATAAAACAAATTTTTTTCGGCAAATAAACATTTTATTTTTCTACATAATCACCTTTTAGCTCGATACATTTAGTCCAGTGTTTTTCTAATTTTCTTATTCCCTTCAAATAATAGGTTTTCTCAAAGCTCTCAAAATACGCGTTTGTTTCGGTAATGACTTCTTTATTCGACCTAAATCTCTTACTGCCCAGCCATTTCTTTAGGTTTGGAAACAGTAAATAGCCTCAGAGAGCTAAATCTGGAGAATATGCTGGATGGGGTAGCAGTTCGTATCCCAATTCGTGGATTTTGGCCACGAATGCTTAATCAGCACACAAAATTCATTTTTTCCATTTTCGTAAAAATTCACGAGGTTGTCTGCTTTGAACAGCTATCAAACACAGACTGAACGACGTAGCTTGCTCAAAATTAAAAAGTTGCCCACTGGTAGATTACAGCTGATGGCAGCACTATTGCATTTTGAGTAACTGCACGGGATATTCAAAAAGTCACTGACTTATCAAACCGCCCTCGTAGTATCAGTATCTACTTTTGCATATGGCAAATTCACACCTTTATTCCCACTGAGCTGGTAACGAACTTTTATTAAATGTACTCGTGAAATATAAAAGTTTTTCAAGGTCGTAGGCTTAAAATTGTATTTGGGTTGAAGTCAATCCAGTAGTTTTACCAAAACTTGGCACTTGATCAGTAAAAATTTGTTTATTAGGCGCCAAGAGCTTTATTACCTGAATCCGTTAATTTTGGTTCCGTTTAGGAAATTTCAGTTTTATATATTGAATTTTGTGAATTTATTGCATCGAAAGCGAAATAATTCTCTATTAGCATCTTGATTTAAATGCGCAAAATGAAAAAACAAATGAACAAATGAATTATTTTATTTTATATAAAATATAAAAAAATCAAAAAATATTTTTTTTGTGAGTTCAGTTTCTTTATAATTACAGCCGATCTATAAAATGTTTCTTCTCCTTACTTATATACTAATTTTTTTATTACCATATCTGAATACTAAGTAAAAATGTTTAAATAAACTCCATCCGGTTTATGCTGAGCAATTCAACAGAGTGCAATGCACTCTACATAAAATAAAATATTGAGAATATAAGTGATTTTGAAATAAAAATTTTTGTGAAGTTTATTTTAATTCAGAAAGTTTAAATTTAAAAATTCGAAATTCGATAATAAATAAATTTATTGCAAAAGAAAAAGAAAAAGAAAAAAAATAGCAGAAGGTAGTAAATTATATTGATTTTAGTTGAAGTTTTAGTCAAACGAGTTGCCATAACGATCTTGCGAAATGATTTTGAAAAACTGGAGGTGTCTAGTTTTGGTAGAACTAGTGACCTACTCATTTAAAATTTTCATTTACTCCAAAGTCATATAATAAATGGTAATTCTTGAATGGGCATGTCTTATTAAAGAACTTGTTAAGGTTAGATGAAATATAATCTGTTATACAAATGAAATTTTTGTAGATGTGTATTTTTGTTTAAAATGAAATTGTTTGTTGGTATCTGACAAGATTATTAAGTTAATATTCACAACAAAGTTTATAGGGTTAATATTATAAAATCTTCACCGCTAAAATTTTAAAATTACAGGCGGAGGAATGAATTTTCTTCTAACCAGATAGAGTTTCGGACAAATCTCTTAAATATGAAAAAGTAATGGAAAAATAGGACTTTAAACCTAACCTAACTTTTAAAGTGTAACATTGGTTTCTTCTTGTTCTCTAGCTGCAAAGGTTGTTGTGGTTTATGTAAAATAACTGTGAAATGTAAAATAAAACGGTGAAAATCCAGTACACAAAAGGTTTCAAAATTAAGATCCTGAAACCAGATGTAATATCTCTGGCTTGGGCTTACAAAATGTTGTTTAAGAATAATATTTCGAACACGTAATATTTCTTGATACTGATTGACTACCAGTATCTAGTATCTAGAAAGAAAACTTGACTAGTTTTTAAAACAAACTACATACTCGAAAGTAATTTTTAGGTAAACATTTAATTATATTAATATATTACTATAGATACTTTGATTGAAGTCACGAAAAGAAATAATGAGCTTGAATAAACTAATTTACTCATCGAGGAAATTGTTCTATATAAATCTGTAGTTTGTTTAATCAAAAATAGATTTCTTATATTCCCATGGGAAATGTTGTTATAAGACAGGTAAGCTACTCAGATGAATTATGAATGCTCAATAGCGGCGAATGTACTTTTACAAATTATCATATAAGTGTGAACAGTGCCATTGTTAAATTACTTAACAAGAATGCATGAAAAATATTTTAAGTTTTGGCGTAACTTGACACTGATGGCAACAAATAAATAAAGCAAACAAAGTCAAATATCCAATAAACGGATAGAAAGAAAAGAAAATTAGTTTCCCAACGGAAAAATAATTTATGCTACAAGAAAAATGATAATATAAGTTATGTCTGGAATTAAATTACGGAATGGAGTTCACGCTGTAATTAAATTTAATTAGTAAACTACGAATTTTACACTAAGTACAGTCAAGTACATTTAAAATGAACATTCTATAAAAATACAAGCATTCAAAAAGGAAATTTATAACAAAAATTATTATGTAGTGATGTATTAGTAATTTCTGTAGTAAACTAGTGGATATCAGCAAACTAGTGGATAAAATAAAAATTTAGCGATTGGATGAAGAAGTAGAAGATGAGTTTGTAATAAAAAGTGCAGCTGTTAGAAAAATTTAGTGTGCTATGGAGTAGTAATCAAAAGACAGGAAGTATTTGTAAGGCACTATTTATTGTAGATAGCAACTTTTAGATGGCTACCATGAATAGTAACTCATTCAACACCAAAACACAAAATAAACACTCCAGTAACTGAACACTTCGCACAATATACATAATTGTGTTCCCTCGTGAGGAGCGATATACAACCTCCTGTATATGGTATATACAACCAGACGAGTATGGCATTAATAATGATGATGGTAACCGATACTAGAACAAATGTTCTTTAGTTGCTTTAAGAGGTCAATAATAATATTGTAGTACACACAGCATGTGCAAAGGAAGTACAATAAATTACACAAACTTAACAATAATACCGTAGCCAATATATTTCCTTAAACCCAGCGGCATTTAAAATAATACGAACAGTAAAACTTGTGCTATTGCAAAAATTAAATATATTTGTAGAGTTGTGGGAATAATACAAAATTAGCTTAAGTGCAATAAATATTTTAATAAAAAGTAGCTTTCAATTTAATAGTAGAGTTTAAGTTTTTTCGTTGAATGTACGTAAAAGGAAATATTCATTCTGATGAGTATAGCAGCGCAGCAGCAGCAGATAACGAAGCTAATTTGATTAAAGCATCGCCCAATCGTCAAGTACGTGCGTGTGAATCTTCTCATGTGTAGAACCACTCCTAGGTAGCACAAATTTATGTATAATACTACTAAGTAAACAAGTTAATAAAAAAGCGACCACACCTATTTACAAAACTAATTGTTTAGTAACCCATAGAGAGGCTCTACATATACTGAAAACCAACAAACCAGCCAATTCGTTTACTCGCTAAAGAACATGAAAAGTGAAATTCGATACTCGCATTTGTTTACTAAAATTTTGTGTCTCTCTGGCGGCACACAATAGAAACTGTAGCCTGACAAAGGACTAAACGTTTATGGTATTTCAGAGTGCTTTTGTTCCTGTTCCAATAACGATCTAGTTGCTTGTTAGGTTGTTGGAGTCAATATGTGCAGTTTACGCCTTTGTCGCTTGTTTCTTCAATATTGTTTATTGTGACATAATCAAACCAAGCGTCAAAAAAATACTTTAAAAAATTATGTATGAGATGCATTTTTTTTAGAGAAAAAATTTGAATAAAACACTTTATAAGGGCACTGTCCTATAACTAAAAGGTTTTTCGGGTGTTTTACGAAGAGTGTATAAAACCAACAGGCCACACTCACTCAGAACGTACGAGGCCCGCACAATGAAAGCAATTTATCAATATTAAGTTACGCTACAGTGCAACCCTTTTCCTTGGAATTCAATTTTTATAATATTTTCTTTTTTTTAGGTTGTTCAGATATTAATGGCATACATTTTATTTATACAATTTAGGAACATAAAGTAAATGCAGCATGCAGTGTCGACGTGTGAGGGACGCGTGTGTACCGACAACCCCTTAAAAACTGAATTTTCCGAATATCTGGCGGTATCATGCTCTCAAGACTCTACACTTTGGTTATAATTTCATTATCAAAAGTATTCATCATTGATTATTATTATTCATGCATTTTGAAAGTAATTGAACTATTTCAACTATATTTCAATATTTCTATTAAATTAATTGATATGCATTCATCTGCATTGATTAGTTGTTTAGTTCTTTAACGTTATGTAAATTCTGATAAATTTCAATTAGTTTCATTTAATTATCACAATAAGTCAGAATTTTATGATACTGATTTGTTACCACTTTTGAAACTAAATAGGTTTGAAAGCCTTTTCATTCGCTCTACTCTTTGGAAGCAGAGAGCACCAGCACTGGGCAAACCGCTCTTCAACAATTTTGAGTACCTGGGAGATTTTTAAGTTACGCAGACTGTATTTAATTGAGCTGCTTACTCAAACAACCCTCATCAAAACTATGCAAAAAGCGCTAATTGGACTTACGAACTGAGTCACCGCTTGAACCAAGCAACCAACTACATATAGATTAAGAAAAACTTTACAGATTGATCAGTTTTTAAAATTTTTGCAATAATAATGAAAACTAGAAAAGCATTAGAAAGACTCATTATAGTATTAGCGACTATAATGTGCTAATACTATAATTTAGTCTCATTGCTTAGTCGAATAAAAGAAAACTATTCTACCAAATCAATATTATTATCTATAAATAATATTTATTTATTAACAATTTCTTATTTTATGAAAAATAGTGTATATTATTTAAATATTAAATATTTACATAATAATAATAATAATTTAAACACTTTCTTAAAAATGTGATATTATTGTAGATTATTTTTTTGACCGACTCTTTTACGATTTTACTGATTTGAAATGTTAATATGTAGTAATTTTATACAACCTTAAAATTATTATCAACATATGCATAAGATACTTGTACAATATAAATAAAGTATTTATTAGATAAGTAAATATCGTTTCTGAATGGCTGTTTTTGATATGACTACATTTTTTTCATTTTTATACTCAGTTTGTTTAGAGTATAAATTAATATTATTAAACATTTAAAATTTAATTAAATTTGTTTGTTTTAATTTCAGGTAAGAACAACATTTGTGGATGACTAAAGCCTTTTTAGTTCTAATCAAGTTGGTGAGTCATAACACAAAGTATGAAAGCTATGAACACGGTGGATATTGAATGTGTGAACAGTAAAAGGTATCAAGATTAAAGTTCCGATACCTATATAAAAATTTGTTATATTTTATGTGACACATTTAATTAAGTTGTAAAATTTCATTTCTGTAGACAGATACACAAATACAATAGTAATGGACTTCCTTCTCATATATCATCTTACTCTTGTACTGCAAAATCAACCAATCTTTTGGGTTATTTTATTTACTGAATTTACTTTTATATGTTAAAAACTTTGTCAGACCGTTAAAGCGATATTTCAGCTCATTTCATTCCGTGTATACCAACGATTTGCATAGTAAGCGTTTTCGCAAATGTTGCTGAAAAAGTTTTCTATCACAAAAGAAAATTTAGAAAATGACAACGAAAATATCTATGCCAAATTTTGTATACGAAAAGCCCATAACTGCTAACGAAATCGATATTTACTTCATGCATTACAAAACACACTTTTGTACACTTTTGTTTTCCCAAGAAGTTCACATTTAGTTGATCTCAGCCTTCGATGATGATTTTGTTAGCAGAGCAACAAAATTAGCTTTTCCCACAATAAATGCAGTATTTTCATTTTAGTCTAAAAAACCCGTGTCTGCAACGCACCCAGCACCCAGTTCATTTGCCTTTTGTGCTTTTTGGTGCGTAGCAAAAATAATAAAAATTCTATTTCCCCTAACAATTTTCATTTCTAAAATTACACTGAGTATTGCAGAGTCTAATTTTGGCTTTTGGCATGATTCAGTTGGCCCATGTGCAGTCAGTGATGCTTTCTGTTTAAAAAACTTAAAACTGGTAAAAAAAAATTTTTTATAAAATTAAATTTTTTTAAAGTCAATTAGTAATGTTGAGGGATTGAAATAATTTTAAAATTAATAATAAATTATTTCCCGAAATTGCATGACACGTATAACAAAATCTTTCACCATTACCTATCGTTACTTTTTTGGTATTTAAATTGCATGGAAATATCATAGTACTTATGTATATTATCAAAAATGACTATTAAGTCGTATTTCTAAAATAGTGTTGTAGAAAATGAGAAATAGAAGCTTTTCAATTCTTAGATCTATTTATATAAAATTATATTTAAAACTAGTAGAACACGCGCATAGAGAAGTACTTGAAGAAGTGAGAATTTACTATTCATTCATTACAAAATAAAAATAATACTATAAATATTGGCAAAAATGTATTAACCTTTTTTTTTGTTCATTTTTTGTATACTTCTTTCATTCTTATTAAAAATGTACCCATTATTAGAAATCATCAACTAGAGATATAGGTTCCCAATACAACTTTTATGCTGAAAGTAAGTATATGAAAGGCAATTGTCTTCTCTGAAGACCTCAATGTCAAAGAGTTATCGGGGCTAAACCAAATAGTTAAATAAGATCTTATTAAAATTGTTATCTTTTGCAGTTGTCACAAAAGACAGCCTCAATTGTGAGTTGCGTTCTTCTTGCTGAAGAAAAGAGTATCTTATAGCTAATTGTAGACGAATAAGTCCCTTCACTTAAATATTGCTTCAGCATAGACCTTACATATTGTTATTCCAAGATCAGAGTTTTGATTTTAGACGGGTTGATTCTGCAATAAGAAAACTGAAGTTTTTAAAATATCATTTACTGACAAAAAGTCAAAAAGAAGATAGCACGTGTCTCTTTATTCTTACGTATTTTACAGCAGACTAATAAAAAACTATTTCTTTTTTGCTGTGAAAAGAGTTGGAAATTTTCACTAACGTATTTACAGAGAATTTTAATGAATTAAAAAAAAAAACAAAAAAAAAAAAAAAAAATTCACATATTTATTAGCTAAAGTACAAAAACAATTTTAACAGAATAAAAAAAGTAAAAGCACCAAATTAATTTCAGATGGAATCTCTTTTTAGTATATTTATTTCCATATCCGCTGTTGAGATGAGTTATCTGAAGAATATTAATTAAGCATTGAAATACATGAATGAAAACAACAGCTACGAGTATGAAATATAATAAATTGTTATGAAAAAAATAAAATAAAAACTAAATTGAAAGAAATACTTAAAATAAGTTGCTTGCTTTCCTGCTTTTAAAACATTTTTCAAAAGTTTTTCTATATCAAAATGCTAACATCAAAATCAACTACTAAAATAGATTTGCGCTTGGCTTATATTGTAAAAGCAATTATGCCTACATTCTCTGTAGTTTATTCTAGAAGAAGAATAAGCACGAATACAAAGCGAACTAACCGCATTTGAAAACATATGACAAGGGAAATGTAGGATATGTGACCCAGATTTTGTAACAATTTCTCATAAAAGCAGATATGCTTCCTAAAAGTTTCTTTAAAAAATTATAGTAATTACATGAGTAGTTTAGGCATAAACGCAGCAGAAAATAATGACAAACTATATAATGCACTACCCACCACTTGCATTAGTTTTTGCGAGGAGTGGAGGCAAAAGTCAGATACAATGTAACGAAGCGATGTTAGTACCACCCATAAAACCCTGAATTAGGTATATGCATTCTGTAAGAAACGGAAGAGGCAAAAAAGAAGGTAGGAAACAAATCATTAGTTACGCCTACAAAATTTACTCTACAGATATTTTTCATTCATGCTGCAGATATGAAATTTTAGAAGAATTTTTTTATTGCGGATTAATTTTAATACGAAGTATGAGTACTTCTACATTTACACCAGATTACAGCTCTATGTCTATACATCAATATATGTGTGAAGGGTAAAAATACCGGAAAAAGTAGGGTGTGTAAATGCATACATGAAGAAAAATAGTTTTTGCTTTAAACCAAGATATTGTAACGAGATTTTTAAATGCATATAATGCTTCCTTTCTTTTTATGACATTTCTTTAATGACTGTACGAATGAAATAAATGTTTTTGAATCTTTTTAAATAAATCATTAGAACAAATGTACATACGTATTTTCATTATGCGGGTAGAAATTGCATTTCAAATGAATTATTTTCTTTTTAAGGTAACTGCAGTTGTTCAAACCATAAACAATAAAATGCAACGACGCATTGTGGACGTATCTTTTATGCATTTTTTGCTGTCACTCAACTTGAAATTAAATTTTTTTAAAACTTAAAGACAAGAAAGACAAAAAGTAACAACGGCAAATGTTACTTGACCGTTATACCGAAAATCCATTTATTCATACTTTTTCTTCCTTTTTTGGTCTTAAGAATTGCCAATAAAAGAGCTAAAGAAATGTATCTTTTGTGCAACGTTATGAGTACTGAAAAGCAACAGAACAACGGTAAAAAACGAGGTTTTTTGTCAATGCACGTGGGGTGGAGTATTGACACATACTCTCTGTATACTTTATTGAAAGTTGAACCTATAAATATATTGAATTTTCGTTATTAAACGCAAACAATTGTTTTTTTAATTTGTCGATGAAACAATACATTCCGAAAATAGTTTATAGTATATTCAGTTATAATTTTCATTAAGTATAAGCCCCGTCTCAATTCGCAGTATTTTCTGTAATAGTATTTAAAATTACGTTGTTGATGAAAGATTTTTGTGATAGGCTTTAAAGCTTATTACATACACACTATACATGTCTTCAAGTTCTCTGCTCTTCTGTTTTATAAATTGCTTCATGTGAAAATTATTCGTATGTCATCTATTATTAAATCTAATATAAATATTACAAAATCCTTTATAAATTAAAGGTAAATTTTAGGTAGCATGACTTATCACATTTATCTTGATATACGTCAGCACAATCTTTATCGTACTCAATCCAAATTGTTGCATTGTTTCCACAAGGTGCGCTTCCATAGTTAGCGAGGTAATAAATAAATAGTGAATGCAGTGAATCCCATCCCCAAACCATTAAGTTTCGGTTATGTACAGAAAGACACGATGCTAATCAGCCTTCACTAAAGAGCATTAAAAATCTTCATGAAGAGTTTTGAATATTGAATATTATGTTGTTGCGACTGATGCATGATCATCTGCAGAATTTGGTTAGGAAAAATTTTTTTAAAAGACTGAAATCTTTTTATTCATTGTGATTGCGGTACCACCGCAATTAACAACAACAATGGTATCATGAAACTATATAAAGAATTACGATTGCTAATGTATTGCATTATAAGCTTGGTGGACAATTGGAATGTGGAAGTCCCTCTCGATCGACAAAACTTACGCTCTATGAGCTGCCCATTTATCTTGTGACTCTTTATGACGCAGAACAATTGTCACTGTTACAGAATGCTGAAGCGGCAATCGGATTGCCCGAGAGGAAAGTTTTTCATATTTTTGTAGTCTAACGATTTGAGGACGGCTACTGCTTCCAACTAAACCGCTAACCATATAAACATAATAATGACATTAGCATCCTTCAGAAAATTAAGAATTAGATTTACTTCGATGGCTAGGTCATGCTGTACAGATGGAAAATAATGTTCAGAAAAAACGTGTTTGAAGTGGTAGTTGAAGAAAAAAAACGTAGGGAAATACCGTACACTTTTTTGTCCACTCTTGAAGTCCTGTGCGTACTCAATCTATTATTGTAGTTTGTTTAGAATATGTTCCATAGTTATCAATGTTCATTGATTTGTATGAATGTTCTTTAATAGTGCCGACCGACACTCATAAGGTGTATTAGTGTTTTCCTATTCATAAGAACTGATGTCTTTACAGTTAAATTGGCTGCATTCATCACTATTTTAATATTATTTCTCAATGGCAATGCATTTCTTAATAATTATTTTCTGTCTATATACGCACAAAAGTTCAAAGAACCGCTAAATGCAAGTAGTAAATTGTAAAAAATAACAGAAACACAACAAGAAATTATAATGAAAAGGGAACAGTAAGTAAGCATTTCTACACAACCAAACAGAGCAATTGCATTAAATTGTGTTTACAAATCCGCATCTCCAAGTTTGAATGGATATCAACAAATCGAGTATAGCAGAGCAATATAAAACGACAAGATTTATTCAAGAGCCGGAATGCTTGAGATACGCATCGAAAGACCAAAAGTTTGATTTGCAGTTGCAGTGTCTGTTTCCATTGCTTGGCGTGACTGCCAAAGTGTTTAAAAGCAATGAACATCATCACAAATCGAAAAATTCAATAAATGCGGCAAAATGTAGACGCGCTCCTGTCAGCTTCCTAATGCAGCTTACAATGTTTATGCGATAAAATGTCAGATACAATAAATAAAGTGTAAAGAAAGATCTGAGATACACGCACGCAGACTACATATGTGGCAATCTGCATGGCTTTGGCGTTGCTTAATGGCAAGGATAAAATTGCATCATTTGAAGTTGATTGCATTAAAAGGCTACCAAAGTTCACACAAATACATGAGCACTCTCAAATCGAAAAGCTTACAAAAAAAACATAACAGAAATGAGGCACTTAAATGTGATACAAATTGTAATTTGTTTGTTCTGGGAACATTATCTGTTTGTGCACATTTGCTGCATTTCGGTATTTATTACACACAGATATTAAAGACATGGAAATCAAATTCCTACCAAGAGTATAAAAGAATTATTTTACATTTGTTATAATCTGGGTAGTACGCTTCAGCAAAATATACCTACTGACATTAGCCTTTGTTATCATTGTTAAACCATTTGGTTTTCCAGATAAAGTTGAGAAGATCCAATTAGTTTGCTTTCATTATCTCTTTCAAGCCAGTGAAAAAGCGATCCCCAAGATATTGAAGTCGCCTTCTCTTCATCTTGACAATTCCTGCATAATCCACTTGTTGGAACTCGCCACCGTTGAAGCATAGGCGCAATGGTACAGTGCCCCGTTAGTACTCCAGTAAGTACACGAACAGCAGGTTTGCTGAAGCCTAAAATGAGTAAATTGAATAAGGGCAATAAAATAATTTTATAATTTAAACGAAAGATAAAATCTTCTTTTTTAAATTTCACTTTTATGAATATATTTTCTAGGTTTTTTAAATGAGCAATAATGAAAAAATATCTTAATAAATAAATTTTATGATTTATGATATATCTGCATATATATCTATTTCATAATAGGTTCTATATAAGTATTATTTGTTTTTAGACACTTTAAAACTTTTTTACAGAAATATCTATTAATCCAAATGGGATGTATCGCATAAGATACAACCACGAGCTAGAACGGCTAGCTGAATGTAATACAATCAAAAAAGTTATGAAAAAGCAGCGATTAAGATGGGTTGGACATGTAATAGAAATGCCGGATATAAAAGTACCATTTAACATTTGTGAGATCTAAATAGGAAACAGCAGCAGAAGAAGGCGGCCAAGAAAACAATGGAAAGACAGTGTGCAGTAGGATTTAGAAGAAATGAACACAATAAATTGGAAAACAAAATCAAAAAATGGAGAAGTAAGGAAGGATGTTTTTAAACAGGCTTAGGTCCTACATGGACTGCATGGTCACGGATGATGATGATGATCTATTAATCCTTTAACTAATGGCACCAATTTTCAATAATTTAATTTGTTGAAAGGTATTTGAACAACACATTACAGGCGACCGCATTACTATAAATGAAATTATTGACAATATTACTATTCAAACTGAACACATTACTATTTATATATATACATATATATTTATAATGTAGTTTTTACCATTACATAAATGTATATGTATTATAATTAATAATTATTATGTATAATGTATATTACATGGAACGTGACTATCGCATATGAAGTTGATTATGTGTATTTCACCTTGATAGTAGTGGGTAAATGTATGTAATATTTTTCCATATGAACCATAAAGATTAAAAAATTTTTATTTAATTTTTGCATTTAAATTTTTTAAACAAAACAAAATCTCAATGGCGCCTCAACTTGACAGTCATAATCATAATTAATTATTAAGTTCAATTCAAAATCTTTAAATTCCGTTCACCATTTCGTTCTTTTTGTTGTAGTGATAATTGCCGCTTGAATTGTTTTAAATTATTATTCTATATTTTTTATGCATATTTTTAAGATTAATTCATTTACAATCTATCTTTGTAAACTATTATAGTATTACATGGCAACGTTAAAATGACTGGTAACACGTTTCAATTAAGATTGATTTGACACTCATACTCCAATATCTTTGCATAATAATTTATTTAAGCTTAAAGATAAGAAACCGCAGCTGGAGAAATAAATTTTGTCTGTTAATTGTGATGATAAATGTAGTACATATATATAAGTAGTAAAAGTGCTATATACAAAGAAAATTTCATATTTGAATTAATACAAAAACTGATTTGTGTTGAAAAAAGATTTGTATTGTAGGTACAGACGTATAGTGAGATCTACTAAATAAATGAAAAAAAGATAATTATTATTTTTCATTAAAAGTCAATGCTTTTTGTATATGAAAACACAATTCTCCAAACTCGCTTTAGCATGATATTCAATACTTAAATATTAATTTTCATATTTTTGAAAAAAATTAAATTTCAGGTTTCAAATTGACAACGTAACTATGAGTATTATGTCATTCAAACCATAATACGAGGACATATACACTTCAGTCAGCCATGAATATGCATTACAAACTTCTTTAAGTGATGCGAATACAACCTCCAGTATTTTATTCATGGATACTATGTATGAAGTTAAAGTTTATCCCTCATAAACTGGCTTTCATAAAATAGGTCAACTTGAATCCCCTTGTTTGTTAGGTATTTTGTTGTATTTTTGCTATTTTTCCGCCTGCTTTTATCTTGTAAACCTGTTGCATTAAGTTGGCAAAGCTGAACCTACTCAAGTGTTCCCCCAACTTACCTAGTTTAACCTACTTACAATCTTATCTGCAAGAAACATACACTTTACTGTGTACACAAGATACTCGAAAGGTGTGTTTACAGAACTGATAATGTTGTTCACAAATCACTACAGTAACGACATGACTTGTTGTGTTTGTTTTTAGTTAATTAATTTGAATTTGGTGTGGATGAGAATTTTGAAGAACATATTAAAGTACTACTAGTACACCTGCAGGCAAATAATTAAAATTATCAAAATGTTTTTTCAAAATATTTATACTAAAAATCTAAACAATCTACGAAAATATAAAACAAACAGAAATAAAGCGGCTGCACAATAATTTACCTCTGTGATTTGTAGACACCATCGGATAAAGTGCTTAGTCGCAAATTGATCTATAAGCTGTTTTCTTAAAAACCTAAATAAACAAAAACCAATAAATATAAATGCTTAAAATTTTGGTAACAAAAGGATTTTTAGCTAAATTGGAAAGTGTGAAGATTCACGGTTTAAATTTGGCTTAGAGCAGCTTTAAGTGTAACTTTTGCGCTCAGTCAGCAACAACTTTGCATAATGAAGAACAGTGCCAACAGGACCTGCGTCTACAGGATACCTGCATAGTTAGGCATTTAAAATGAAAAAATTCACTTGCAACGGAATTTCCATGATTGCGTGTTGGCAAGTAAAGTGTATTTACTTTTCCGAAATGAATGAGTATAGGAATAACCCAAAAACACCTGCAACCTTTGTAACATTTGTAACGAAGGAAAAAGTACATTGAAACACAATTGGCAGTTGGCAAGTTAACAAAATCAGTGCTTAAGGACGTTTACATGATAAGGGAAATGCCCAGGTGGCCGTTTGTTTCTTCATTGCTCGTTCAGAGTCAAAACAAGAAATTCAATCTATGGTATATGCTGAAATAAAATAAAAATAGCACACATAAATAGAGATATGAAACCCCATGAAGCCAAGTACAAAAGGACCTACAATATCTATGATTGCATTGTATGCTTTGTATCTACGATATTTTTGTGTGTACCATATATAAGATGTACAGATGTGTATTTGTGTATTCATGTATTTGCACAATGTAACGCCTGCGGCACCAAATTACGAGAGCACAAACTCGATAAAAATGGCAAGTTCACACCATGGAACAAGCCACAGGCCAATTTTCTGAAGTGTGTACGAGTATTCTTTTTATACTTGAAGTAGATAACACAAAAGTCGTCCTGGTCGCTGTTGGTATACTTGTAAATACTTGGAAGAATACGTTGATTTATGATTTGTGAATGCCCACGAATGTTACTTGTATACGTATGTTTAAAAATATTGAAATGTGTATGTCGGCAATTGTTGGTTTAATTATTTTATTTATATTATTCATCTGATGAATTGTAAAAAATGTATGTTAAGACACTGAATTCTTCACATTTTTTTGATTTAAAAGATTTCGATGTTTAACTATATACTTCACACTATTTTTCCAAACGATTTTCTCAATTTATTCAATAAATAGTCTTCTCCTCTCCAACACATAAGACCTTGTCCTAATAACACTCAAGATGCTAAACATTAAAATGTTACTTTCATTTTTCTTAAATTTTTCTATACGCTTTTATGTAATTTGAACTGCCAGAATTGCTGCCAAACTGCGTTCAGCAATTATTGTCCTTTGTGCCTAGACAGAGTGCAGGTGTTACGGATTGACTGCAGTTACCTTTGTCTGGCTGTGTGATCAATATACTTTTAAAGTAGGTAGTAGACAACCTCACAAGAAACATACACTTTCAAAAAAAAAAAAATAATATATCTTTTTGCAAATATTTAATGAAATAATAGGTTTTGTAATTGATTTTCCACTTTAACGCATCAAATATAAGATAGCTTATCTTTGTAACTCCTATTTTTTATTTTCGATCAGTATCTGGAACCATGCATTGTAAGAACCATTTGATTTTAGATCACACAGCAGCATATGGGCTATATTTAGATAAGAACATAAATAACATACATATAAAAAATAAATTTGATGCAGTTAAATTTTTTTTTGTGGGTATAAAGGCATAAAATATCAAAAATATCTTTTCGATCATAAATCATTCTACTGTCACTGTAAGATTTTCTGAAGATTTAGTTTATGGCATTTATCGCCTATTAAGACTAAAAGTTCTATCAAAATTTTATTTCTACCTTCTAAATAAACTATAATTTTCTGAAAAAATATTATCAAAATGTGTATGCATGTGTATCTTTAATAAAGACTATTTAAAATTTTTATATATAAATCTTAAATAAGAATTAAATTGTATTTTAATGAAGCGTGTCTAGTTTATATGAATTGTTCTTACTTTTAATAATCCTCAACTCATTCAATGCATCCTTAGCATATAATGAATTGTGTCTTTTTATATTTTGAATAATAATATTTGTTGTTGAAGTTAATGAATTGCGTGCTCTCAATTAAATTAACAGATTATAACAGTGTAGACGATAAAGTTGGTCTAAGCACTCACTTTGACATATTGGCCCTTTTTGTTATCGTACAAAAGTAGAAGTGCTTAGAAACCGTCTGAAACCTCACTGAAGATTGAAATGCTCTTGAAAAAGACATCTTTCAACTGACGCAATTCCTGTAGAAAATGTCCCTGGCATGTTTAATCATCATTATGCATCTGATAGCCAGTAACAATTTGTTGCAAAGAAACCTGGCGCACTGGTGTGGTAGATCACCTTCACATTTTAAATGCATAGCTTCAACAATAGTATTAAATTCATATTATAATTTGTTATATTATAACACTTTTTTGCTACAAAATTAAATTAGCTCCCACTTGAGAAGAGCACTGCGACCGTGATTGGTCTACAACAGACCCTAACCCAACAGAAGACATTGTACCTTCCGAATGAAGGCTAAAATGTCTGCCGTTGAGGACCTTCTAATGTCGGAAGGTGAGGGTAGTTCCCGACTCAGTGACCTTCTCTTGGCCCAGATCAAGGCTGGGCAGTCACATAGAATGTGGCTGAATGTCTCCTCTGCTTCTAAGCAGAGTCTACACTCTATCTCTTTGGACAGACCCATTTTATTGAGGTGGTAACGTAGTCCGTGGTGACCCGTTAGATATCCCACCAGCAAACTTTAGGTTTGTAATCTTTAGTTTTAATTGGAATTTATAAATAAAGAACGCATTTGTTTATAGCCATACAATTTAGTATTAAGATACAATTCTGAACTTATTTGCATATGAAAACTCTGTGATTTTATTATTTTGTTTTGGTGAAAAATATCGATAAGAACAACTTGAACGGAAAAAAAAATTTATTGACTTACAAAATTATTTTAAAACTAGAGTCAGATTTTATTTACTCATTACATTACATTCTCCATGTTGTCATGCTTTCTTTTGTAATTATTATTGAATTTTAGACTTTTTATCAATTTATAAAATATATAAGAATTCACTTTCAACTGAATTCAATATTGACAATTAATATTGACTCACTGAAATAAATACAAAAACGTTCGCAGTCAGATATTTGCTTAAGTATGCAATTTAGGACAACAAAATGTATTATGTGTATATATGTTCATATATGCTTGCTATTACCTTATAATATTATTTTAATTCGTTGGAAATGTTGAGAGGCATCTTACAGACACATACTCTTCCACGTCTAAGAATGATGCTATATTAATTAAAGCCATGTGTACAATATGTGTACATGGAAATCAAATGTTCGCCACCCATGGCCTGGGCACGAAGTATTTATATTTTTAGCTTTCTTATTTAAAATTGGAGAAAAAAACTCCAATTGTTTGTTTATATTTTGTATTTTGTGTTGTAAAGAAGCTGCGGAGTATGCATTTTGGGTGCATTGCTGCACCGCATCGCTCATTGGATGCACTTGAATGTCGTCGTTGTTTTATGTCTTTTGTCCCGGTGTTTAAGTATTTTTGGTTTATTTATTTTTGTTGTGAAACCTCTAAAGATTTAAATATTACAAAGCAAACAAAAGATGTTTTGTTCACTAATTAATGTGATATTTTACGGCAGGAGTTAAGTGAAATCCTGTGGCTGACTTTCAACAAATGTTCTGGCTAACATATACAAAAATACAAAGAACTAATCAATTTGCAAAAAAAAATTTGATTTGAATTTTATTTATTTTGGTTATTTATATTTGTGAAAATACTACATTGTATATGATATATAAAAGGCATTGTAAAATTTATGGCATTGGAACATAGACTTTTGTTGGCATGGTACTTGTATTTTATTATTAATTATTTAATTTTCTATGATGTTTCATAACCAAAACATTCAAATACTATAACATTACTAGTGAAATAGAGCCGTGCTATCATTGCATTTCAGACTCACTGATATTTTTAGTATTCATCACATAAGTCAAGTATATGCCAAGTTTTTTGATAAGAATATTTTGCAGAATATGCCCGTTACTTGTCAAATAAAACACGCAACTTCTTCTTCAAGTTTTGTCCCCCAAAAAATGCATTCACTTGAGTGCGTATCTTTTTAAAGCACAATTTTCACTTTTATTTTTTTATTTCTATTTTTGCTTACTCGTTTGTGTTGCTGTTATTTCAATTTTTAATATACAATATTTCCAAGTCATTATAATGACTGAGTGCATGAGAGCTATGTGTGTATTCTCATGCCACATATCCTTTTTGAATATTGCGAAGCCAAGGTAGTAGTCTCCACTCGTTGCTAAATAAAATGACACTTAAAAATATTATGTTTATTTATAGCAAGAGTTTAAATTGTTCTGGCACTCTTTTGTTTCTTTTGTGGCTTAAAAATGAAAAAACCAAACATTTTCGTATTAGAGACAAACTCATTGGGATAAAACTTGTGCGAAAAATGACAGAAAGATGTGCCATTTGGAACTCACAGTGACATCAAGTCACTCAGGCAACTCATGTGGAAAAAATTTTAAATTTTCAAGTAAAGTGAATAAACTTCGGTTAATTTTTAAAACTGTAAATCT
The DNA here is from genome assembly GCF_002237135.1 of Teleopsis dalmanni. Lineage (NCBI taxonomy): Eukaryota > Metazoa > Arthropoda > Insecta > Diptera > Diopsidae > Teleopsis > Teleopsis dalmanni. The sequence goes on along the minus strand of NC_051847.1, from coordinate 230,420,725 downwards.
TGAACTAGGATTTAAACAAATTGAAAGTTCCGCCATACCGTGCTAGCAAAACCTGACCTTTAAGCAGAACAATTTTAAAAATTTTAAACAGACTGCAAATGTTTGAGCTGACTGCAACCATTTCACCATGAGCTTAAAAGATAATATAAACACCTTAACATATATGTAATTACTACAATTAATTAACTAAAATAAGCAGGAAACATAATCTATCAAAGTATAACTCGTTCAAAACAAAGATGATTAGTCGGGGTTCGCTAAAATGTAATAGATAAACGAATAAATTTGGAGACGAAAATTTGATACTGTGGTGAATGGAGCAAGACTTGAATTAAATAAGCACTAAAACGAATAAGATTAATTATTTAAGTTAAAGTAACTTAATTAATAATAGATATACTGACATTTACCTTTATATGAGGATCTAAATAAAGTATCTCTTGTTAAAAAATCTAAAACAACTGAGAGAATTTGAAAAATATATTATAAAAGTTAAAATTTAAAACAAAATTAGGCAAACATTCTAATGTCCAATTATTTGAAATGCATTGACTCTGACTTACTTGTATTAAGATGAATGAAAAGTGCAATAAGGAATTAAAGACACAATCATAACGATTTCATTTTATTTACTGATGATTTTTGGTTCAATCTTTTACCTTTGTTATTATATCTGAATAGGTTTATTACAAATGTAACTATTTTTTAATCATGTCAAAATAGCTTTGAAAATTGCTTTCATTCCATTAAGATTAATATTTATTTATGTATTCATGAAAATATTGTACAGCAATTTTTCTTACAGCCATAATAATTTATTGCCTTATTTATCTAATGTATTAATTATATCTCTAGGTATATCCAAACTGTTGTAGTTGTCCAATTAAAGTTAAGAGCTCATAAAAAATATATTTCCTACTTGTATTAATCATTAACGAAAAGGTTGTCTTTATGTCCATGGTAAGTCCATGTCTAATTTGGACCTCCCTCTTTGTCAGTTCTCCTTAAAATGTTACTCATTAAAACGCTTTTTATATCATGATTCTTTAAGTATTAAAATATTAAATTCATTTTGTCTAACCATTCAAAAGTTTCTCAGAGTCAGTCATTATGTTTTTTTTTTTTTTTTTTTTTTTTTTT